>NC_137812.1:69750010-69942510 GCF_963921795.1 Nannobrachium achirus
ATAAGTGCCTGACGCCATAAATACAAATATCAACTGAATTATCCACTTGAAAAGCGATCGATCACAAAAAGGTCAATATCTCCAGTTTTATCAATTAGAGCTGGATTTTGGTCAAAAATGGCTATTTTGAGATGGCTGCAACTATAGAAAAAAAAGCTTTTTATTTTATTTTTTTATTTTTTGGTGAGACTAGAGGTTGTCTTATTTCTTTTCAGGTACTGTAAGACATTGTCGAAAAAACACAGAATTTAGGAAAAATGTCAATATAAAAAAAATATATAAATTTTTTTATTAAACAAAATGGCAGTGGAGCCATACAGTCAATGTTAAAATGGCGGCCAATGTGTTAATGTGAGAGATCATGCAGGTCATTGCAGGTTAGAAATTTATTTAGAACTTGAATATCTCAAAAGTAGTATTTCAGCATGGCATCATTCTATAAGCCATATCTTCAAAACTGTTGGGTCAATCTCCACAACCAATATATCATTTTGTAGATATGATTCCCAGCTTTCAAATGAAATGAAAAAATGAAAATGAGAACAAATTCAATGACTAGCCGCCAGCCGTGCTGGGACACATATTCTGCAGCGTGCTAACTGTCATGTGAAGCTCAAACAATACTCCAGCTAACACCACTCCCAGATTTGTTTTCCACCAATTGCGCCTCATTGGCTAAGGGCCCTGCCTTTGGACTTTCTGCGGCAGAAATATGTGGCGGAACTCACTATATGAATAGTGAGGATAACATATAGTGTTCTCGCCTTTCAGGCGAGCCCACAACTAGAAATACTGTTCCTACGAAACAGGGCGGGCTCGCATGGAACACCATGTATGGGCACACAGATCTACCCTTTGGCTGCTCCTCATTGGCTAAGGGCCCTGCCCTTGTACTGTCGGTCATAACCTTGGTCTATAATGTGTTGGTATAACAAACTGATAGAACATACTGGTCTCGAGCCCACGTGTTGTTGTTATTATTGAAGCGGTGAAAACCGCTTCCAATGAGTGGCTTTGTGTGTCCCACGCCCATATATGGTCATTTCAGTCCATAATGAATAGGCTTTTTCAAAAAGCAAAATGTGTGTCCCATGTCCATATATGGCCATTTCAGTTCAGAATTAATAGGTTTTATCTGTCCAGTACGTCCAGAATATGTGTGTAGTGTCCCTCCCGGTCTGATGAATGGATACTTTGAGGATTGGTCAAGCTTCACATGATAATTTGGCCTTCAAGTTTTATCTGTCCTGTACATGCAATAGTTCTCACCTACTGCATCCACAACTAATGCTTCACCGCTTGACTTCGAACCGAGGTTTGATTTTTTATATCAGGTCACACTTGTTGGTGGTGATGTCACCAAGAACGCTGCTCCTCATTGGCTAAGGCAGTGGTTCTCAACCTGTGGGTCGGGACCCCCAGGGGGGTCCCCAAATTATTTTGAGAGTCAAATTGTCAAATATTAGAGGCAGAAATTGTGAAAATAGACGATCTACATGCTCACACAACGCCGCATCGCCCCATTGCGAGGCGTTGTGTGAGCATGTACTGTAGATCTGCCATTTTCACAATAGATCTGTGTTATACAAAATGTAATTCCTCAACTCTTAGTGCTCGTCAGGGTGGGGGGTCCCCAGTTTAAATATGATTGACCTATAAAGATCTGGTCTCGCCTTCCAGTGAGACCACAATAATCACACCCAGTGTGAAGTGAAGTGAGCGGTGTTATTTAGTTAATTCCATTAAACGTCCCGCCAAGCTTGGCCAATATGATCCTGGCCATACAAACAGACACCAATTGACCAAGTAGTGAAAATAGCAGATCCACAAGATCTGCTGTTTTCACTAGTTTGGTTCCCTGGGAAGTGTTCCCAGGCAAACGTTGAATTTCTCTTAAACAAAAGAAAAAAAAGAGAGAGAGAGAGAGAGAGAGAGAAAGTTTGGGAAACGCAGACCTTTTGTCAGTAACCAGTGCTTAATTTGTGGGGGGGACCTCTATATTTGGATCCGGCACCTATTTGATTGGATCCGGGACCTTCCCTATCAATCAAAATAGTGCTGTGTGGTCATTTATGTTTTCATCCTTACAAATAGAAACCTTTTTGGTGGCAGCATTTTTATTTACTTTATATTTTCATGTTTTTGTTCAAAATGTTCTGATGTGGTGCTTTATAAGTGACAGTGAAAGACAATGACCATATAGCCTATAAGCTACTGTATATACACATAGATTGACTACCAGTGTTTTGAGGGGCCACATATATGTGCCAAATGTTGCTGCTAATATTATACTGGGTGCATGCGTACATTTAGGTAAAAAAAAGTATACTGTATAAAAAGGAAAAAGAAAAAGAAATGAGAAAAAACCCTGTAAATTGTCGCACATGCATCAGTTTACACACGCAGTCTGGGATCCGGCACCTATTCATTGACTAATTAAGCACTGTCAGTACTTATTATGCTCGCCTGGCAAAGCTGGCAGTCATGGCTGCCAGTTCCCACCTGATGTCATGTGGGAGTTCAGACGCCTCCAGATCATACTGAATAACAGCCAGCTTGCATAACGTCTTCAGACTAGGACTCAAGTCTAGGATCTGCAGGCGTGTACCGGTCTTCGCTAACAGGTTCCTCCCAAAGAGGATGATGCGATCTCCCGCAACGCAACAGCAACCCCAATAGGTTCGAAACGGCGGTCCTTTCCCCTTGGGCTCAACCCTTTTCCAGGAAAAGGTCTGTGGGTTGAATTTCCACAGGACACTTGTTAGCCGGTTTTCAAGACCAGTTATGTACAGCTCTCCATTGTAGGCAAAGGCTGAATGTATCCTCAACCAATATCCTCCACTTGGACAATGCTGTGCAGAAGGTGTGTTCAGCCAGCAGTTGGTCTCAGTGTCAAACACTCTGATGTAGCTCCCAAATACATACATCTTTGTACCGATGATGGTGGCAGAGCTTCTGATCGGAGAATAATCAGGCGGGGGAGTGACTCCGGCGTGAATCAAAGACCAGACCATTGTGGCGGTGTCCAACATGTAAGTGTCATCGTATCGAGTCCCATTGCTGTGTCGTCCCCCATGAATATACATAACCTTCCCCAACGCACAGGCAGAGTGGAAGGCCCTCTCCTCTGGAACAGCCCCAGACACCCTGGGTTTGGACCAGCTGTGGGTTTCCACATCAAATGCACAAAGCACGTTGCAGTAAGGAGGCGGCCCTC
This sequence comes from Nannobrachium achirus, assembly GCF_963921795.1. Taxonomy (NCBI): domain Eukaryota; kingdom Metazoa; phylum Chordata; class Actinopteri; order Myctophiformes; family Myctophidae; genus Nannobrachium; species Nannobrachium achirus. The sequence goes on from NC_137812.1 coordinate 69,753,228, forward strand.
CCCAGACGTAGACAATATATTCTATCTGCACAGCTGTGTGGCCATTCATCTTGGGGTTTCCCCTAAACAGTAGCATTTGAATTCCCTCTCTTCCAGTCGTCACGGTGGTCAACTTCCTCCGGCGCAAAGACACTGTGTTGAACACGTGCGCATCAATCTTAGTCCAGTCGTCAATTTCATAACAGAACCGTACAAAGGCGTACACCTCGTGCTGCACTGCAGCAGTAGCACAGCAGCATCCGTCTACGTCTTCATTTGCGTGTATCGTCCAGCGGAACATTTCTCACTCTGTAAATCTGTTTGGACCTGCAAAGACTCGTCCAGGACAACACTGGAGTCCTAATGTGCACGTTTATCGTTTATATTGCTTCAGTGGCAGAGATGTCACGCACTGCTTGGCCAATCCACAAAGCCGATCACAAAATAAGGCCTCACGCTATCAAGCTCACTGCTGCCCTGTTGGCTTTCTCTACCACATTCCCAGATCCCCCAAACTAGGGGTTCTTCATGATTCTGAATCCATTGCAAGCATTTGTTTAGCATGAAAAACATTCTTTAGGCTAGATTTCAGCCCCACAAAACGGTGAAGTGATGAGTCATCAAAAATCGCAGTTTTGAGAGGCCGAAATCTAGCCCAAGGAATGCTTTTTCATGCAAAACAAATGCTTGCAATGGATTCAGAAGCATGAAGAACCCCTAGTTTGACCCCTCACATTTTTTGTATTATTTTCCTGTATAGTGAAGTCGATGGAGTGAATATACAAATGGCCACAACCTTTTTTCCCATGTTTCCCGCAGAGCAGGCCTCTCATTCTGTGTACCTTAATGACCAAATGAATAGGAAAAACAAAAATATGTCATGACGTCACAGGTAAATCCTATTCTTTGAGCTTTCGGGCCTGTGGCTTCCCGACTAATAGCAAATACAATACCACAGCATACAGTGAGTTCAGCTGCACACTTCCGCCTCTCTGTGGATAGAGAGGCGGTAAGGGACCTGGTGAGTGTTTGGGGGGGCAGTAAGGGACCTGGATAGTGGATGGTGGGGTAGTAAGAGGTCCTGGATAGCAGTGGTTGAAAAATAACTTGCATGTTTTCCTTAAGTAGGTATCAAAATGTAACAAAAGTAAAAGTACTTCCCATTTCAGACATTTTGAAACTAGCAGATCTACAAGCTCGCAATGTGTCGCATTGCAACACATTGACGAGGTGCCAACTTGCGCCTTGTTATTTACAGTCTATCAGGTCAAACTTGTGTTGGTGGTGACATCACCAAGAACGCTGGTCCCTGATTAGCATACGGGCGCAAACACAAACAGATACGCCACGGAACGCAGTACTTGCGCACTCTGCTGGCCCAAACTAGTGTGAAGTGAGTAGTGTGAGTATTTATGAGTGAATTTCATCAAACTTCCTGCTTCCCATCAAAGCACGTCCTGCAAAAACTCCTAATACAAATAAATTGTTCTTCATTTCCTATCCTAGGTTTACCAACGTCACTATATTCTGCTGCGTGCTAACTGTCATGTGACCTTGGACATTTTAAGTTTAAGTGGCCGCGTGATGGTACAGTAGACACGTCATGGACACATACCTTGAGGTTTTCGATACCCAGATACGCTTGTCTCTCATGTATAATCAGAGTTGGGTGTAACGCGTTACAAAGTAACGCGTTACTGTAATAATACTACTTTTTTCGGTAACGAGTAGTGTAACGGTACTACTCCTCCGAAATAGTAATAACACTACAAATACTGCCTGGTCGCGTTACTCGCTACTCGCTACTTTCGTGCTCCTGCTTCTGCCTTCAGCAGGAACCGATTGTAAACATCACCACTTGTCTTTTAGAACATTGGAACTGTCATTTAACTAAAATAACTAACCAGAGAAAAGGTAATCTGCACTTGAAGCGAATCAGTGCAGCAGCAGGTCACGGTGACTTGCCTGCAATCAACAGTAGCAGGCACCCGACATTTGATAACTGTCACACTTATAGATTAATAAAAAGACTAAATACAACAAAACCCCCAACTAAGGAGATTTATACTATCAAGCTAAGAAATGAATTACTTTTAGGAAGAGAGAGAGAAAGAGAGAGAGAAAGAAAAGAGGAAAAAAAAGTCGCACTCTCAGGCAGCGCATAGGCTACGGTGCGCAAACCCGACAGTTGCTTAACAACCTAGATTAATATCCTACATGTGATACAATAACCCAAAACCCCGAAATAAGCAAGCCAAAGGAATGAATTAGCCTACTAATCCATGTAGGCTGAGAGAGTTAGAGAGAGAGGGAAAGAGAGAACTCTGACAAGTAAACTCACTCTGACATGATGTCCTTGTGATGACGGAATAAATATAATCCTTAATCCTTATGCAAAAAAACATCGGTGATATCGCTTTTTTAAGCATGAAGTTTCAGCAGCAATATGGGCTATAGCCTATAAATCAGTTTGATACTGTTCGAACTATTTGAGCTGTAGGCCTACCAGGGCAGGAAATTCACGGCGGCCACGACGGCCATGGCCGTCGTTGCCCCTCTCTTTGGCCGTGTGCCCCTCGAAAAATGACATGCCCAAACGGCCACAGTGGCCGTGGTGCCCTGGCGCCCACAGCAGTCCATTAACTGCTTTTTACCGTTTTTTCCTCTGCGCGCGATTGTCCAGTCATTACGGTAACAGCAGTGTGTGGTTGGTTGAGCTGCGCACATGACCAGTAGTAGATTCCATTTACGCTCGTAGTAGCAGCATAGCAGCCGCCGCATAGTGGAGCCGACGGAGTCCCGCGACACAGTGTTTATACAAGTTACAACACAAAACCATCACCGGGCTAAACGGGAGTTTTATCTAACGCAGCCTGTTGAATAAATCCGAATGCCTTCAAACGGAGCTCTGCTGAGCTCAGGACAACAACCAAAATGCAGCGCTATTAAGGGAACCAAAAGCTATTCTTTCCCCAAGAGGCTGAGCTGTCAGAAAGTACATTATTGTTGAGAAAGGGATCACTCCGCGAACGGGAGGGAGGAGTTTGTGTGCGTGTGTGCGTGTGCGTGTGCGTGCGTGCACATGGCCAGTGGTGGAAAAAGTACTCAAATGTTTTACTTAAGTAAAAGTATCAATAGCCTACTGCAATGTAGAAATACTTCCGTTGCAAGTAAAGTCCTCAAATTCAAAATATACTTGAGTAAAAGTACAAAAGTATTGGTATCAAAATGTACTTAAAGTACCAACAGTAAAAGTACAACATTTTTGAAAATAGCAGATCTACAAGCTCACAATGCATAGTTATGCGACACATCTTGAGCTTGGAGATCTGCTATTTTTTCTACAAGCTTGATTATTTTCAAATAGCCAAAATAGGGCTAAAGTGGTTCATGTATGTTTAATATTATTATAATTTATATATGCAAAGTAACTGGTAACTAAAGATTTCAAATAATTGTAGTGGAGTAAAAGTACAATATTTGGATCCGAGATGTAGTGGAGTAGAAGTAAGTGTTAGAAATACTCAAAATTACAATAAACAATTAAGTACAATACTTAAGTAAATGTACTTAGTTACTTTACACCACTGCACATGGCAAAACAGAAATAAACAGGTTCTTGATATTTATTTAATTGAAAGGTATTACATTAAACCTTAACGTTTAAGCTAAATTAATTATGACTGTGGCGTGGACTTAAAATCATTGTTTTAATGATGGCCTTCCTGCCCTGGCACTTGGCCTTTGTGCCCTCAAAAATTTGACAACACCAAAGGCCAATTGGCCTTGCCCCTAAACTGACGAAATTCTAGGCCTGAGGCCTACACAGTAAATAGGCCTATCAATCGCCTCGTTGATCATTCTCTCCAGCTGCTGCTGTGCTGCGCGTCAGGTTAGGTCAGGGCCGGTGGCAGCCCACAATGGCTGAGGGTGCTCTGTTTTAAGTGAAGGATAGACTACCCATCTCAAATCGGCCAGGTGAAAACAAAAGGCTAAATTTGCATACCAATGGGAGTGTGTGCCAAACCGGTTGTGGCCAGCCAATGCTGATCTACTGCATTATAATGTAAATTTCGGGAATTACTGAGAGGTGGGGGTGCTCCCTGGCCAAAATGAGGGTGCACCCCTGGCCAAAATGAGGGTGCACCCCTGGCCTGTAAAATCCATAGGAGCCAAATGGAATGAAATCTGCTTAAACTTACTGACAATTGACAAACGGATACAGAACCATATATAGGCTATATAATGTCAGGTGGATTAATGAATAAACTCATGAATGTATGGCAGCTGTTTTTTTTTGTTTTTTTGCTGCACAATGGGAGTCCTAAATTACAACAAGGCACCAGAGGCTCCGAAATAATTACATTATCATTTTTATTTATTGTTATTATTATTATTATTATTATTATTATTAAACTCATTCAAATGACCACCAGTGAGCCCTGGGACTCACTTCATTGAACAACATAACTGTATTGTATTAGATATTATTATATCTAATAAATATGAATATGTCTAATATATGTTGGCAATGCATCTCAGACTTTTTTTATGGAGTAACGCAAAAGTAGTGTAACGAGTAGTGTAACTAGTTACTTTCTCCAGGGAGTAATGAAGTAGTGTAAGGCACTACTTTTTTCAAAGGTAATATGTAATATGTAGTGCATTACTTTTTAGAGTAACGGATCCCAACTCTGTGTATAATTAGGCTATTATTAATTTTGGGATCTTATTGTATCTTGCTTCTTCCAAACTGAGTCTTGCAAGTAATGTTTTGACTAATACTATCCTGGAGAATTCACTCTGTAGTTGAAAATTACAGAATTCAAAGTCTGCACTCGTAAATGCATAGCAGTAAAAACAGTGATGTCACTGAAAATCGTCAGGTTCTCTGTCTGCCGTCGGCCCTTCCTGGAGCTTACACAAATAAAAGCCTGAAACTGGTCTGGAAAGATGCAACCTGTGTTTTTAATGCCTCCAAGTACAGATCTAGGGTCAGATTGACTGATTTCCTGGCTTATTTTGAGAAGCCAAACCAGATCCTAGATCAGCAGCCAGGGAAAATAATGAATTCACACTCTTTTTGGTGATATGCCGAAATGATCGTACATTTGCGCATTTTTTGAATTATTGATCATACATCGTACAGAGGGTCAAATTATCGTACAAATACGATAATTATCATACATCTGGCAACGTGGCTCTATAAGGTGAATAGCTTCAGGAGGTGTAGTTCCAGTTTTAAGACACCGGGAGGAATCTGGGAACGTTCTGCCAAGAGCAGCGAACAGGGCAGCGCCGAGCTTGACAGTGGGAGGCTTTATTTCATCATTGTTTTTTGTGGATTGGCCAGGCGTTGTGTGACATCTGTGCCTCTGAAGCAATATAAGTGATAGACGCACACGTTAGGACTCCAGTGTGGTGTTCAGATTGAGTCTTTAAAGATCTAAATTTAACAGTCTGAGAGATGTTTTGTTGGACGGTAAGTGTGGAGGGTGGAGTAAATACCTTTGGAGTTGTTGCTGCTGCAGTGCAGAACGAGGTGTACGTCTTTTCTATGGAGTGTTATGGTAACAGGGTTGAGCTAGATACCCATGAGATAAATGGGCACGTTTTCAACACAGTGTCTTTATGCTGGAGGAAACTGACCACAGTGAGAATTGCAAGGTTTGAAGAGAACTATGAGATGGTGCAAACGCGTCATGCCAACACAGCTGTGCAGATAGAATATGTTATCTACGTCTGGGGAGGGTTTCCTTTCTGCAATGTCCTTTATGCATTTGACGTTGACACCCACAGCTGGTTCCTACCCAAGGTGTCAGGGACCGTTCCAGAGGGGAGGTGCTACCACTCAGCTTGTGTTTTTGGGAAGATCATGTATGTCCATGGAGGAAGAAGAAGAAGAAGTTCCGATGATGGAACCACTAATGACACCTACATGTTGGACACCTCCACAATGGTCTGGTCTTTAATTAACACCAGAGGCACAACAGCGCCTACTTCATCACATCACTCTGCCACCATCGTCGGAACAAAGATGTTTGTACTTGGGGGCATGGGGAACGAGTCGGATGGTGGGACGTTTCACCGCACCTTCAGAGTGTTTGACACCGAGACCAACTGCTGGCTGAACACACCCTCTGCACAGCTTCCTCCCGGACATGCACCATTGTGGCGTGACGCCTTGCCCTTTACCTACAATGGAGAGCTGTACAGGGCTGGTTTCAACCTTAGAATCGTTCATCTGTGGAAACTCAACCCAGAGAACTTCTCCTGGACGAGGGTTGAGCCCAAGGGCAACATACCTGACATGTCCGGTAGTAGTCACTGGTGCTGGTGCATGCTGGGAGACCGCATCGTCCTCTTTGGGGGAAACTCAACATCCCCTCACCTGTACATCTTAGACTTGAGTCCTAGTCTGAAGACATTATGCAAGCTAGCAGTTATTCAGCACGGACTGGAGCGGTCTGAACTCCCACACGACATCAGGTGGGAACTGAGAGCCATGACTAATGTTTAACCCTGGAACCCTGGGAGCCTGGGATGAGTACAACTTACAGGTTTCTGATCCAGTCAGCAGAAATAACTTGCATCATGTTGTAGTCGCCAGGCGGCTGGAACCACCGGTGCCATGTGCCGCCAATTTCCTTTATCATTGTTTCTTTTGATTTAATAAGTGTTTATGTTCATCTTTTATGCTGTATGAACACCAGATACACTCAAGTAAACCTTAGAATGTGTAGAATGTTCTTTCATGTGGAAGTAAAAGTGAGCATTTTGCACATTTGTGGTTCCTCCTATGGATCAAAGTGGAAATGCTTCTGGGGATTCGTTGAGTATACGACCCTTGGCATGTGATTCAAATTTGGTGTTCACTGGACGTTTTGTTAGTGATTTTTGTGAAATAGGCCCCTCCCACTAACTTTGGAAGCCTATTACGGATGAACGGTATGGACTATCACAATTTCACTTGAAAATGTTTATCGTATGGGACCAGAGATCATGTGTACCACATTTTGTGACATTTGGAACATATGTAGGAAAAATAATACATTTTTTTTGTAGTCTTCTGCTCTGTCTCAAGCCACACACTGTGTGTCTGCTATTGTTGTGACCTTTAAGCTCAACCATTGATTGAGTATGCTTTGTTTTTAAGGGACCCTCCTCCTTTTTATTTGTGAGCCTGGTGATACCAGACTCATAAACAGGGCCCCTAACGACACAGACTGATCACTAGCGGTGGGAGTGTGAAGAGCTCACTTCAAACAGGCCACCGGTGCTCCCTGGCCTGATCTTCACAGCCGACTGGACTCCTGACCATAGGCGATTTTAAGGGGTGTCTATGGGTGCACTTGCACCCCCTGGCCGCCAGAGGGTAAACAACCTCATAAAGTCATTGCAAGCTACCACAAGCAACGAATTTCCACAGAAAGTGTCCGTTATTGGGACCGTACCTATGTTCCCCAGGTTCTATGTTCCCCATTTACGCCCCCAAAAAATTAATTAATAATTCAAAACGCCCAATAATGGGGAGAAATTACGAATACTAGTGGGACAGGGGGCACTAGGGACATCGGGACACCATACCTTTGTTATGACTGGGCATCTGGACGAGTGGGCACTTAGGGGTGGAGACATCTGGGCACCTGGGCAACTGAGCTCCCTAAATTAGGATTGCCCACATGTTGCCCCATGAGAGAGGAACGTTGAACCAGCTAAACTGATACCAGCCTGCTGTGTTCTTCATCGTGTTCTTTATTTCGGGAGGATCAACACCACATTCTCCCATGTGTGCCTGCGGTTGCACGTGACCGTTAGCAGCCAATAGCATTCGAGATGGTACCGTTTCTACAAATGAACGTTGATTTCCACAATGATGGTGGCGCCCATAAGGACCCAAAATACTTCATTTGTGGCTCAGCTGTGGGGCTCAGCTGGAGAAGACATTCAGTCAAAAGATGGAGAAGATGCATGGTGTTGAGCTGATGAGGATCCAGCAGAATGCAGTGGATGTAACTCTGGACCCTGATACAGCAAGTCCAAGCCTCATCCTGTCTGAAGATGGAAAACAAGTGAGTCATGGAAACATAAAGAATCTCCCAGGCATCAAAGAGATTCAATTGTCCATGTGTCTTAGGAAAACAATGTTTCTCCTCAGGAAGGTTTTACGCTGAGGTTCATGTTATTAAAGGACAACTTTATTTTTTTACAACAAGGGTTCATATTTTAGATTGTAATTAAAGAATATAAAAGATGAGTGTTAAATTGATTTCATTTACTTCTTTCTATTGATTTAGAGATTCTTATTTCAGTGGTTGGGGGCATGCATATAAGTGGCTAAATATGTCATTTTTACACATAATAAGCCCATTCCCAGGATACAACGCAACCCTTTCATGGTTGGATGTGACTTATGGGGGCTAGAAGTGTTACTGTAAATAGCAATAAAGAAACTGCTTGCTTATTGTGTCTAAAAAGACATATTCAGCCACTTGTACGCATGCCCCTCATGTGTACACATGCCCCACATTTTAGCACGGTAAACGCTATAAAACAATAGAACGAAGCAAATGAAAACATTTTAACACTCACTTTTTCTTTTCTCTAATTACAATCTAAAATATGAACCCTTCTTGTAAAAAGACAAAGTTGTCCTTTAAAGGGAAGACTGGCTGGGATTTAGGAGTGGCCGGAGAGTCCATCGACAGGAAAGGGAAAATCACACCGAGTCCCAACAATGGTTACTGGACTATAGGGTTGGACAATGGAAATAAGTACTGGGCTTCTGCTCGCACTGCTGTCCTCCTCCCTGTAAAACAAGAGCTCCAGAAAGTGGGAGTGTTTGTGGATTATGAGGAGGGTCTGGTCTCCTTTTATGATGTGGAGGCCAGAGTTCATCTCTACTGGCTGCACCTTCACTGAGAAGCTCTATCCATTCCTCAGTCCTGGTCTTCATAAAGATGGTAGAAACTCAGTTCCTCTGATCTTGTCAATCACTTTGGTTAGACTTTTCTTTACACTGTCTAAAAGAAACAGTGTTCTTTTCTAGAGGAAATCCTTCTGATAGTGCAGAACCATAATGTTACATAATCCAGTTCACATCGGTGGAGTTGAGGTAGAACGAGTCAGCGAGTTCAAATTCCTTGGGTTGACCATTACAGAGGATCTGAAATGGTCCACTCACACGACACGTGTGGTGAAGAAAGCACAGCAGCGGCTCTACTGTCTCCGACGCCTAATGACTTTCAGGGTGAGCCCTCGCATCCTCAGGGCATTCTATGGTGCAACTATAGAGAGTGTCCTGACAAGTGGCTTCACTGCTTGGTATGGGAACTCAGAACTGTACTGTCCAGGACCGCAATGCTCTACAGAGAGTGGTGCGGTCAGCTCAGCGCATCGTAGGAGGTGCACTTCCCTCCCTACAGGATCTACACGACAGGCGATGCGCAGCCAAGGCTGAATCCATCATCAAGGACAAACATCACCCCAGCCACAGACTGTTCCACCCACTGCCACGCCCTTGACCCGGCAAGAGATACCAGAGTATCATGAGCCACAACAAAAGACTGTGGCAGAGTTTTTAAGTACAGTAGCAACCATAAGGCAGCTGAACGAAACCTAAGAACAATCCAAGTCGACTGCTAGTGCTTAACTGTTTTTATTTTTTAACATGATACTGATTTAAAGTGTTTAATAACATTATGTAAAGCTTTATATGTGTCATTAAACACTTTTTAAAAAATGAAAAAAACGTAGACTTTGGATATTCAGTCAGATTTCAGTCAAAACAAATCTGTCAAAATTTAAATACATTCCTCAAAAGTACAGTAATAATAGCATATTCTTCTTATTCTTATTCCCTATCTTGTTTTTGTTGTCCATTCTGTTGTGGTAGAATCCTGCCAGTGATTCATGTATTTAAACATAAATACATTAAAATAATAAATTACATAAATCGTAATATTGGGCAAACCGAGGCAGAGGTGGGTCTCATATATGACCCTATTTTAATTTTTGTAAAGTAAATTAAAACCACACATTTATGTTCATGAAACCGCTTTAAAGCATTGTGTTTTGACTAATGTTCTGCATATGGCTTTGTAGCCAGAAGCTCATGTTCTCGAGCCCCAGTATGTATGTAAGCAACAATTAATACAAATAACAGTTGTTCACAGATAAAGGTGCAGTTATATGAGTTGAGATGAGAATGCGTTGCTCGGTTTTCAACAGCAGGGGGAGTGCACCAGGGACATGCTGGGCTGGGCCCCTGATTCAGGTCGGGAAAAAGAGGATAGGCCCTCATTGCGCGCTATAGAGAGAGATCTCTCTCTATAGCGCTGCTGCTGCTATTCAAAGATTTGCCATTTCAGATCATGACAAGTGACAAGCCAGTGGGCCAATTACTGTACATGAGTTATATTTCGTCGTTGTCGGATGGAAACCTTGTATGTCCAAAACCGTTTGTTTTGAATTTATCATTTTAAAATTATTTAAACCAGTGAAAACAGCCGATCTACAAGCACACAACGCCTTGCGGGTGCGAGGCATTGTGTGCTTGTAGATCTGCTGTTTTCACTACTTTTGTGCAACGGCCTTGTATGATGAAGCAGGGCTTTTCTTCGCGAAAAAATGTATAGATTTGAAACTTGGAGATAGGCCTACAAGGTTTCTGCCCGACAGTGACGATTTACTTTGTTGGCCGCCCAGCCCCCAAAAGGGAACGAAGGCCGACATTTATTTTTTATTTTTTTCCTAATGGCCGGCCGGGAATAAACCGGCCGTTCGGGAGTTGTCCCGCTTTTCCCAATGGCCAGCACGTCCTTGGAGTGCACGTACAACAAACACATACACAGCAGGTGGGCACCGTGCATAGTTTTGGGATCAGTGGGCACAAAAACTGGACACTAGGCCTGGACATGTGGCTATACCTGGACGAGTGGGCACTGGGTCATTTAGCACCTGGACATTTTAAGTAGATAAACAAATACTACAGTGAATGTAAAGGGTCATTTAAATAAAACATCTATGTTCGAATCACTATTTGTAGCTTTTTGTAAAACAGGATTTTATTTTTCTCTGTAGGATTAATGTACCTGTAGGCATGATAAAGTAAGGGTATCTGGAAGAGTGGCACCCGAGAAGATGGTCTATGATTTGAACATGCATGATTGAACATTTGACGCAATTACAGGTAGGGTAAAGTAAAAATACTTTACCTTTAAAATACCCCCCCCAAAAACTCTTCAAGTAGCATGTAAGGAGTTTAACTAGGGGTTTTTCATGATTCTGAATCCATTCCAAGCATTTGTTTTGCACAAAAAGATATTCCTTAGGATAAAAATAGACCCTACAAAACTGTGAAAAGTGATGACTCATCACTTTTTGTGGGGTAGTTTTTCGGAATGAGCAATGTTTTTCGTGCAAAACGGATGCTTGCAATTCAAAATCATGAAAAACCCCTAGTTAGACCCCTCACATGCTACTTAAAGATGATTTTTTACGTGAGTCTTTCCACATACTTTTACTTCTACTCTACTACATCTCGGATCCAAACATTGTACTTTTTCTCCACTACATTTATTTGAAACCTTTAGTTACCATGTAGTTATTTTGTAGATTTTGATTATTACAAAACATACATTAACCACTTCAGCCCTACGCACAATTGAAAATAGCTGATCTACAAGTTCAATTGTAGATCTGCTATGTTCTGGATTTTTGGAGAACCCGCTCCATTCCCATTGAAATGCATTGGCAGATTCCTCTTATCAGCTGGCAACCATACTTTGGTGTGACCGTGCCCCAACAGATTATTTATACAATAAATGTGAGTACTTTTTCCACCCCTGCAAGAATAAGAGTGCCAACAACCTAGTAGTCGGGGGTGTTAGGGATATTTCGCGCTAATCAGTCTAAAAGTGCAAAATTTTGCACAGATGTAGCTCAGGGCATGCTCTAATGATTTAGCTAGGGCGCCCGAGGCGGCGACCTTCGGGGTCGCCACAGCGGCCAAATCAAGTTGGGCTCCCATCGACTTTCTATACAGGAGGAAAATACCCAGAACATTTTTTTTCTGGTAAGTAGGATCTGAGGGGTCTAACTAGGGGTTTGCCATGATGCTGAATCCATTGCAAGCATTTGTTTTGCACAAAAAACAGTCCTTGGGCTAGAAATGGCCTCAGAAAACGATGCATATATGGGTGATGTTAGTCGGAGGCCTTAGGGTTTTTTTTTTGTCTTGTGCTAATCAGTCTAAAAGCGCAGAATTTTGCACAGATGTAGCCCAGGGAATGCTCTAATGATTTAGCTAGGGCGCCCGAGTCGGTGACCTTTGGGGTCGCCACAGCTCCAGAAAACACCCGCAAAACCCTGAAAAGTGATAGTGATGACTCATCACTTTTCATCACTAAACCATCGTTTTCTGGGGCCATTTGTAGCCCAAAGAATGTTTTTTGTGCAAAACAAATGCTTGCAATGGATTCAGCATCATGACAAACCCCTAGTTAGACCCCTCACATCCTACTTAAATACCCAGAAAAAAAGTGTTTTTCTGGGTATTTTCGTCCTGTATTGAAAGTCGATGGGAGCCCAACTTGATTTGGCCGCTGTGACGACCCTGACCCCGACTCGGGCACCCTAGCTAAATCATTAGAGCATACCCTGGGCTACATCTGTGCAAAATGTGGCGCTTTTAGACTGATTAGCACGAAATGACCTTGTCATCTCCCTAACACCCCCGACTATAGAGCCTCAAATAAAACTAGGATAAACATTTAACCTGACATAATAATGACAATCCAGCCAGTTCTTACAGGTGACAACATTTTATTGATTTCTTATTTTATATCATCATCATCATCATCATCAACTGCAGTAGAGTACAGTAACAATACACAGTCCTGTGGTGGGACATCTTCACCTATGATGATGATGATGATGATGATACTGGGTTTCCATGGAAACCAAACATGTTGTAAAGCTTCATTTACTTCAGTCACCAAAAATCGTCAGCAGAAAGCTACATACAGTATATCTGTAGTGCAAACTCAACCTGATGTACTCGCTCTCTGGATGAAATTATCTTTTGAATAACCCGGAGGTTCAGGTCTTGCAAATAGTCAAACACACTAATAACAATAGCTATAAAACGTTATTGTACATGTAAAGAATATACAGTATACTGTGTGTGTGTGTGTGTGTGTGTGTGTGTGTGTGTGTGTGTGTGTGTGTGTGTGTGTCATCACTGATGTTGGAGGGTATTAGCAGTGTCCATCTGTCTGCTGGGGTCATCACTGTGTGGGACAGGGACAAATAACATAACAATTAACAACAATACACAATTCCTTATGTCACATCAATTGGAGGAATTCCTCACTAAAGTCAATTAGCATTCCATTATGCTGTTGAATGGAGAGAAATAATTAAACTCTCTCATGTGCAGATAACTTTGTATTTTATTAAGAGTCTTTGTAGGACAGTAAAGGAGGATACTGTACTAAAGATGGGGTGCCATGTTTTTTCCCCTCCCCCAACACATGATCAGGTATTATTAGGGGTGTAACGATACATTTTAATAGCGATTCGATACATATCACGATACATGGTTGACGATACGATGCATGGACGATATTGGTTCATTCATGGCGATACGATACGATTCGATTTAATTATTTAAAATCGATATAGTAACTATTTAGCAAAGAAATTAAATCTGTGTGAAAGGTGTGGATAGTGCAGGTCTTGAAACATGTATTATTATGGATATAAATAAGTAAACACAGTGATTATCTGCCAAATACATGGACATTGTATATTGACAAACCTGCACCTCGACATGAACCCAGAGATTACACACATTTATCAATAGACCAGTGTAGCTATATGGAAAGGAAAAGTAATTAAACCCCTTATTTTACCCCTCATTTTTTCTTCTTAAAAATGCTAAATACAATGCTCAAGTAGGTAGTATCGATACAATCGATTCTTTGCACTGCCGATTCGATACGATACAAAATAAAACAATACGATTCGATTTTAGCTGTTTTCATTTCGATCTACTTGGATTTTTTTACGTTAAAAACGATATTTCGATAAAGTTACTATATCTTTACACCCCTAGGTATTATAAAAGGAAGATTCTTTGTACAGAAAGCCTGGTTGTCAGGTAACCCAACTGAAGTTAGACAGACCCACAGTGTTGGGTGTATGGTAAAAGGGAGGGGATGATCTTATGATGTCATTACCGGTAAATCAGTGTTTTTCGATCAGGCCTTTTGACTCGGAGGCTTTCAGGAAGAAACCACAAATACACAGGGAAGGCAAATGTGCACATTAGAAACCACACCCGGTGGTCTATTAGAGTAATGTTAACTTCATAGATACATACAAAACCGAAAAAGTACAAAACTATGGCACCACCTCTTTAGAGACCAGCGTTCTTTCTCCTTCTGTATACAGTGCTAATAATGCATTACCTTTGCATGTGCATCCTTCCGCAGCCGGAGAGAGACACAGCTTTGCACATATTCGCAATTGGTGGGCATCTCCCCCACCATTTCCCATGTGTCCCTCTCATCATCATACTGCTCAATAGTACCGCTTGATCTACATGAAGAAAGAGAGTGATGAGAGTAATGGCTGGTGTGAACAAGCAGCCACCTTTTTAGGCTTCTATGAATTAGTAGCATTCTACTTGGGATCATACCCGCCGAGTGCGTAGATCTTTCCATGCACCACAGCCACGCCAGGCCTGAAGCGTTTCTCTTTCATGGGGGCACAAAGTGTCCACTGGTTTGTCCTGGGGTTGAAGCACTCTACCTGGTTCATATCATCACCATAATGACCACCTATTAGATAAACAGGAATTAACAGGATAGTGACTGTTAAAGCAAAGTTGAAGCAAGTCTATTATGGAACTAAGAGCCATTAATAACAGGTATTGTAGAATACCTAAAAGGTAGATCTTCCCGTTGAGTGAACAAGCAGCTGCACCACAACGATCAACCTGCGCAGGAGCAACTTGTGTCCATACAGACGCTTCGTGGTTGCACTTGTAGGTCTTGTGATCAGCTGGCCCCAGGAGGAAACATTCATTGTCAAGACATTGATGAATATGAAAGGCTTGTTAGATATTTTGAGTTTACATTAACTGTTCCATACCCGTCATAGCATACATCAATCCATCCAGTACAGCCACAGACAGTGGTTCAGAGACATCTGGCATTCCGACATACTCGATGATCTGCCAGATGTTGGTGATGGGGTTGTATCTCTCAATTGAGTTCACTGCTGTATCAACCTTCCCCCGGCCTTGCATAGCAAACATATACCCACCAGACGTCACCAGGTCTGGACTCAGAGAAAATCAAAAAGAGAAGAGAAATCATGTCAAACGGGCCGACACTTTGTTTACATCATAGTCTATAGACTAGAATGTAAACAAATTGCCGGTCTGACAATGGCCAAAATGATTATTTTATCATTATTATACACTTTTTGTGGTCATTTTTGAATAGAAACACATACATGAAGCTTATTTTTTTATAAAATATTTTCGAAACATTATTTTTATTTTAGCATCCGTTTTTCAAGAAAAAGTTGACTATAACTTCTTTAATGTAAATTATAACAAGTAGACCTGTTTTGGTTATGTAGAAGCTGGCTGCTAGTTGCAGCCGATGCACTATAACCTTTTTACTTGGCTGTACTGTCAACCACTGATACTGTAGAACAATCCCAATAAAAAGGCAAATTGTGGAGACATTCTAATCGTTTTAATATTGATATACTGTATCACACCTCTAGGCCTTGTTCTCTCATTGGGTAACTAACAAAGTTAAATTGTACGTGATATTTTGACGGTCTTACTGAATCCAGCACGTGCTTCATTCATGGAAGCCATCTTCACCCATGAGTCATGGTGAGGGTCATAACGCCACATCTCCTTACTGGAATCATCACAATGATCAGAGTAGGATCCTCCAGCCAAATACACATAGGAGCCTATGTTGGGAGATGAGCAGAGTTGATAGTTAAAGAATAGTTTCAGAGCTCAAGGTACACTGCCATTAAAGATAATACTGTATGCATAAACATTTTGAATCGTCTTCACTGCTGTCTTGTCACCAGATAAAACTCAAGACAAGACAAACATTTCTGCATTTCTGGTTGTACTTCTACAACATTGTTCTAGTTCACTTATCAAGCCAAACATGCACAGTACACTTTACATACTGTAAAATACCAAGTGTACTTGCCACTGGCAGCAGTAAACAAAATGATTGTATTAATATTATTTTCCCCCGGGGCGCCTGCTGGCCTAGCTGGCGTCGCCGGTTCGATTCCCGATCCGGACGACCTTTGCCACATGTCATTCCCCATCTCTCTCCCCATTTTCCTGTCAGTCTACTATCCTATCAAATAAAGAAATAAAATGCCCAAAAACAAATCTTTAAAAAAAATATATATATATTATTTTCCCCCGACACAACACCCAGCCATCAGTAATTGTGCGTGTGCACGTGCGTGTCCAGAGAAGATTGAGGAGGATAATCCATTTGTTTACAAACGCTCGCGAAACTCGCGGTAAAAAAATCGCGGTAAAGTGTTGCCGTGAAAACAATCAGCTCTCTGCTTCCATGGGGCTGTTTTCATCTCATTCTCAGATAAAGCCGTTCTTATGTTTCAAAGTAGAATCTAAAGCCATGTTAAGTCCTTCCGTGATGGGAGAGACAGAGGGGCTTCCTGCACTGACTGGGTGACGTAATGGATCAGGTCATGCAAAGGGAAGCTGCAGTCTCAAAAAGTTAACTGTTTGTTGCCTCGTCCGTGAACGAGATAACTTCCTGTGGCAGGGGGACACCTAGTGGCCGTAACTCGTCCCTGAACGAGTTTGGCTCCCCAAGTGTTAAGAATTATCTTAAAAAACAAGTTAATATTTTTATGATGTCATTGTGGGGCTCAATTATAAGCCAATCAAATTAATTGTCTGTATAGCCTGAAAGTATGACTACTCACTGTACTGGTCAGCTGTTGTTGGGCAGATTACACTGACAGTTTCAGACTGTTTCAGGATCCACACTGGAGAGAGACCACTTGACCTACTGTATCATACTGTTATAATATCGGGGCTGACAGCGGACCTTTAAAGGACAACTCCGCCCTAAATCACTTTTAGGCTCATTTTCCTACTTATTGATCCCAAAAGACTGTCCAGGCAGAAATGCCCCTGTTGTCCAGTTTCCCCAGCAGAACCCAGCAGCTCTCATAGCAGAGTGGAGCCTATAAGCCTATCACTTTTACACTATTTGTTGTGTTCAAGAGTGATTTTCTTTTTCATGAATGTTTTACTAGTTGTCATTACAAACACATCCATGCATTGGTTGTCCCACACAAGCCACCACAATCTCATAAATAATGTTTTGGGGTAAGCTTTAGGCACATGTGCCAATCAAAGTGACTGTACTGGCCAATCACAGGGCATCTTTTCCGGGACTTGGCAAAACAAAAAAGCAAAAACTATGTTCAACAGAGTGTGATGGCTTGTGTGGGACGATGACATGGATGTGTTTGTATAATATCAACTAGTACCACATTCATGAAAAATAAAAAGACTTTTGACCACAACAAATAGTGTAAAAGTGATTGTATGCTATGAGAGCAGCTGGGTTCTGCTGGGGAAACTGGACAACAGGGGCATTTCTGCCTAATAGACCCCATGGATAGTCTTTTTGGATCAATATAAGTAGGAAAATTAGCCTAGAAGTGATTCAGGGCGGAGTTGTCCTTTAAGTATAATTTCGAGGTAAGCTTATTTGTACTTTACTTGAGCATTTCCAATACTTTTACTTCTACTCCACTACATCTCCGATCCAAATATTGTACTTTTATTGCACTACATTTATTTGAAAACTTTAGTTACTAGTTTGTAGATTATTACTACAAAACATATATTAACCACTTCAAGCCATTTGTGAGTAGTCGATCTACAAGCTCAGTGCATTGTGAACTTGTGATGCATTGTGAGCTTGTAGATCTGCCATTTTCAAAAGATTGGTATACCTTTGAAAACTTGAAATGGGACATTCTGCATAATGAGAACTTTTACTTTCAGTACTTTAAGTACATTTTGATGCCAATACATTTTGAAAGATGGACTTTTACTTAAGTAAAACATTTAAGTACTTTTTCCACCACTGGTGAAATGCCATTCACTGGGCTCATCATTTTACTGTATATACAGTAGTACCGTAGTTTAGCGTTCACTGTCAGGCTTCTCCTTACTTTGTTTAGCTTCAGCCAAATGTATGGAGCAGAGCTACTGCATCCATGACAGTATTGAAGTAAATGATAACTCATCTATAATGACAGTGCTAATTACTCCCAAGATGCCCATCACACCTTTAATAAGTAGAAATAGTTTGCCATGATAAAATGACCCAACACAATAATAATCAATAATTTGAATCACCTTTCCCAGCAACATTACTACAACAGCTCAATTCAGGGACAAAACAGTTAAGTTCCATTAAGGTCCTAAATTATTGACCTCTACTCCAGTAGAACACCTCACCTGACACGGCCAGACTAGCGCCAATTACATTGATGGGCAAAGATGCCAGACTCTTCCATTGTTTGGTCAGCGGATCAAAGCACTCAACGGGTTTGTCGTCACCGGCGTTGTCGTCAACCTCTCCCCGCACAATCAGTATCACTGCACACAGAGGAATAGAAGATAAACTAATAAGCAGGTGTGAGCAATTAGCATACATTTAAAGTTAGTCAACTTAAACTATGCATAAAAGTGCAAGACACCCAAATCCAGACTTTAAAGTGCATAATAAATAATGAAATGAAATGGAGCCTGCGGTAGTTCTTTTATTTGTGGAAGGCAGGATATGTTGTTGCTATCTCCCTGGACCCAGTCTTCATTAAGCAGTCAATTCATTCACACCCCCACAGAGCAGTCCGTCCCCTCATGTTCATTCTCATTGGCTACAAGCTTAATTCTCATACGCCCTCTTACCCACAATGCATCACAAACAGTCTATTTAGGTAACTTCCTGTTCTATGTTCATTCTAGAATGTTTAGCTGTACTACTGGTTGTGCAGCTGTACGTGTTAAAAAATCCCTCCACCTCCCCGTCCTCCTCCCTGTATATGTAGTTACTCATGTTATATGTATGGTTTACAGATTGTTCTATGTTTTATGGATCATGACGGATCTCAAAACATGTGTTTATGGATTATGATGTGATCTCTTGAATCATGTAAATGTAGTTGCGTTGTATGTATCGTTACAGATAGTACTGTGTTCTATGGATTATGATGTATAATCTCAGTACCGTGTTCTATGGATTATGATGTGTAATCTCTTAAATCATGCAACTGAAGGTTCAATGTTATGTGCATGTAGGTTCAATGTTATGTGCATGTTATCTGTATATCATGCTTTGCTCTGGGGGATTATGATATATCAGATTATGGCTCATGTTCGAGCAGATAATTTGATTATCAAAGCAGAGCTACATCGCCAAGCTAAAGATGCAATATCATTGCACGTATGGTTATATCATTGCAATAAATGGTATGGTTAAACTTAATTGGTGTCGTTCATCCTGAGCTGAAACATATAAAAGAACCGCAATATTGATTATGCAGCTCAAACAGCAATGAAGGCTTTTGAAAACTCGCCCCCAATTATTTTCATTTCCAGGTACGTTTGCTCATTGGAGGAATGTCTTTGCATTGGAAATCCCAACCAGAACAGATCTGTGATGTATTCATAAATATATATTTTCCACCATCTGTTGCAACATGCATGCACCTGCGGTCTTGCGTGGTTCTGCTCTTTGGCTGTAGGGGAGCAGATGCTGCTTCTTGGCTTCAGTGATGAGCCTCTGACAGGCCTGAGAGTCTCTCACCACATCCACACACTCCATCACGACACGGAGGAATACAGGACTGACATGAGGCAGGCGGACATGCACTAGCACCTTAAACAACACATAGAACACCAATGATTCATTAAACGTTGCTTTCAAATCTCTGGTACTGTATGACAGACACCCTTTGTACTAGAGCTTAAAAGTTCAGCCCGAGCCCGACGGGACCCGACGGGTCGGCGCGGCGCGGGCTGGGCCGGGCTCAATTGTCACGTATATGTCGGGCTTTGGGTCGGGTCGGTCTTTTATAATCCGGTAAGCGCAGCACGGTAACGTGATGTCTCTGTGAGTGACTGTGTAAGCTGCGCTGCACCGCCACCGCTGCGGCGCAACTTGACACAGTTGAGCGCGTGTGACTGTATGTGCGCTGCTGCGCAATGTTCAGACAGTTGAGCAACGTTCAGTTGAGAGTGTGCTCCCGTGTGTGTGTGTGTGTGTGTGTGTGTGTGTGTGTGTGTGTGTGTGGCGGTGGCTGCTATGGCCAGTGGGTGCTTCTCGTTCTCGCTGTGGCAGAGCGGAGCGGAGGAGATCGTTGAAACCATTCACAGACACTTTTGGATTTCCTAATAATATTATAGACGTAGTGTGAATGTTGTAGCTATAATAGCCTGTACGCCTGCTTCCTGATTTAGCGACGGCCGTCAGCTGTGTTTTCCAGCGAGGCTCCGATGTTTTTTTTTCTTCCATAATTAGGACGGTGCTTGCTACAATGTCTTTTATATATAGGCTCTATAAAGACAGTTGGAAAATGGTAGAATGACACTGTTCTTAACTCATTTAGTGCCACCCCTTTCACCACTAGAGGGCGCCCAGTGGCCATAGAAAATCCCATAGAGATATGCTGGTATATGCAGAAGCCCTGCAGCCATGACTTGCCTGAACACTTTCCTTTGTGCATGTACAGGAAGAGGATGAAGTTAGCTTGAAGTTAGCTATTGGCTACCAAGCATTTTAGAAGCCTTATTTTCGTCAACTTAGCCATGATTAAACCTTGCACACCTCATGCATGGGAAAAGAACAGAGAAGAATGAGCTCTAAAAATTCCAATGCAATCCTGGATTGCATTGGAGTGGATTTGTGCAGTTTGTTCACAGCTTTCAAACAAAAAAATCCGATTGGAAATCCGTTCAAGGCATTCTTGAGATAATCGCCATTATGTTTTACATGTTATGTAAACAAACATGGCTGCCCTGTATGTTAGATGGGGTTGTATGGGGGTGGAACATGCAAAATCGCGATTGAAATCATGTTCACTAGATTTGATGGGGTCCAAAAAATATATCCCCCTATCCCGAACTAATTCGGGATAGGCACTCAATGAGTTAACGAATCACCAAAATTGTATGAGGGAAAAAAGGATGCTGCCGTCTGCATCATATAAGCTTGTTGTTTAGAATGTCGGTCTTCGGGCTGGGCCGGTCTCCTATTAGCCCTATTCACGACCCGCCCACTCAGCATGCCCCGGGTGCTGACGTCCCGTTTTGAAGGGGTAAATCCTACCATAGCCTATGGAGTTAGCACAGAAATCACAAATTTAATGCAATTTCCGAATAGTAAAGTATAAAATACGGCTAGCATGATCAAGAACACAAGATACTAAACGGCACAAAGCACTATAATTTACTTTATTGTTAGAAATAATGATTTGTTGGCTTTAAGTCCAGTATAGTTTCCCCTTCTAAATTGAAGTCAGCACCCGGGGAAAACTGAGAAACGGAAGTAGGTGGGCGGGCCGTGAATAAGGCTAATTGTCAATTATGTATCGGGCTTGGGCTCGGTCCGGGCTGAAATTCTGTCGGGCTGGGTTGGGCCGGGCTCACTTTTTTAGGCCCGATTTAAGCTCTACTTTGTACCCCATAGCAGTAGTAAGATAATTACTGCATCAAGCATAATCAACAAAATATACAACAAAAACTGGTCAAACAATGGTCAAATTGTCAAATATTACAAGACGCTCACAAAGGTGGGGGGTAAATATTATTTCGAAGGGGTCACGGCCTGAAAAGGGTTAGAACCACTGCCCTATATCTTTAGACTGTATGAACATGTCTGTACTTTAATTCACAACATAACAGTCTTGTTTAATTCCTCTAGATTTATGAAGAACTAAAATGACAGACAGCTGTGGAGGGCTCCCTTAAGCTGCACCCATAACTCCTGAGTTATGAGTTATAAAATGTACAATAGTATTCTAGAGATGAATGTAGAAAACGGTAAAATCACAGTTCTAATTTAACTTCGAGAGTACAAATGACAACTTTTTTTTCACCCAGTGTCAATTGTCTAGTGTAATCCTGGGCACTATACTCCCTCTACCAACCTGGGGAGAGCAACAGACTGACCTCATGCTTCCTTCTAAGCATGAGTCCAAGCCGCTCCTTTTCACCTGACAGGGGGGAGTTTCCCCGGCTGGACGTAGCGCGGGGAAGGAACACGTTATTCCACAGTTCCTTTCTCATCAATCAGGCGCCCCGGCTGGCCAGGGGGAGGCAGTATAGAGGATTACTGCACGTTTTTGTGAGGGTACCTACCTTAGGAGACACGGGGGGAACATGCAAACTCCACACAGAAAGGCACTTTTGCCAACACCACCTAAGGTATGGGCACTGATGACGCGGAGGAGAGAACACGCACCCAGCACCATCAGCAGGAATTGACCTTCTAGCTGTGAGGCGACAGAGATACCGACTACACCACTGTGCCCAGATTTTGAGGTCACTTCTAAGTGTGTCACCTTTTCAAAGCCGTCCCTGCGGGTAGGACACTTATTCAGCCACCGCATGACCGCCTCAAACACCATCTCCTCCTGGGGCACGTTGAGATGGTCACTGGAGACGATCTCAGTGAGTTTGTCCACAGAGAGAGACAGGAACTCATCCTTGGAGCAGAGAAAATACATGATTGTATTAGTCAACATAGGATTTAATATTGGCAGTTAATCGCCATTATTTATGTAAACCTCTGGCATCCATTGTGTTAATATTGTATCATTTGGGTGGTCTTGTCTCCATAGGGCACAGCCACAAATGGAGCATCAAGCAGCCTAATCCCCATCCACTCCCATGAGTGACTGTACCCACACTGTGAGCCACCACAGATGTATAAGAGGAAAAGCCAACAATAGACAACTTGATAAATGCATGCATCCCTATCCTTCACTCACTGACCTGCTGGTAGACATCGCTGAAGTGTTCCAGGATGTAATCCATGCTATGCTGCTCCAAGGTGGCACAGCCGAGGGCATCAGCAAAGCAGTGGATCTCTACACAGTTCAGCTCATCCATGTGAAACTCAATGTAGCGGCAGCAGGTCTCCAGAACAGCTGTGACATTGAACAGGTTTGACGCTGCTAGCAGGGCCTGGAGACCAAAGAAACAACATGTGTTTGTTAAGCACCGAGGTAAACCCTATCAAACAATGGATAGGGTTTATGATGAGAATACATCACCTGCACATTTCCCTGGGTGATGGATATTGTTGAGGTGTAAGCATAGCTCAACAGAAGGCCGAGCGCCTCAGGATCCACATCGTTGATTTGAATCCTGTCCTGTGTGGACTCCACCATCCCAGAGGTGAACATTGCCTGTGCATGTTGAAAAGGTGAATTGGTTTAGAGCAGGCGTCTTGAACAGGGGGTCCGGGACCCTTAGGGGGTCCTCAGAGTTACTACAGGGGGTCCTCCAAATCTTTGTGTGATAGAAACTTGTTTTCCCCCCTTTTCATATTAACCACTTGAACCCTAGCGTCCATATTCTGAGAACTTTAGCCAAAAATAGCCGATCTACTGTACAAGCTCACAACGCCTCGCAACGCAAGGCGTATTTTTGGCAAAGAGCTTTGGAGGTGGGAAAAGAGCAGACTTAGAATTAGACGTTTGCCCAGGACCCCAACCTAGAGAAAATAGAATATCTACAAGCATGTAGATCTGCTAGTTTAACATTATTTCACTCATTTATGGCAATGATTAGATTCAGATTTTATTAAATACTTTTGAAAGACTTTTAGGGGGACTTTTAGAAATCTTTTTAGAAATATTTACTTGTGACCCACGAGTAAATATATATATATATATAAATTATTTTACAGGCCAGGCCAGTACATGTGTGTGTAGGCTACCTCAAAGTAACTGAAGGTTGCGAGTACGACTCTATGACAGGTGAACTCCCGTCCCCCACAGCAGAGAGTCACATCACAAAGCTCCTTTCTCAGCCACAGACTGTTTAGGCGCTCCAAGGTGATGTTGGCGTCCGTGGACTCAACAATGACAACGTCCATGTCTCCTGTATGTAGTATGTAGCCTACATAGAACACATGTCTCCTGTATGTAGTATGTAGCCTACATAGAACACATGTCTCCTGTATGTAGTATGTAGCCTACATAGAACACAGGAGAGGGGAAGGAATGAACTGTCGGCGATTGATTGCATCATGTCACCTTTAATGAACAGAATACTCATGGAGAGAAATGACAGTGTTACAACATAGCATCACATGATGGACACAACCAGTATTTACAGGTCAAATAACTATATGGACCTTGCTTTAAGCTGACAATGGTTTAAAGATGTATTCATATTAACAACAAGGTATAGACTTATTCATAGGGAAGCAAAGGAGTGTCTAGATTTCTGGGTGTACAGTATAGCCTATCTTTACTGTATGTTACTAGTACAGCCATCAAATAAAACAAATACAAAAGTAAAGCTGGCTTTGAATTAGCTCTGGTCCATCACGTCACTTGTCACTGCAAGTGACGCGATGGAGTGGACCAGAGCTAGCTTTGAATAACCCTAACCTTAACTTCTACAAAAAACCTCTCAACCTTTTAGAGCCATCATAATAGCTTTGCATGCACATGAAAAGGAACATAGCCTACACAAATGCAATAATAGCCTATAATATTTCACAAACAACCAGGCTAGATTGAGACGTTCAGTGGATTTTTTTTACTTCAATGGAGTGTTGTCTCTCCATGAAGTATTTATTAGAAGTTTTGCATAGGAAAATGTACAGTTCACTGATAGGCCTACAAGGAAACTAAAGGTAAAGCAAAGCTTATTTCCATTGAGATCCTTGTCTTTAACTGGGGGGTCGGAGTCCCCAGTTCAAAATAAATATTATTTGGCCTGCAAAGGTTGAGAAACCACTGGCATAGCATGCATGCAGGCTGGATCCAAGGCTAGCACACAAAGCCTGAATTAAGTTGGGGATACTGTAGTGTAATTTCACAAATTTACGCAACCAAAAAACGTAAAACGCTCACTTTGCTGTCGTTGACACTTCAGGGATGAAAGAAGTTGCAACTTGCACTGCACAGCTTCTCCGGTAGCAGAACAGGACATGAACATGATGCCAGTCTTGGCAGATGAAACCAATTGACTAATTAAAGCACTGAAGTGTAGAATAGGACGCATGCAGCGCTGGCATTCATTGAAGCTTAAACCCAATAATACTTTCGTTGCTACTAGAAAGATCTACTTCTAGACTGGTAACACGCTCCTTAAAACCATGTGATCAGATTCATTTTGGACCTCAAACGTTCACAAAACAGCTAGCTTTAATTTGATTGTGTACACAGTGTCAATCCGTGAGTGGAGTCAGCAGGCCAGTAGATGGTGCCAGAGGACAATAGACCAAGGTTGCATGACTGTAAACTGTTTTGCTGTCTGTGTGTGTGTGTGTGTGTGTGTGTGTGTGTGTGTGTGTGTGTGTGTGTGTGTGTGTGTGTGTGTGTGCGTGCGTGCGTGCGTGCGTGCGTGCGTGCGTGCGTGCGTGCGCGTGTGTGTGTGTGTGTGTGCAGTGATGTTACTAGGTTTTCAATGTAATGGGTATCGGGACCCACATTACCCACATTTTAACCATGATAGATTCATTAAAAACACCCATTATTTTTTCTGGTGACTCATACTACCCTCCTAATATGTGAGCAGGCCGTGTTTTTCCGATAACCTTTTTCATTTATGGATTTATAATAATTATTTGGGAAAATGGAAAAATTGAAATACAAAAAAATAAATATTTAAGATAAATGAAAATAGTTATCGAAAAAACACGGCCTACTCACATATTAGGAGGGTAGTATGAGTCACCAGAAAAAAATAATGGGTGTTTTTAATGAATCTATCATGGTTAAAATGAAGTTTGAAGTTACAATGGGTGTGTGTGGGGAGAGGCCCTGGGCCTGGAGGGCCTGGTAACATTTACATCAAATATCTAAATATTCAATCAAGCTAATTAAAAACTGTTTAGGGTGTTCATAAAAGCCTGTTTAGATGATAAAATTACCAAAAGTTTTTTTGAAAGTGAAAAATCTTATCTTATCTTAATCCAGAGCGATTTACACTATAATATACTGTAGGCTGAGTGTAGACTATTATTGGATGTTTATGTCACTGTGGACTGGTTGAACTTTAGACAGACAGAATAAACACAGAAAGCATGAAACAGGGGGTCCGGGACCCCTAGTGGGTACTCAGAGGTGCTGCAGGGGGTGATAGGGACTTTTTCTTGTTCTTTCTTGGCAGAACATGAGCTAAAAGGAGCAGATCTACATAAAAGCTCGGAACACATTGCAGAGATGACATTGTAAAATAGTCACCAGTGGTGAAAAGTTACTAAGTAGATTTACTTAAGTACTGGAGTTAGGTATTTGAACTTTACTTGAGTCTTTCCACATACTTTTACTCTACTCCACTACATCTCGGATCCAAATATTGTACTTTTACTCCACTACATTTATTTGAAACCTTTAGTTACTAGTTACTTTGATTATTATTACAAAATATATGGTAGGCTACATTAGACACTTCAGCCCAGTAGGCATATAGGTACAATTCGGCCATTTGAAAATAACTGATCTACAAGCTCACAATGTGTCACAGAGCTGGTAGATCTGCTTTTTTCAAAAGGATTTTTGGAAGTTTGAAAACTTGTGAAATGGGATATTCTGCATGAATGGAGTTCTCATGTTCTCCCCGCGTCTCCTAGGGTAGATATACAGTACCCTCACAAAAACATGCAGTAATCCTGGTATCTATACTGCCTCGTCCCTGGCCAGCCAGGGAGCCTGATGGAGGGGAAAGAACTGGTTGGAATAACGTGTTCCTTCCACGCCCTACGTCCAACTGGGGAAGCTCCCCCTGTCAGATAAGAAGCGGTTCTGCTCACTCCTCATGCACTGAAGGAAGCAGGAGCTCAGTTCAGGCCTCTCCCCAGGTTGGCAGAGGGAGAGCAGAGCCCAGGGTTACAGCTTAGGCAACTGGCACCACACCAGGTGAAAATGGGTTATAAAATTGTGAAATAACAAACAAAAAGAAAACATTGAACCATATCTAATATAACAATAGCTACAAAACTTTATTGTACATTTAAAAAATATACAGTATACTGTGTGTGTGTGTGTGTGTGTGTGTGTGTGTGTGTGTGTGTGTGTGTGTGTGTGTGTGTGTGTGTGTGTGTGTGTGTGTGTGTGTGTGTGTGTGTCATCACTGATGTTGGAGGGGCTTAGCAGTGTCCATCTGTCTGCTGGGGTCATCACTGTGTGGGACAGGGACAAATAACATAACAATTAACAACAATACACAATTCCTTATGTCACATCAATTTGAAGAATTCCTCAAAAAAGTCATTTAGCATTCCATTATGCTGATGAATGGAGAGAAAAATAAACTCTCATGTGCAGATCATTTTGTATTTTATTAAAAGAGTCTTTGTAGGAAAGTAAAGGAGGATACTGTATTAAGAGACCATCTTTTTAATGTTTCTGTATACAGTGCTAATAATGTATTACCTTTGCATGTGCATCCTTCCGCAGCTGGATAGACACGCAGCTTTGCAATGCTTTGCAATCGGTGGGCATCTCCCCCACCATTTCCCATGTGTCCCTCTCAACATCATACTGCTCAATATCACTGCTTTCTCTACATGAAGAAAGAGAGCAATGAGGATAATGTCTGGTGTGAACAGCCAGCCACCTTTTTTAGGCCTCTATGAATTAGTAGCATTCTACTTGGGATCATACCCTCCGAGTGCGTAGATCTTTCCATGCACCACAGCCACGCCAGGCCTGCAGCGTTTCTTGTTCATGGGGGCACAAAGTGTCCACTGGTTTGTCCTGGGGTTGAAGCTCTCTACCTGGTTCATATGACACACACCATCTCCACACACACCACCTATAGATAAACAGGAATTAACAGGATAGTGACTATTAATGCAAAGTTGAAGCGAGTCTATTATGGAACTAAGAGCCATTAATAACAGGTATAGTAGAATACCTAAAAGGTAGATCTTCCCGTTGAGTGAACAAGCAGCTGCACCATAACGATGAACCTGCGCAGGAGCGACTTGTGTCCATACAGACGCTTCGTGGTTGCACTTGTATGTCTTGTGATCAGCTGGCACCAGGAGGAAACATTCATTGTCAAGACATTGATGAATATGAAAGGCTTATTAGATATTTTGAGTTTACAACTGTTCCATACCCGCCATAGCATACATCAATCCATCCAGTACAGCCACAGACAGTGGTTGAGAGTGATCTGGCATTCCGACATACTCGATGATCTGCCAGATGTTGGTGATGGGGTTGTATCTCTCAATTGGGTTGTATCTCTCAATTGAGTTCACTGCTGTATCAACCTTCCTCCAGCCTTTCATAGCAAACATATACCCACCAGACGTCACCAGGTCTGGACTCAGAGAAAATCAAAAAGAGAAGAGAAATCATGTCAAACGGTTCAATTGCTTAATGTAAATTATAACAAGTAGACATGTTTTGGTTATGTAGCAGCTGGCTGCTAGTTGCAGCCGATGCACTATAACCATTTTACTGATACTGTAGAACAATCCCAATAAAAAGGCAAATTGTGGAGACATTTTAATCATTTTAATATTGATATACTGTATCACACATCTAGAACATGTGCAACTTCTCATTGGGTAAATAACAAAGTTAAATTGTACGTGATAGTTTGACGGTCTTACCGAATCCATCGCGTGCTTCATTCATGGAAGCCATCTTCACCCATGAGTCATGGTGAGTGTCATAACGCCACATCTCCTTACTGTGATGAGGATCATCATAAGATCCAGAGTAGGATCCTCCAGCCAAATACACATAGGAGCCTATGTATGAGCAGAGTTGATAGCTAAAGAATAGTTTCAGAGCTCAAGGTACACTGCCATTAAAGTTAATATTGTATGCATAAACAATTTGAATCGTCTTCACTGCTGTCATAAAACAAGCATTCCTGGTTGTACTTCTTCTATAACATTGTGCTAGTTTACTTATCAAGCCAACACATGAACAGTACACTTGACATACTGTAAAATGCCAAGTGTACCTGCCACTGACAGCAGTAAACAAAATGATTGTATTAATATTATTAATACAAGACCCAGCCATCAGTAATTCAAGTGGTGAAATGCAGTGGTGTAAAGTACTGTACTTAAAGTGATAGTTCACCTATTTCTGACATGAAGCCGTGTGAAATACTTGCCATTAAAATAGTGGTTACAAATGTATTAATTCATTACCAGAGTCCCGTGGTCAGAGTTCTGGTCAGTTTTAGATGAATATAAAGTAGTTCCGGTGATTTGGCAGGGGCTCATGGCCCAATCATTAAAAATAGATGAATCCACAAAACTAGCATAATTTGTATTGTTGACCTATTTCTACCAAATAGACCAACTTTCGTTCAACTTTGACCCCTCTGTCACATGGTACTATTTTTTGTGTCCAGTATCACTACGCCGCTGCAACGTATTTCCCCAAAACAAGGTGCTTTGCAGTCAGCTGATCAGAACGAAACCTCGCTCTATATGGTAGAAATAGGCCAACAATACAAATGACGCTAGTTTTGTGGATTAATCTATTTTCAATGATTGGGCCATGCCAAATGGCCCCCACCCCATTGGAACTACTTAAATATTCATCTAAAACTGACCAGAACTCTGACCACGGGATTCTGGTAATCAATTAATACATTTTTAACCACTATTTTAATGGCAAGTATTTCACACAGCTTTATGTCAAAAATAGGTGAACTATCACTTTAAGTACAATTTCGAGGTAAGCTTATTTGTACTTTACTTGAGCATTTCCAATACTTTTACTTCTACTCCACTACATCTCCGATCCAAATGTTGTACTTTTACTGCACTACATTAATTTGAACACTTTAGTTGCTAGTTAAAAAAACATACATTAACCACTTCAACCCTATAACATTGCAGCCATTTGTGAGTAGCCGTTCTACAAGCTCAGTGCATCGTGAACTCGTGATGCATTGTGAGCTTGTAGATCTGCTATTTTCAAAAGATTGGTATACCTTTGAAAACTTGAAATCGGACATTCTGCATAATGAGAACTTTTACTTTTGGTACTTTAAGTACATTTTGATGCCAATACTTTTACTCAAGTACATTTTGAATGATGGACTTTTACTTGCAGCAGTATTTCTACATTGCAGTATTGATGCCTTTACTTAAGTAAAACATTTGAGTACTTTTTCCACCACTGGTGAAATGCCCCCTTTACTTTGATTAGCTTCAGCCAAATGTATGGAGCAGAGCTACTGCATCCATGACGGTATTGAAATAAATGATAACTCATCTATAATGACTGCTGCTAACTACTCCCAAGATGCCTATCACACCTTTAATAAGTAGAAATAGTTTGCCATGATAAATTACCCAACGCAATAATATTTAACATTTTGAATCAACCTTTCCAGCAACATTACTACTACAGCTCAATTCAGGGACAAAACAGTTAAGTTCCATTACAGGTCCTAAATTATTGACCTCTACTCCAGTAGAACACCTCACCTGACACGGCCAGACTAGCGTCATATACAGTGATGGGCAGAGATGCCAGACTCTTCCATTGTTTGGTCAGCGGATCAAAGCACTCAACGGGGTTGCCATCACCGACGTCAACCTCTCCCCGCACAATCAGTATCACTGCACACAGAGGAATAGAAGATAAAATAATAAGCAGGTGTGAGAAATTAGCATGCATTTAAAGTTAGTCAACTTAAACTATGCATAAAAGTGCAAGACACCCAAATCCAGACTTTAAAGTGCATAATAAATTATGAAATGATGAACCGCAATAATGATTATGCAGCTCAAACAGCAATGAAAGCTTTTGAAAACTCGCTCCCAATTATTTTCATTTCCAGGTACGTTTGCTCATTGGAGGAATGTCTTTGCATTGGAAATGCCAACAAGAAAAGATCTGTGATGTATTCATAAATATATATTTTCCACCATCTGTTGCAACATGCATGCACCTGCGGTCTTGCATGGTTGTGCTCTTTGGCTGTAGGGGAGCAGATGCTGCTTCTTGGCTTCAGTGATGAGCCTCTGACAGGCCTGAGAGTCTCTCACCACATCCACACACTCCATCACGACACGGAGGAATACAGGACTGACATGAGGCAGGCGGACATGCACTAGCACCTTAAACAACACATAGAACACCAATGATTCATTAAACGTTGCTTTAAATCTCTGCATCAGGGAGGAAACACATGAACTGTATGACAGACACCTTTTGTACCCCATAGCAGTAGTTCCCTTTGATTTTGATAGTGAAGTAGCCTTACATTAATTCGCACCTGCAGTGGCTTCCGCATTGTGGCTTTTACGGCTGCAGGGAGCGTCTTACCGACTAGTCAGACAGGTCGGGGGCATCGTCGGCAAAACTGCAATTGCGACTCTACACATATATATAATATAGCACATCACAGAAGTTCTGCAAGATGTATGCGACTTGTCCGGAAGCCTTGTTTAATGTATTAGTCCGTATTTTTAAATAAAATTCGTTTTTACCAAGTGTACTGCTTTTCCTCGTTTGCTACAATGTTAGCTGCAACAGCGCCCGTTGGTGGCTGGAAGCATTATTGTGCATTCTTCCGTACACATACGTCATGTCCTTGAATGGGGGAATGGATGAACGTCACGTGATAAGTGCAGGGTGCAGCCATCTTTAACCAAACCAGAGATGCTGGATTTGGAATCGACACACACTTGGTAAAAACTCATTTTATTTAAAAATAGACAAGTCGCATAAACCTTGTAGAACTTGTCCGGAAGCTATATTTCGCATTTGTGCATGTGTAGAGCTGCAATAGCAGCTTTGCAGACCATACCCCCGACCTGTCTGTATAGTCGGTAAGACGCTCCCTGCAGCCACAATGCGGAAGCCACTGCAGGTTAATGTAAGGCTAATAGTGAAGTGACAATTTAAGGACATTTAATTACTCAAGAAAGAATTATTGCATCAAGCATAATCAACACAATATACAATAAAAACTGGTCAAATAATGGTCAAATTGTCAAATACTACAAGGAGGCGGCAGACATTGTGAAAATAGCAGATCTAGAAGCTCTCAAATTATGATTATTTGTGAGAACCACTGCCCTATATCTTTAGACTGTATTTATAAACATGTCTGTACTTTCATTCACGATATAACAGTGTTGTTTAATTCCTCTAGATTTATGAATATCTAAAATGACAGACAGCTGTGAAGGGCTCCCTTATGCTGCAGTTTTAAAATGTACAATAGTATTCTAGAGAAAACGGTAAAATCACAGTTCTAATTTAACTCTGAAGAGTACAATTGACAACTGACAACTTTTTTTCACCCAGTGTCAATTGTCTAGTGTAATCCTGGGCACTACACTCCCTCTACCAACCTGGGGAGAGCAACGGACTGACCTCATGCTTCCTTCTATACATGAGTCCAAGCCGCTCCTTTTCACCTGACAGGGGGGAGTTTCACCGGCTGGACGTAGCGCGAGGAAGGAACACGTTATTCCAAAGTTCCTTTCCCATCAATCAGGCGCCCCGGCTGGCCAGGGGGAGGCAGTATAGAGGATTACTGCACGTTTTTGTGAGGGTCTACCCTAGGAGACACAGGGGGAACATGCAAACTCCACACAGAAAGGCACTTTTGCCAACCCCACCTAAGGTATGGGCACTGATGACATGGAGGAGAGAACACGCCCCCAGCGCCATCAGCGGGAATTGACCTTCTAGCTGTGAGGCGACAGAGATACCAACTACACCACTGTGCCCACATTTCAAGGTCACTTCTAAGTGTGTCACCTTTTCACAGCCGTCCCTGCGGGTAGGACACTTATTCAACCACAGCATGACCGCCTCAAACACCATCTCCTCCTGGGGCACGTTGAGATGGTCACTGGAGACGATCTCAGTGAGTTTGTCCACAGAGAGAGACAGGAACTCATCCTTGGAGCAGAGAAAATACATGATTGTATTAGTCAACATAGGATTTAATATTGGCAGTTAATCGCCATTATTTATGTAAACCTCTGGCATCCATTGTGTTAATATTGTATCATTTGGGTGGTCTTGTCTCCATAGGGCACAGCCACAAATGGAGCATCAAGCAGCCTAATCCCCATCCACTCCCATGAGTGACTGTACCCACACTGTGAGCCACCACAGATGTATAAGAGGAAAAGCCAACAATAGACAACTTGATAAATGCATGCATCCCTATCCTTCACTCACTGACCTGCTGGTAGACATCGCTGAAGTGTTCCAGGATGTAATCCATGCTATGCTGCTCCAAGGTGGCACAGCCGAGGGCATCAGCAAAGCAGTGGATCTCTACACAGTTCAGCTCATCCATGTGAAACTCAATGTAGCGGCAGCAGGTCTCCAGAACAGCTGTGACATTGAAGAGGTTTGACGCTGCTAGCAGGGCCTGGAGACCAAAGAAACAACATGTGTTTGTTAAGCACCGAGGTAAACCCTATCAGACAATGGATAGGGTTTATGATGACAATACATCACCTGCACATTTCCCTGGGTGATGGATACCGTTGAGGTGTAAGCATAGCTCAACAGAAGGCCGAGCGCCTCAGGATCCACATCGTTGATTTGAATCCTGTCCTGTGTGGACTCCACCATCCCAGAGGTGAACATTGCCTGTGCATGTTGAAAAGGTGA
The DNA here is from genome assembly GCF_963921795.1 of Nannobrachium achirus. NCBI lineage: Eukaryota > Metazoa > Chordata > Actinopteri > Myctophiformes > Myctophidae > Nannobrachium > Nannobrachium achirus. The sequence goes on from NC_137812.1 coordinate 69,787,137, forward strand.
ATTGGTTTAGACTAGTGTTCAGGGTTTTAGACCTTTCTTATTTACATTGTGTCAACAACATTCATAGCATATAGAATCTTAATTATTGTGTCAATATTCATAGCATATAGAATCTTAACTATATTGTGTCAACAATATTCATAGCATATAGAATCTTATTTACATTGTGTCAACAATATTCATAGCATATAGAATCAGATGACTCATGACAGACAAAATATAACTTCATTCCCTTACAGCAGTGGTTCCCAAACCTTTTAGCTTGAGACTCAAAGGGAAATTAGGCGTTTGCCCAGGACCCCAACCTAGAGAAAATAGAATATCTACAAGCATGTAGATCTGCTAGTTTAACATTATTATACTCATTTATGGCAATGATTAGATTCAGATTTTATTAAATACTTTTTAAAGACTTTTAGGGGGACTTTTAGAAATCTTTTTAGAAATCTTTACTTGTATATATTTTACAGAGGGCATGTGTGTAGGCTACCTCAAAGTAACTGAAGGTTGCGAGTACGACTCTATGACAGGTGAACTCCCATTCCCCACAGCAGAGAGTCACATCACAAAGCTCCTTTCTCAGCCACAGACTGTTTAGGCGCTCTAACCCCCCGGCTCCACCGGGCGCGTCGAGCGTCGCGTCAACGTCAACGCTGGGAACGCTCCCGTTTTAATCAATGAAGGGTGCTCCACTGCCGACGTCAACGTCCGCGTCGGACGCTCAAATTCGCCCCGGTTCATTTTTTGACGCCGTCCGACGCCGTCATTTTGGTGGAGCCCTAGCCTTAGATGACGTTGGCGTGCGTGGACTCAACAATGACAACGTCCATGTCTCCTGTATGTAGTATGTAGCCTACATAGAACACATGTCTCCTGTATGTAGTATGTAGCCTACATAGAACACAGGAGGAGGGGAAGGAATGAACTGTCTGCTATTGATTGCATCATGTCACCTTTAATGAACAGAATACTCATGGAGAGAAATGACAATGTGACAACATAACATCACATGATGGACGCAATAAGTATTAACAGGTCAAATAACTACTGTATATGGACCTTGCTTTAGCTGACAATGGTTTAAAGATGTATTCAAATTAACAACAAGGTATAGACTTATTCATAGGGTTGCAAAGGGTCTAGATTTCTGGGTGTAGGCTACAGTATAGCCTATCTTTACTGTATGTTACTAGTACAGCCATCAATTAAAACAAATACAAAAGTAAAGCTGGCTTTGAATTAGCTCTGGTCCATCACGTCACTTGTCACTGCATGGAGTGGACCAGAGCTAGCTTTGAATAACCCTAACCTTAACTTCTACAAAAAACCTCTCAACCTTTAGAGCCATCATAATAGCTTTGCACGCACATGAAAAGGAACATAGCCTACACAAATACAATAATAGCCTATAATATTTCACAAACTGAAAACAATGACACAAACAGGGAGCACACCAATTGCCTGGGAACCAGGCTAGATTGAGACGTTGTGGATTTTTTTTTTTTACTTCAATGGAGTGTTGTCTCTCCATGAAGTATTTTAGAGGTTTTGCATAGGAAAAGGTACAGTTTCATGATAGTACAGTTCACTGATACAAGGAAACTCAGGTAAGGCAAAGGTAAAGCTTATTTCCATTGAGATCCTTGTCTGTATTGTCTCATAACATAGTTATTGCAACAACTCCAAGTGATCGTCACTGTCGTCAAATAAATAGGATTATTTTGGGGGGTCGCGGCCTGGAAAGGTTGAGAAACCACTGGCATAGCAGGCAGGCAGGCTGGATCCAAGGCTAACACACAAAGCCTGAATTAAGTTGGGAATACAATACTGTAGTGTAATTTCACAAATTTACACAACCAAAACACTTAAAACGCTCACTTTGCTGTCGTTGACACTTCAGGGATGAAAGAAGTTGCAACTTGCACTGCACAGCTTCTCCGGTAGCAGAACAGGACATGAACATGATGCCAGTCTTGGCATGAAACCAATTGACTAATTAAAGCACTGAAGTGTAGAACAGGACGCATGCAGCGCTGGCATTCATTGAAGTGGAGCTTAATTAAACACAATAATACTTTTGTTGCAACTAGAAAGATCTACTTCTAGACTGGTATCACACTCCTTAAAACCATGTGATCATTTTGGACCTCAAACGTTCACAAAACAGAGCTTTCATTTGATTGTGTACTCATAACAGTGTCAATCTGTGAGTGGAGTCAGCAGGCCAGTAGATGGCGCCAGAGGACAATAGACCAAGGTTGCATGACTGTAAACTGTTTTTGCTGTGTGTGTGTGTGTGTGTGTGTGTGTGTGTGTGTGTGTGTGTGTGTGTGTGTGTGTGTGTGTGTGTGTGTGTGTGTGTGTGTGTGTGTGTGTGTGTGTGTGTGTGTGTGTGTGTGCAGTGATGTTACTAGGTTTTCAATGCACATTACCCACATTTTAACCATGATAGATTCATTAAAAACACCCATTTTTTTTTTTCTGGTGACTCATACTACCCTCCTAATATGTGAGCAGGCCGTGTTTTTCCGATAACCTTTTTCATTTATTTTTAATAATTATTTGGAAAAATTGAAATACCAAAAAATAATTATTTAAGATAAATGAAAATATTCCAGCTTTTACAGAGTGGAAGGAGAAGGGTTTGATATCCTTTGCCGATTTATACATAAACAACCAATTTGCTGCATTCTCAGAGCTGAAAGAAGCATTTTCACTTCCACAATCCCACCTTTTTCGTTACTTTCAAGTTAGACATTTTGTTCTAAACAATTTTAACAACTATCAAAATTTGCCTCAAGAACACTGCTTTTATGCTTTGATGAGACAGCATCCATACTCTAAACATCTCATTTCTAAATTTGTCTCGTTGTTTTCCAAATCATCTATTCCGTCAACAAACCACATTAGGGCATCTTGGGAGGCTGATATTGGGCTGGAACTGTCCGACGAGATCTGGAGCGAGGGGTTGAAGAGAATCCACTCAGGCTCAGTCAATGCAAGACTGCAGCTTGTTCAGTTTAAAGTTATGCACAGATTACATTACTCCAAAGTAAAAATGAATAAAATGTATCCAAACGTTTCGGATATCTGTGACAGATGCACCACATCCAAGGGCACGCTGGGACACACGTTCTGGTCGTGCCCAAGGATTGTTCCATTCTGGCAAAGCATTTTTGCTTGGTACAGTAGTGTATATCGTATTCGCATTGAGCCCGATGCACTGACTGTCCTGTTTGGTTGCTCCGAAGCTTCTCTTTCTCTGCCGTACTCTGTCCAACAGACACTTATGCTTGGTACACTAGTAGCCAAAAGAATTATCTTAACTGAATGGAAATCCTCTACTATACCTTGTTTCAACAGATGGCTTACAGAATTTGTGTCAATTATTCATTTGGAGAGGCTTCGATGCTTTAAACAGGACAGTCATGCTGCATTCAAGTTCATTTGGGGTCCTATTATGGCGCATCTGGACGTTTAGTCCATAATGGCTACATTAGTAGATGTCCATGTTTTCCAAGAGGTTGCTAACTTTTGTACTATTTATACGATTGGTGAATTACTCGTGTTTTGTACTTTTGTATTTTTATATGATAGGTGAATTACCCGTGTTTGACTTATATGATAATCTGGTGTGTTTGTCTTGTTATGTTTTGTTGATGTCTGTGATGTCCTGTCTTTCAAAAAAATCATAATAAAAATGAATATTAAAAAAAGAAAAAAAAGATAAATGAAAATAGTTATCGAAAAAACACCGTCTACTCACATATTAGGAGGGTAGTATGAGTCAACAGAAAAAAATAATGGGTGTTTTTAATGAATCTATCATGGTTAAAATGAAGTTTGAATATACTGTTTGTTTAGACTTACTGTCTTCTTTTTAGTTTTTCTTTACATATCTACTGCATAGTACTGTGTTCTATTTGTCTGTCATTCAATGTTATATGAGATACTTCAATGGTTTCCAGTGGAAATAAGCTTAGTCTTTTCATGGATCTCTAGTAGACCTTGTACCTTGTACCAGTGAACTGTACCTTCATGAACGTCATGAAACTGTACCTTTTCCTATGCAAACTTCTAATAAAGTCTTCAATCAATCAATCAATCAAAAAATCAATCAATGGGTGTGTGGGGAGAGGCCCTGGGCCTGGAGGGCCTGGTAACATTTACATCAAATATCTAAATATTCAATCAAGCTAATTAAAAACTGTTCAGGGTGTTCATAAAAGCCTGTTTAGATGATAAAACTACCAAAAGTTTTTTTGAAAGTGAAAAATCTTATCTTCTTATCTTAATCCAGAGTGATTTACACTATAATATACTGTAGGCTGAGTGTAGACTATTATTGGATGTTTATGTCACTGTGGAGTGTGGACTGGTTGAACTTTAGCCTGGGCTGGCTTCCAATTTCGGGCTTTTGATCCGGTCGGGAGCGGAAGAGCTCCTACGTTTTTCTGTAGTCCAAAACGGACTACACTTTGGCCGGAAACAACGACCGGAAACAGTTTTAACCCGTACTTGCGCATGCGCTAACTACTTGCGCATGCGCTAAACTGGGTTGAAACTGTTTCCGGTCGTTGTTTCCGGCCAAAGTGTAGTCCGTTTTGGACTACAGAAAAACGTAGGAGCTCTTCCGTTCCCGACCGGATCAAACGGCCCGTTTAGTAAACGAAGACCAAGCTTTCTCTCAGGGGAAAGCCTGGTGAGGCGAGGTTAGTTGAACTTTAGACAGACCGACAGAATAAACACAGAAAGCATGAACCAGGGGGTCCGGGACCCCTAGTGGGTACTCAGGGACCCCTAGTGGGTACTCAGAGGTGCTGCAGGGGGTGATAGGGACTTTTTCTTGTTCTTTCTTGGCAGAACATGAGCTAAAAGGAGCAGATCTACATAAAAGCTCGGAACACATTGCAGAGATGACATTGTAAAATAGTCACATTTATTTGAAACCTTTAGTTACTTGTTACTTTGATTATTATTACAAAATATATGGTAGGCTACATTAGACACTTCAGCCCAGTAGGCCTATAGGTACAATTCAGCCATTTGAAAATAGCTGATCTACAAGCTCACAATGTGTGTCAAAGAGCTGGTAGATCTGCTATTTTCAAATGATTTTTGGAAGTTTGAAAACTTGTGAAATGGGATATTCTGCATGGGATATTCTGCATGAATGGATCATGTTCTCCCCATGTCTCCTAGGGTAGATACAGTACCCTCACAAAAACATGCAGTAATCCTGGTATCTATACTGCCTCGTCCCTGGCAGCGAGGGCGCCTGATGAAGGGGAGAGGAACTGGTTGGAATAACGTGTTCCTTCCACGCGCTACGTCCAACTGGGGAAGCTCCCCGTCAGATAAGAAGCGGTTCTGCTCACTCCTCAAGCACTGAAGGAAGCATAGTTCAGTTCAGGGCCCTCCCCAGGTTGGCAGAGGGAGAGCAGAGCCCAGGGTTAGAGTTTAGGCAATTGGCACCCGGTGAAAAATGTGTTATAAAATTGTGAAATAGCAAACAAAAAGAAAACATTGAACCTGACATATCAACAGAGCAACATGTGATTTTATTGATTTCTTATTTTATATCATCATCAACTGCAGTAGAGTACAGTAACAATACACAGCCCTGTGGTGGGACATCTTCACCTATGATGATGATACTGGGTTTCCATGGAAACCAAACATCATGTTGTAAAGCTTCATTAACTTCAATCACCAAAAATCAGAAAACTACATACAGTATATCTGTAGTGCATACTCAACCTGATATACTCGCTCTCTGGATGAAATTATCTTTTGAATAACCAGGAGGTGCAGGTCTTGCAAATAGTCAAACACACTCATAAGAATAGCTATAAAACGTTATTGTACATGTAAAGAATATACAGTATACTGTGTGTGTGTGTGTGTGTGTGTGTGTGTGTGTGTGTGTGTGTGTGTGTGTGTGTGTGTGTGTGTGTGTGTCATCACTGATGTTGGAGGGTATTAGCAGTGTCCATCTGTCTGCTGGGGTCATCACTGTGTGGGACAGGGACAAATAACACAACAATAACAGCAATCCACAATTCCTTATGTCACATCAATTGGAAGAATTCCTCACTAAAGTCAATTAGCATTCCATTATGCTGATAAATGTAGAGAAAAACAACCTAAACTTGTGCAGATAACTTTGTATTTTATTAACAGAGTCTTTGTAGGAAAGTAAAGGAGGATACCGTATTAAGAGACCATCTTTTTAATGTTTCTGTATACAGTGCTAATAATGTATTACCTTTGCATGTGCATCCTTTCGCAGCCGGACAGACACGCAGCTTTGCAATGTTTCGCAACCGGTGGGCATCTCCCCCACCATTTCCCATGTGTCCCTCTCAACATCATACTGATCAATATCACTGCTTTCTCTACATGAAGAAAGAGAGCAATGAGAACAATGTCTGGTGTGAACAGCCAGCCACCTTTTTTAGGCTTCTATGAATTAGTAGCATTCTACTTGGGATCATACCCGCCGAGTGCGTAGATCTTTCCATGCAGCACAGCCACGTCAGGCCTGAAGCGTTCCTTGTTCATGGGGGCACAAAGTGTCCACTGGTTTGTCCTGGGGTTGAAGCTCTCTACCGGGTTCATGATATCCATAGAGTCACCACCTATAGATAAACAGGAATTAACAGGATAGTGACTGTTAAAGAAAGTTGAAGCGGGTCTATTATGGAACTAAGAGCCATTAACGACAGGTATAGTAGAATACATAAAAGTATATTATGGAACTAAGAGCCATTAACAACAGGTATAGTAGAATACCTAAAAGTCTATTATGGAACTAAGAGCCTTTAATAACAGGTATAGTAGAATACCTAAAAGGTAGATCTTCCCGTTGAGTGAACAAGCAGTTGCAGCATAACGATCAACCTGCGCAGGAGCGACTTGTGTCCATACAGACGCTTCGTGGTTGCTCTTGTATGTCTTGTTATCATCTGGCCCCAGGAGGAAACATTCATTGTCAAGACATTGATGAATATGAAAGGCTTGTTAGATATTTTGAGTTTACAACTGTTCCATACCCGTCATAGCATACATCAATCCATCCAGTACAGCCACAGACAGTGGTCCAGAGTCATCTGGCATTCCGACACACTCGATGATCTGCCAGGTGTTGGTGATGGGGTTGTATCTCTCAATTGAGTTCACTGCTGTTTCACACTCCCCCCGGCCTTTCATAGCAAACATATACCCACCAGACGTCACCAGGTCTGGACTCAGAGAAAATCACAAAAAGAATAGAAATCACGTCAAACGGTTCAATTGCTTAATGTAATTTATAACAAGTAGACCCGTTTTGGTTATGTAGCAGCTGGCTGCTAGTTGCGAGACATTTTAATCGTTTTAATATTGATATACCGTATCACACCTCTAGAACATGTGTAACTTCTCATTGGGTAACTAACAAAGTTAAATTGTACGTGATAGTTTGACGGTCTTACCGAATGTCTTACCGTGTGCTTCATTCATGGAAGCCATCTTCACCCATGAGTCATGGCGAGTGTCATAACGCCACATCTCCTTACTGTGATGAGGATCATCACAATGATCAGAGTAGTATCCTCCAGCCAAATACACATAGGAGCCTATGTTGGGAGATGAGCAGAATTGATAGTTAAAGAATAGTTTCAGAGCTCAAGGTACACTGCCATTAAAGATAATACTGTATGCATAAACAATTTGAAACGTCTTCACTGCTGTCTTGTCACCAGATAAAACTCTAGACCAGCCCTACTCACTGCGGCCCTTTCCGCATGTCTGTGCGGCCCGCCATGATCATGCCATAAAAATATGATTTTTCTAAGCCTGTCAAAGTTAACGCGCAACGCAAATTGCGGTGATGTTTGAGCCTCGGTGGACTCTGTGGTCAGGAAGCGAATGCAGTCAATGCACAGAGCACAGACAGCTGTAGAGATGCAGGTGGCTACACTAGATCTATTGTACAACGAGACGGTCAGACAGACAAATCTGCAGAGATTTTGCCGCAGACAACCACAGTCGGGCTCACTGGAGTGGAGGCGCATGACGGTCGTGCGATATGAACGCTCGCGACCGTCATGTTTTAGGCTAGTGAAGACGTAGTCCTTGTCTGTGCTTGTCTCTGCCTCCGCGACTCGGCCAGTCAGCATCGACAGACAGTGCACACATTCCAACAGATCGTAGCAGCCAGGGAACTATGCTTGTACCCCAAATGGGGAAGATTTCTCATGCCAATAACGCTCCTTTTCATTAATAGGACGGATTTAAAATAAATAGACGTTTATACTTATTATTCAATCACTCAAACCGCAGCATCCCTATTCTTGGGGGACATTCACCAAAAATAGCCGATCTACAAGCTCACCACAAGATGCATTTTGAGCTTGTAGATCGGCTATTTTTGGTTAAGAGTTGTTGTTGTATGGAAAAAATAACTTGAGTACAGTTAATGAAAAGGAGCGTTATTGGCATGAGAAAACATACCTTTACATTGCCAAAGTTCACTAGCCTTGCTTGAACCAGTGCTGTTAATTTTCTCTTCACATTTTGAGAATAAAGCCCAATTTGATCAAATTCAATAATTTCTTCATTCCATCCATGACAATTGGTTCAATGAGGTTTGGCCTGGCTTATATAGATGGAAATGTGGCTGTTTTCTGTGTGTTTCCTTAATTATATTAGACTTGAAGTGTGTTACAAAATCATTGTAAATGTCCAAAATGGGACCGTCATTTTTAGTTTGCGGCCCTTTGGACTTTTGGTATTTTGCTGAGTGGCCCCTGAGGCATCTTAAGTTGAGTAGCCCTGCTCTAGACAAACATTTCTGCATTTCTGGTTGTACTACTGTTTGTACTACTACAACATTGTGCTAGTTCACTTATCAAGCCAAACATGCACAGTACACTTGACATACTGTAAAATGCCAAGTGTACTTGCCACTGGCAGCAGTAAACAAAATGATTGCATTAATATTATCCCCCCCCACCCCATGGTGAAATGCAGTGGTGTAAAGTAGGCCTACTGTACTTAAGGGGGCCTGTCACCTAAAGGGTTACTGTCACTTTAAGAATTATCTTAAAAAACAAGTTAATATTTTTATGATGTCATTGTGGGGATGCGCAATTATAAGCCAATCAAATTAATTGTCTGTATAGCCTGACAGTATGACTACTCACTGTACTGGTCAGCTGGTGTTGGGCAGATTACACTGAGACAGTTTCAGACCGTTTCAGGATCCACACTGGAGAGAGACCACTTAACCTACTGTATAATACTATTATAATTTCGGGGTTGACAGCGGACATTTAAAGGACAACTCGGCCTCATTTTCCTACTTATATTGATTCCAAAAGATTGTCCATGGAACCCAGCAGAACCCAGCAGCTCTCATAGCATAGAGTGGAGCCTATAAGCCTATCACTTTTACACTATTTGTTGTGTTCAAGAGTGATTTTCTTTTTCATGAATGTTTTACTAGTTGTCATTACAAACACATCCATGTATTGGTTGTCCCACACAAGCCACCACAATCTCATAAATAATGTTTTGGGGTAAGCTTTAGGCACATGTGCCAATCAAAGTGAGTGTACTGGCCAATCACAGGGCATCTTTTCTGTTACTTGGCAAACCACAAAAGCATAAACTATGTTCAACAGAGTGTGATGGCTTGTGTGGGACGATGACATGGATGTGTTTGTATAATAACAACTAGTACCACATTCATGAAAAATAAAAACACTTTTGACCACAACAAATAGTGTAAAAGCGATAGGCTTATAGGCTCCACTCTATGCTATGGGTTCTGCTGGGGAAACTGGAAAACAGGGGCATTTCTGCCTAATAGACCCCATGGATAGTCTTTTTGGATCAATATAAGTAGGAAAATGAGCCTAGAAGTGATTCAGGGCGGAGTTGTCCTTTAAGTATAATTTCGAGGTAAGCTTATTTGCACTTTAATGAGCATTTCCAATACTTTTACTTCTACTCCACTACATCTCCGTAAAAATATTGTACTTTTATTGCACTACATTTATTTGAAAACTTTAGCTACTAGTTTGTAGATTATTACTACAAAACATATACCAGTAAGACTCCCTAATCACAATTACACCAAAAATGTGTTTTTCCAAAATAGTCCTGATGGTGGCGCTAGATGGGACAGATGCGTTTTGATTACATGACTGTAGAGATTTGTGTGATTTTAGGGCAAAATCTGTAGGAGCAGTGTCGAAAAATGTGTTTTAAAAAATCGGCCTGAAGGTGGCACTAAATGGGACAGATCCATGTTGATGAGATGAGTGTAGACATACTGTGTAGTGATTTGCGTGATTTTAGGGCAAAGATTGTAGGAGCAGTGTCCAAAAATGTGTTTTAAAAAATCGGCCTGAAGGTGGCGCTATATGGGACAGATCCAAGTTGATGACATGAGTGTAGACATACTGTGTACCGATTTGCGTGATTTTAGGGCAAAAATTGTAGGAGCAGTGTCCAAAAATGTGTTTTGCAAGAATCGGCCTCATGGTGGCGCTAGAAGAGGGCCATGTGAGAAATGAGGGGTGGGGTCTCCGCGCCGCCGAGGCGGCCGAATAGGTACCGGCCCCGGCTCTCCCGGTCGCTCCTAGCCGGAGTTACAACATTTTATGTGCGCTGCAGTGGAGGGGGTCCTCCACTGGGGGCGCCACCACTTTTGCATCCGTTCTGGAGCACCAGGAGTCGGTGGTCCCCGGGAATTCCCCGTGTGCAGCCCCGTTGGGGTGGTCAATTGGTCTTTTTTGCACATTTGGTCATTTCTTTTTACACCTGGGGGTCCCCCAGGGACCTGGGGGTCCTTGGAGCTCCGGGGGTCCTTGGAGGTTGTAGTTTGGCAGGCAAGGAGTTTGTGTGGAAATTTTGGCATGGATCGGGCCAACGGTGGCGGAGATATGAGCAGGGGAAAAGAGTGACGTGACGGACGGACTGACGGACTGACAGGGTTACAGCCGGTGGAGGTTTGGATAGTATAGGAGTGCAAGTAACTGCGACCTACGGTCGCAATTAACCACTTCAAGCCATCTGTGAGTAGCCGATCTACAAGCTCAGTGCATTGTGAACTTGTGATGCATTGTGAGCTTGTAGATCTGCCATTTTCAAAAGATTGGTATACATTTGAAAACTTGAAATGGGACATTCTGCATATGAGAACTTTTACTTTTGGTACTTTAAGTACATTTTGATGCCAATACTGATGCCAATACATTTTGAAAGATGGACTTTTACTTAAAGTGATAGTTCACCTATTTTTGACATGAAGCTGTGTGAAATACTTGCCATTAAAATAGTGGTTACAATATATTAATTGATTACCAGAGTCCCGTGGTCAGAGTTCTGGTCAGTTTTAGATGAATATAAAGTAGTTCCGGTGATTTGGCAGGGGCTCATGGCCCAATCATTAAAAATAGATGAATCCACAAAACTAGCTTAATTTGTATTGTTGCCGTATTTCTACCAAATAGACCAACTTTCGTTCAACTTTGACCCCTCGTCACATGGTACCATTTTTTGTGTCCAGTATCACTACACCGCTGCAACGTATTTCCCCAAAACAAGGTGCTTTGCAGGCAGCTGACGAAACCTCGCTCTATATGGTAGAAATAGGCCAACAATACAAATGACGCTAGTTTTGTGGATTAAATGGCCCCCACCCCATTGGAACTACTTAATATTCATTAGCAACTGACCAGAACTCTGACCACGGGACTCTGGTAATCAATTAATACATTTTTAACCACCGTTTTAATGGCAAGTATTTCACACAGCTTTGTCAAAAACTGAACTATCACTAAGTAAAACAAGTACTTTTTCCACCACTGGTGAAATGCCATTCACTGGGCTCACCATTTTACTCGCTGAAGGCCCCAGGACAGAAATCCAATCGTCCGAGACAGTTTGCCTTCCTGGCCCCCAAGCTGTGGAATAAACTTCCTGTCGCACTTAGAACAACGGACTCACTCGCTAGCTTTCGCCGTGGACTGAAGACTCACCTTTTCAGACTCCACCTTGACCCATAAGCACCACTCAATGACCATATATGAAGCTAGTTCTCTTTACTGATTTTATTGTTTTAGATTGATATTCATATGCATTTGTTATATTGTTGTTGATGTTCTGAAATGTTATCTTGTTATTATAGTCCTGTATTATCTGCTTATTGTAAGTCGCTTTGGATTAAAAGCGTCTGCTAAATGCCTAAACTGTAAACTGTGAACTGTACTGTATATACAGTAGTACCGTAGTTTAGCGTTCACTGCCAGGCTTCTCCTTACTTTGTTTAGCTTCAGCCAAATGTATGGAGCAGAGCTACTGCATCCATGAATGGAGCAGAGCTACTGCATCCATGACAGTATTGAAGTAAATGATAACTCATCATAATCATCTATAATGACGGTGCTAATTACTCCCAAGTTGCCTATCACACCTTTAATAAGTAGAAATAGTTTGCCATGATAAATGACCCAACACAATAATATTTAATAATTTGAATCACCTTTCCAGCACCATTACTACTACAGCTCAATTCAGGGACAAAAGTTCCATTACAGGTCCTAAATTATTGACCTCTACTCCAGTAGAACACCTCACCTGACACGGCCAGACTAGGTTGACATACATTGTTGATGGGCAGAGATGCCAGACTCTTCCATTGTTTGGTCAGCGGATCAAAGCACTCAACGGGGTTGCCATCACCGGCGTTGTCGTCAACCTCTCTCCGCACAATCAGTATCACTGCACACAGAGGAATAGAAGATAAACAAATAAGCAGGTGTGAGCAATTAGCATACATTTAAAGTTAGTCAACTTAAACTATGCATAAAAGTCCAAATCCAGACTTTAAAGTGCATAATAAATTATGAAATGATGAACCGCGATAATGATTATGCAAACTGCAATGTAAGCTTTTGAAAATTCACACCAATTATTTTCATTTCCAGGTACGTTTGCTCATTGGAGGAATGTCTTTGCATTGGAAATCCCAACAAGAACAGATCTGTGATGTATTCATAAATATATATTTTCCACCATCTGTTGCAACATGCATGCACCTGCGGTCTTGCGTGGTTGTGCTCTTTGGCTGTAGGGGAGCAGATGCTGCTTCTTGGCTTCAGTGATGAGCCTCTGACAGGCCTGAGAGTCTCTCACCACATCCACACACTCCATCACGACACGGAGGAATACAGGACTGACATGAGGCAGGCGGACATGCACTAGCACCTTAAACAACACATAGAACACCAATGATTCATTAAACGTTGCTTTCAAATCTTTGCATCAGGAAGGAAACACATGAACTGTATGACAGACACCTTTTGTACCCCATAGCAGTAGTAAGATCATTTATTGCATTAAGCATAATCAACAATATATACAATAAAAACTGGTCAAACAATGGTCAAATTGTCAAATACTACAAGGAGGCGGCAGACATAGTGAAAATAGCAGATCTAGACGCTCACAAAGGTGGGGGGTAAATATTATTTCGAAGGGGTCACGGCCTGAAAAGGGTTAGAACCACTGCCCTATATCTTTAGACTGTATGAACATGTCTGTACTTTAATTCACAACATAACAGTCTTGTTTAATTCCTCTAGATTTATGAAGATCTAAAATGACAGACAGCTGTGGAGGGCTCCCTTAAGCTGCACCCTTAAAACCCTTCCATAACTCCTATGAGTTATAAAATGTACAATAGTATTTTAGAGATGAATGTAGAAACGGTAAAATCACAGTCCTAATTTACCTTTGAAGAGTACAAATGACAACTTCTTTTTTCACCCAGTGTCAATTGTCTAGTGTAATCATGGGCACTACACTCCCTCTATACCAACCTGGGGAGAGCAACAGACTGACCTCATGCTTCCTTCTAAGCATGAGTCCAAGCCGCTCCTTTTCACCTGACAGGGGGGAGTTTCCCCGGCTGGACGTAGCGCGAGGAAGGAACACGTTATTCCAGAGTTCCTTTCCCATCAATCAGGTGCCCAAGCTGGCCAGGGGGAGGCAGTATAGAGGATTACTGCACGTTTTTGTGAGGGTCTACCCTAGGAGACACGGGGGGAACATGCAAACTCCACACAGAAAGGCACTTTTGCCAACCCCACCTAAGGTATGGGCACTGATGACGTGGAGGAGAGAACACGGCCCCAGTGCCCTCAGCAGGAATTGACCTTCTAGCTGTGAGGCGACAGAGATACCAACTGCACCACTGTGCCCACATTTCTTCGTCACTTCTAAGTGTGTCACCTTTTCAAAGCCGTCCCTGCGGGTAGGACACTTATTCAACCACAGCATGACCGCCTCAAACACCATCTCCTCCTGGGGCACGTTGAGATGGTCACTGGAGACGATCTCAGTGAGTTTGTCCACAGAGAGAGACAGGAACTCATCCTTGGAGCAGAGAAAATACATGATTGTATTAGTCAACATAGGATTTAATATTGGCAGTTAATCGCCATTATTTATGTAAACCTCTGGCATCCTTCGTGTTAATATTGTATCATTTGGGTGGTCTTGTCTCCATAGGGCCCAGCCACAAATGGAGCATCAAGCAGCCTAATCCCCATCCACTCCCATGTGTGACCGTACCCACACTGTGAGCCACCACAGATGTATAAGAGGAAAAGCCAACAATAGACAACTTGATAAATGCATGCATCCCTATCCTTCACTCACTGACCTGCTGGTAGACATCGCTGAAGTGTTCCAGGATGTAATCCATGCTGTGCTGCTCCAAGGTGGCACAGCCGAGGGCATCAGCAAAGCAGTGGATCTCTACACAGTTCAGCTCATCCATGTGAAACTCAATGTAGCGGCAGCAGGTCTCCAGAACAGCTGTGACATTGAAGAGGTTTGACGCTGCTAGCAGGGCCTGGAGACCAAAGAAACAACATGTGTTTGTTAAGCACCGAGGTAAACCCTATCAGACAATGGATAGGGTTTATGATGACAATACATCACCTGCACATTTCCCTGGGTGATGGATACCGTTGAGGTGTAAGCATAGCTCAACAGAAGGCCGAGCGCCTCAGGATCCACATCGTTGATTTGAATCCTGTCCTGTGTGGACTCCACCATCTCAGAGGTGAACATTGCCTGTGCATGTTGAAAAGGTGAATTGGTTTAGAGTGTTCAGGGTTTTAGACCTTTCTTATTTACATTGTGTCAACAACATTCATAGCATATAGAATCTTATTTATTGTGTCAATATTCATAGCATATAGAATCTTAACTATATTGTATCAACAATATTCATAGCATATATAATCTTATTTACATTGTGTCAACAATATTCATAGCATATAGAATCTTATTTACATTGTGTCAACAATATTCATAGCATATAGAATCTTATTTACATTGTGTCAACAATATTCATAGCATATAGAATCAGATGACAGACAAAATGTAACTTCCATCCCTTACAGCAGTGGTTCCCAAACCCTTTAGCTTGAGAGAAAGGTAAATTAGACATTTGCCCAGGACCCCAACCTAGAGAAAATAAAATACCTACAAGCATGTAGATCTGCTAGTTTAACATTATTTTACTCGTTTATGGCAATGATTAGATTCAGATTATATTAAATACTTTTGAAAAACTTTTAGGGGGACTTTTAGAAATCTTTTTAGAAATATTTACTTGTGACCCACGAGTAAATATATATATATATTTTACAGAGGCCAGTACATGTGAGTGTAGGCTACCTCAAAGTAACTGCTGAAGGTTGCGAGTACGACTCTATGACAGGTGAACTCCCGTTCCCCACAGCAGAGAGTCACATCACAAAGCTCCTTTCTCAGCCACAGACTGTTTAGGCGCTCCAAGGTGATGTTGGCGTGCGTGGACTCAACAACGACGGCGTCCATGTCTCCTGTATGTAGTATGTAGCCTACATAGAACACATGTCTCCTGTATGTAGTATGTAGCCTAAGAACACAGGAGGAGGGGAGGGAATGAACTGTCAGCGATTGATTGCATCATGTCACCTTTAATGAACAGAATACTCATGGAGAGAAATGACAGTGTGACAACATAACATCACATGATGGACGCAATCAGTATTAACGGGTCAAATAACTGGACCTATATGGACCTTGCTTTAAACTGACAATGGTTTAAAGGTGTATTCACTAGAAGAAGTGCTCTTCCGAGCACAGGTCTCCACCAGCCACGTGTCCTGGTGGTGATATAATAGGCCAATGTAAAAAGGTTGGCATGTGTTCTTCACCAATCTTAGGCCTTTCATGGCACCACCATGAGGCTGTTTTGAACATTTTGTAGTGTAATTTCTTCCTTGGCCTTTTGCGAATGTGCGTGCACAATTTCATTACAATTGCACGCTGTGTTTCATTTGAGGCATTTTGTTTGAAACGGATCAATCCTGCAAAGTTTGGAGGCCAATCTTAGCCAATCAGGATGGAATAGCCAATCAGGATGGAATATTTAATATAGGACAGATCCGTCTTGATTATATGACTGTAGAGATACTATGTACTGATTTGTGTTCCAAAAATGTGTCTTACATAAGTCGGCCTTCGGGTGGCGCTATAAAAGGCTGATGTGAAAAATGCAAGGAAAGGGTTGCGCTTACAAAGTATGAAACGGATCGTGGAGTTATAGGTAAAACCACGAATTGGCCTGTTATAGCGCCACCATAAGGCTGATTTCAAAACTTTGAAGTGGCATTTCTTCCTCTGCCTAGTGGAAACTTGTGTGCGCGATTTCATGTTATTTGCAAACTGCATTTGTGATTTGAGGCATTTTGTCCAAAATGGACCAATCTTACAAACTTTGAAAGCCAATATCAGCCAATCAGGATGGAATATGGACAATCAGACAGATCCGTGTCGATCACATGACTGTAGAGATGCTGTCTACCGATTTGCGTGATTTTTGGACAAAATCTGTAGGAGTAGTGTACAGAAATGTGTTTTGCAAACATCGTGGTGGCGCTAGAACAGGGCCATTTGAAAAATGTGGGGCAGAGGTTCTGAATTGGCATCCAGGGAGTGTGTGTGCTCATCTTGGCAGCGTCCGGGCCAACGGCGCCGGAGTTTAGCTGGTAACAAACTCGGAGGACGGACGGACCCACGGACGGACGCACGGACTCACAGACACACGGACACACGGACAGGGGCGAAAACATACTCTCCCCCTGCCTTCGGCTGGTGAAGACAACAAGGTATAGAATTATTCGGGTTGCAAAGGGTCTAGATTTCTGGTATAGCCCATCTTTACTGTATGTTATAGTACAGCCATCAAATAAAACAAATACAAAAGTAAAGCTGCTTTGAATAACCCTAATGCCTCATTCACATACAGAAAAGCCAAGCTAATGGTTGGTTTGGTAATTCAATGCAATCTCTATGCAAACCAGCTTTTAAAATTTCCAAGCTGGAAAAAAAGCTTGGACATTTTTAAAGCTGGTTTGCATAGAGATTGCAATAATATAATATTTCACAAACAGGAGCACACCAATTGCCTGGCATCCAGTCTAGACGTTCAGTGGATTCGTTTTGTCACTTCGATTGATTGTATTTAAGTTTTGCAAAGGAAAAGGTACAGTTTCATGACTTTACATTTCACTGATACAAGCTATAGGTCAACTAAAAGGAAACTCAGGTAAGGCAAGGCTTGGATTGAGATCCTTCTCTCTAACTCATAACATGACAGATGGATAGAACAGGTATCAGGTCACTTCGCCAAAAAATCCAACTCGCCAAATTGTCCACACTCATTGGGCAGGCTTGTCAATGCTCCTGGATTTGCCAGGATGATTGGCAATAACATCTACTATGTTATTTTTATTATTATTCTTCTGGGGGGGGGAGGACCCCCAAATGAGAAGTCATTATTATTAAGGATGTCTTACTTTGCAAATCTGTACACCTACATTTGGCATTTATACCCATGCTAGTAAAGCAAGCCTGATAAAAGTATCAAACATGCACAAAATTCAACTGAACTGTGAACACAGGAAAATGAGAAACCACTGTGGCATAGCAGGCAGGCTGGATCCAAGGCTGGCACACAAAGCCTGGAGTTGGGAGGGAGGCTCTCTCCATTCCGACATGTCGCCACTCCGAAATTGACTTCTTATTGTCGGAGTGGCGACACTCCCATAGGGGTTTATTAGACCTACACCACAAAAAAACGTAAAAATGCTCACTGCTGTTGACTGTGTTGAGACAACACTTGAGGAATGAGAGAAGTTGCTCCTCCAGCAGCAGACGGGACTACAACTGATTGAATGAATGCTGCTCTCACTCTTAACAGATGAAACCAAGCGCTGTGGTGCAGAACAGGTGTCCCGGAGGGGAGAGTGTTTTTGCAGGTCTTTCAGTCCGAGTTTATTGACCATTTTATTGGGATTTCCGGGGTGCTACACTGAAATGTGTGACTTGTGAAATGATGTGACTCCAGAGTTCTATTTGCAGCATTCTCAGGCAGCAAAGCTCAAATCTGCCGAAACAGCGCCCTGTTGTGACAGAATTCGGGTTTATACAAGACTTGGCTGAACAATGTGGTGTAGGCCTATAGTGCATTTTAATTTTATTTGCCTTTTTGCTATGTGTGTTTTTATTTATTTATTGTGATCTGGGTCTGAAATCAAGATTGAACTATCCTCCCTTTAAACCCAAGAAAGTACTATTGCTTGTTTACATTGGCTTGTAGCCTACTCAATTCATTGAGTTCTGCTTCACCCAGTGACTTATAGCCCGGCAGCATAAGTCAATTCTTTTGGAAGAATCGTTCACTTTGTGATACAAGCACCAGATTTTGCACAGTTTCCTCTGGATCTACTTTTTCCAAAAAGAAAGTTAGCCACTCAAAATAATTCAATATGGGCACCATTAAAAAAAAAGTTGGGGTCCCATTGAATTTACTCTACAGGACAAAAAATAAATCTGCTTTAAGTAGCACGTGAGGGGTCAAAATAGGGTGTTTTAATGATTCTGAATTCAATGCAAGCATTTATTTTGCACGAAAAACATTCCTTGGGCTAGAAAGGCCCCCACAAAACTATGGTTTATTGACGAGTCATCACTTTTCACAGTGGTTTAGTGATGTCATCACTTTTCACGGTTTTGTGGGGGCCTTTCTAGCCCATAGGAAAAACACCTATTTTGACCCCTCACATGCTACTTAAAGCTATACTGTGTAAGTTGCTCAACTGGTGGTCTGTAGCAGTATAGCAAACCGCGGTCGCGTTTGCTTTTTTCTTTCTTTTTTTCGCCGCGGACCGGGCCGTCAGACCACGGCGTCCGCCTCGCCTCGCCGAGACGCAGCGGTTGGGGAGTTACATGCTAGACTCCTCCAGTGTAAACACTGCAGTGTACTTCCTGAAGGCGTGTTTCCTAAACCCACCAGAGAGCCCGGCAGTGTATAATCTGCGCTGTGATTGGCCGGCATTGTATGACGCAATTTTGCCGCGAAAGACCGCCCCGGTCACTGCCCAGTAGAAAACATATAAAGAAAAGGCTTTCAGACCTGAAATTCACGGAGTGGGGGTTCTAAAACTTTAGCGATTTAACAGTTAGGACAATTTTAAGATTTGTTTTATAAAAAAAGTTACATAGTATAGCTTTAAAGCAGATTTTTTTGTATTTGTTTTACTATTTGTGTATAGTAAATTCAATGGGACCCCAACCTTTTTTTGAAAAATGGTGCCCATATCGCATTTTTATTTTATTTTTTTATTTTTTGAGTGGCTAACTTGCTTTTTTGGAATACAAGCAAAATGTTGTGCTTGTATCACAAAGTGAACCTGCAGGCTGCAAGGCTAGTGGCTACAAACAGAACATTTTCTTTTTCTTCTTTTTTTTTATTTCTGAGCCACACTCCGGAGCAGAAGGTGGCGCCAATGCACCTTGACACTGGATAAAAAAAGAGAGAGAGAGAGAGAGAGAGAGAGAGAGAGAGAGAGAGAGAGAGAGAGAGAGAGAGAGAGAGATAGAGATAGAGAGAGAGAGAGAGAGAGAGAGAGAGAGTAGCCAGAATCACATAGGACACCGATTTGGTTGCAACACCTCTGTCTAGAATATCAAGTCTCTGCTGTCTGTGTTGTGTTGTTGGAAAGGAAGCGGAGTTGGATTGCAGCTATCTAGCTAGCTGTAGATCAACGTCAGTGCGTTTACAGTTTATTGTCTTGTCAACAAAACAAAACAACCCCCCCAGACGTGCACGGATTCCAAACAGAGACCGTAGTTAAAGCCACGGGCCGCGCGCACAGGTAAAGTTAAAAGTTTCCATCACCAGCATCAACTCGACCACTTGATGCTATCACAGCTAGCCTGCTAGTTAGCCTGCTAACGTTACAGCCAGTCAAGTTTACACTACACTGCTGTGCTGTCACAGACAGCATGCTAGTTTAACGTGGTGACACTGACTGACTGACTGACTGACTGACTTACTGGCAGTCAACCATTATCAGTCTCTTTCAACTAGTTAAACTGTCTCCTAGCTAATTGCTGTCAACTAGTTTAACACAGTTAGATTAGTTTCCACTAGTTTAATGTCAGTGCTGGTTTTATGTCAACTAGTTCACACTGTTTGACAGTTGGTGTTACAGTCAATTCGTTTTTCTACAGGTCCAAAATGAATGATACAAGCTCCGACTTAACAATACTTTAGTAATAATAATAATAATATGCAATTATTTAATAGTTAACCACGGTTATTGTTTTCCTTCACCATGGAGAGAGAGAGAGGGGGAGAGATGAAAAGTGACATTAACTATGCAACAGGAAGAGAGATTGTAGTGCCAGTAATATGTCACAACAAGTCCATAACAGAAGGACATAAAAAGCCACAGCATGTCATAAAGTAGTGCTGCTGGGAGCTCATACTCTATACAGCTGAACAACTTGTCTTTTACTAGTGGTTGTTGCTGCTTGGTACAAGACTCAGGCCAAGGATGTACAAACCTTGCAGTCTCATTGATTGATTGATTGATTAGAAGTTTCCTTAGGAAAAAAGTACCGTTTCATAACAGTACAAATCACTGGTACAAGGTCAACTAAAAAGAGATCCTAGTAAGCTTTTCGGCTTATTTACACAGGTACCACTTCACTGGTGTAAAACAAACAATCACAACGTGTCATGACTTGTGCGCTGCCTGCCCCAAAGTGTTTAGATTTTGTTATATAGCTGCATCCTTTTATTAATTTATAGCTCGTAACCTTTTTTTCCCCCCATAATTATTGAGAGGTATTTTGTTGATTGGTTGATTGAATACTTTTATTAGCAGTTTCGCATCGGAGAAGACATGATGTTCATATACATGGTCTACTAATAGGATTTAAACCCAAGAAAACACTATGGCTTGTTTACGTTGGGGTCCTTTGTACTCCATTCATTGAGTTCACTAGTCTCAAGAGTTACAGACCTGGCTGTAAAGGGTCCATTTGGAACCTGGCCTTCAAGGAACCCCAAGGGTCTCTGTACCCTCAGTTTGAGAACCAGAGATCCACTATACTAAGTAACTCTCTTGTTAAAGCCACTGTACTCCACTGTACAGATCACCGGATTAGCGGTGCGTTTCCTTTAAAAATCAAGTCAGCCCAACAGCCAACATCACGTTGGACACATGGACCCGTTCATGCCGTGTTGTGTGTGTGTGTGTCTGTCGTTTCCAGGTATGTCTGAAGTTAGTCTTGAGGCCGGGGAGTCTGGCAGGACCTCGCCGGCCGAGCGGCAGCAGCACCGGCCGCAACGGGCGGATTGTGAGGAGGAGGAGGACAGGGAGGCTCCTCCCAAAGCAGAGGTGTCTCTGAGTCAGGAGGATCATGATGAGAGGGCAGGAGGAGGAGGAGAAAGTGTCGGAGACGCGGTGCTCTCCGGCGGCGATGCTGCTGCTCGCGGTGTTGAGGCGGAGAACGTAGAAAAGAGCGAGGAGATGGAGGAGGACGGGGAGGTTCTAGGAGGGAGGGAGGAGGAGGGCGTTGGGAGGACAGGTGAGGTCGTGGACGGAGTTGTAAACCCAGAGCTGGCTGGCGTGAACGGTCTGACTCTGCAGCAGCAGCAGCAGCTCGCGTCTGACAGTGTAGAAGATGCTGGGGAGCAGGAGAGCAGGAAAGAGCCACGTACTGAGACAGATGATGGTGATGGTGATGATGAGACGCCTGAGGAAAACGGAGGTTCTCATGCTCAAACAGAGCCAGAGGTGATATCCGTCGTCTTGTTTTGTTTGGAGAATCAATCAAACTCCTTTCTTGTCCTTCCAGAGCGAGCGCTCGTCTCCTAGTCCTGCCTGTTGCTTCTCTTTAAATGTTGGGTTTTGATTTTGTTGTGGTGCAGGTGCTGCTGCTGCCTGGTTGTTGCTCGTTGGTGGAGGCTGCTTTTTCCTCTTCTGGTGAAGCTGGATGTTGTTTTTCTGCCTTTTTGAGTCATGGAATTGGCGTGTGAAATGATTGATCATGATCATGTGATTAGCGTTGGTGTAGCTTGTCTCTTTCTTTTTGGATTTGTGTGGTTGATGTCTGAGCTTAAAAAAATCAGCCTTGGTTGAGTTGGTTGGTGTCACTTTTTGGTTGAGTATTGTTTTAGCAAATGCCTACTGACTCATCTGGTGTAATGTAATGCTAAAGCTGATCCTTCAAATTGGCACAGGGTTATGATTCGTTTTCAAAACATTTTGCAGTAGTTTTGTTAGTGGCTGTTCTTACTGATATTCTAGCCCCCTATATAGAATTAATATTATTTACCCAGATGTGTTTGTAGGCAGTGATCTCTGATCGCCTTGGCTACGTGAGAGACTTCTGATGACACGTCAAACTATGATGTGGAAGAAGTTGTTCTTTGTTTCAAATATGTGACTTAAATGAAATTATTCAAACTAATATCATTATCTTTTTCACTGTTAAGTAAGACATAATGTGACTATAAAGGAGACACTTATTGCATGCCATGATTTGTTGATGATCAATTAGCTGTCAGTAGCAGCAGTCACAATTTCTGCGGTTGTCGTCAGTAACTGATACCGCCTCCTAAACAGGCAGTGTCCCTTCTGTGTGTGTGTGTGTGTGTGTGTGTGTGTGTGTGTGTGTGTGTGTGTGTGTGTGTGTGTGTGTGTGTGTGTGTGTGTGTGTGTGTGTGTGTGTGTGTGTGTGTGTGTGTGTGTGTGTGTGTGTGTGTGTGTGTGTGTGTGTGTGTGTGTGTGTGTGTGTGTGTGTGTGTGTGTGTGTGTGCGCGTGCGTGCACTACCCTCACGTACGTGTGTGTACTTGTATTGTTATATATAGGGCCATGCCCCATAACTATAGTAGAGAAAAGTAGAGGTTGGAGGTTTGATTTATTCTTAGTCGCATACTGGTGTCGTGCACCAAAAATAGATAAAATGTGATGTGTTGTAAGCTTGTAGATTGGCTAATTTCGGCTTTAGGCCTAACTAACACCGAAAATAGACGATCTACAAGCGCAAAATATCAAAAATGTGTAAAAATGGCATTCATGAAATGGGTGAACCTCTCTCCCAGGTGTTTTGCCCAGGAGGACTGGCTTTTGAGGTTATCATTTCTTTGAGGTTAAGGTTAAGGTCAGGTTTAGGCATAGTTTTAGTGAAGTTAAAGGTCAGCGTTTAGACACAATCAAGGCAAAACACCTGGGAAAGAGGGAGTCCCTTCATGAAAATGACATCCTAAAATGCTGACGTCCACACAAGCATAGTAATACAAGCGTGTGTGTGTGTGTGTGTGTGTGTGTGTGTTACTGATTGCTGCTATGATAAGAATCCCTCACACAGTTTTCTGTGTGTGTGTGTGTGTGTGTGTGTGTGTGTGTGTGTGTGTGTGTGTGTGTGTGTGTGTGTGTGTGTGTGTGTGTGTGTGTGTGTGTGTGTGTGTGTGTGTGTGTGTGTGTGTGTGTGTGTGTGTGTGTGTGTGTGTGCGCGCGTGCGTGTACTAGAGCATGTGTAGTTCACTAGAGCAGCAGTGAGTCTCAGTCACATGGCTGGCAGGCAGAGTGATTTGGGCTCTTTGCCTCCTCTTTGCCTTCACGTTCCATCCAGGCTGGCTGAGATCTGCTGAGGCTGTTGGAAACGTGTCATGAGTCACGACTCAAGCTGTTGAATCACGTTGGCTTTGGGAGGATTCCTACCATTACATCACTGGAGCTTAGCAACAACCTTCCGTGCCTGTTGTGGGCATGGCAATCATTATGGGTAAAAGATACAGTAATAGTCTTTTGAAGTATTTATGGCATCTTTCACCCCCACAATGACTTTATTCTTTTTCTTCTATCAGTTCAATTCAATTTAATTTTCAATTCAAAGGAGCTTTATTGGCGTGAAACAACACAAGTTTACATTGCCAAAGCAAGTTTCAAAACATAATAAAAAAAAACTGTTGAAAATGGGGAATATATATATATACAGTTGGAGGGGGTACAGCATTGTGTAAACAGAGCTATGTCACATTTAGTCGTTATGTAATATGTATATATTACAGGCAGGGTATGAAGCTTTTGGAACAAATATCAGCCTTTCTTTTTTTCTCGATACAATTTCAATGGCATACAAATGAAGGGAAAACATTTTTAAAACGTGTTTAAAGTTAGCAGCTCTGTTTATACTGTATGTGCAGTAGGTGTGGATGCCTCTCGTGGTTTGTAGTCCTTAGGGTGGTTGTATTCCATTCTCTAACCTTCTTTTATCACAACAGTTCACAAATCTCGCTGCGGCGTTCGCACATTGTTGTATTTCTCCCAGTAGGTATGGGAGTTTTTCATCATTGGTCATGTTTTCAAACTCACTTCGGGTGTGTGTAATCTGTGGGAAGTATGTGTCTCTGATGTCTTGGTATAGTGGGCAGGCCGGCGGTTAGAAAGTGTAGCTCTGTTTCCACCACATTTTGTGTGCAGTGGGTGCATGCATAGTCTGTCTTCCCTTGGAAGTGGGGTCTGTCTGTGGCGGCCTTTCTCTATGGCAAGGCTGTGTTCGCTGAGTCTGTACCTAGTCAAGGCTTTCCTAAGTTTTGGGTTGTTTACTGTGCTCAGATATTCTGCCAGTTACGCACCCCATGGAAACTTGAACTCATGGATATCTTTATGTTTTTGTTGCATTCCTAATCCAATAATTTGAGGATAACTTTTCCACAACAAAGCGGAACCTGAACCCGTCCTGAACCGGGAGTGTGTCGCTGTTACTACAGTACATGTCATCTTTTCGACACCCGACTCTAACCCTCACCCTAACCTCCGTGGAGTGAGTTGGTAACCCTCCGGTCGAAATGATGGGCGTTCGCAAAAGCGAGATTTCCCCCCTGAACCTATTTCTTTGGTTCTGGTTTTGTTTCCAAAGCACACAGCCTAGTTTCAGTCAGACTTTTGTGGAAAGTTTTGCCTACAATGACATGCCCAAAATAGGGACACCAAGGTTAATATGGCTTAAAAGGAATCACGAAGTAAGTTCTACATGGTTGGTTCTAAGGTCCAATTCATGAAATGGGCTTGAGGCCGTGGTCATGATTTGTTTCTTTGTCTTCGTCGTTCGTGTTGAAATAACCTACTAGTTGTACTCTCTAACAGCCAACATGGTTTGACTCCTCTCTCCACACAGTGGACTGTTTTGAGAGGACAGACCGACGGCTTCCTCTTTTGCTGAGCTTGCTGATTGGATGATTACGTGGCTGTTATTTATCCCTTCCTCCCTACGCGCACACACACACACACACACACACACACACACACACACACACACACACACACACACACACACACACACACACACACACACACACACACACACACACAGAGGCCAGTTTCTAGGCTACTGAGCTCTAGTGGGAGCAGAGGACACCCTGCTCACACACCAGAGACAACTCTTTCCCATCATTCTTTACAGCGAGGCTCTGCAGCCAGGAGCAACCCAACCCTCTGTAAGAGGGTCAGAATGTGTGTATTCTGTCTGTCTGTCTAGGAGATAATCGCGCAAGGGTTCTGGCCTGGGGACCGAACACAGACAGATCTATCATGTGCGCTGCAGTCACTGCCTGTAGGCTTAAGTTAATACATAAACTTTTCTTTCACATGATGCTTTTATACTTATTGAAATAACACGTCACACATCACACAATGGGATCTTGTAGATCTCATTTTGACAAGTTTCAGTCATGTAATACTGGAGAATACTAACGTGATTTAACAGCACTCACATTTCAACAGCATCTTGGCAGAACTCGCAACGACCCTCTCTGTTTTGTCTTAACTTGTATTTCCTCCCCAAAACATTATCGTACAAAAAACCTTCAATGTACTAATAATAATAATAATAATTGTCTTTATCGTCCCCTCAGGGATGTTCATCTTCACAGTCTGTTCCAACAGAAGAACACATAACCATAAAAGCACAGAACAACATAACACCAATCATATCAGCGAGGCAGTTTGTTGAGTGCAGCAAATTCAGCAATGGCTGAAGGCACACAACTCCTACTGAAACGAACATTTTGCCAAAATACCGAACCTTTTGCCATTTCATAAAGTTCTGTATCTTTGTCCAGAATGATGGCATGAGTCTGAAGTGACAACGATGTTTTGTAGGCGATGATCAGTGTAATTTTTTGCTCTTGTTCATATCATATACTTTGTTGTTGTGGGTGTCGGAAGTCTGATAATCTTTAGAGGCAATATGGGTAATACTGAAAGGTTTGTTTTTGTCAGACATGGAAATATAGTTAAAACACACATTGGGAACAATATACAACAGAACAGGTTGAATAATGCTTTTGTACAGTAATAACATAAGACACACTAGTCAGTATGTGGAGAGAGATGTCCTTCCTGCGTGATTATGGATCCCACAGGGAAAGATGGATGGAAACGGCATAGAGCGCTCGTTTTCACAGTTATTGTCCACGACACTGCAAGCGGCGCGAAGGCCAGCGGACCTTGGTCCTGCTCTTTTGCTCTTGTTCATATCATATACTTTGTTGTTGTGGGTGTCGGAAGTCTGATAATCTTTAGAGGCAATATGGGTAATACTGAAAGGTTTGTTTTTGTCAGACATGGAAATATAGTTAAAACACACATTGGGAACAATATACAACAGAACAGGTTGAATAATGCTTTTGTACAGTAATAACATAAGACACACTAGTCAGTATGTGGAGAGAGATGTCCTTCCTGCGTGATTATGGATCCCACTGGGAAAGATGGATGGAAACGGCATAGAGCGCTCGTTTTCACAGTTATTGTCCACGACACTGCAAGCGGCGCGAAGGCCAGCGGACCTTGGTCCTGCTCTTCGCGGCGCTCGGGGGCGAAGAGCGGGCCAGGGCCGCGCGCGAGTTACGAAGCCGTGGTGAATGCAATCGTTCTATTTATGGCCTGGGCAAGCGCACGATAAACGCAATGATAATTGGGGTTTGGTGCACCTCGCGCGGTCCAAGAGACTACAACGGAGCGCTCCCTACGTCCGGTTCAGCCAATCACAAGCTTCAAAAATGAGTCCGGGGCGTGGTTATCCATCTTTCCCAGTAGGATCCATAATCACGCGTCCTTCCTCCTTGCAGCAGTGGCGTCAGTTCAGAAAAAGCTAAGGTATGGCAACATGACTGGTGTCTTACAGAAAGGCGCGCGTATAAGACACCAATCATGTTGCCATGTTGCCTTAGCAACAAGCACGATACATTTATTATAAGAAGTACATTTTATTTCTTCCCCCCATTTCTACGGTTTCTTGGGCTGGATATGGCAGCCTGGAACGGTTGTTCAAGTGCAGCTAAACTTGGCATGTTAGTAAACGTGCCACAATTAACAATAATGCACAGCTGACCTACGGAACCTGGGAATATACCATCTTGTCAAGATGGGGAGAATAAAAGTGTGGAGAACATACTCGTTAAAGCGACCATTTTGTTAAATATTGCTTTTGTAGTTATTTTACTGTAATTTAACAACATGACCAGCACAGATAGACAAAGAGACATTCATGGATTTATATTTACTTTTATTTTCCCACTGGACCCAGGGTATGGCAGCTGCACACATGCCTGACAAAGACCCTTTTACGGGTCGAAACGTGGCCTAATAAAATCCCCCTGGGAGCTTCAGACGGTGTGCGGGCCTTCTTCTTGATCTCTTGTACGCATTTTTGCTCAGCACCCGGAACGTTTTTTTGTAAGATGTGCATGGTCATTTGACTTCTACAGCTGCATACCCCTGCCATACCCAATTGACGCCCCTGCCTTGCAGATTGTTTGTTTAGACGTCATTTCCCAGACGACAGGCAGGCAGGCTTTATCTACCTGTCAGTTAGCCCCGCCCTGCTGTGAATGCCCGCTGCCTGTCAGCCTGCCTGCCTGTCTACAGGCGGGAGCGTCCTGTAGCCTCTTAAAGTATTTATATGCAGTGTGTTTGTGTTACGTGACACCAAATGTACCCACAGCCTGGTCTACGGGTTCGAGACGTTATCGTTTACGGTGAAAACATTTCACACATAGCTTTGCTTGGGTCATGGTGGATCTGGGATGACTGTAGCCCAGTGGGGGGCCAGGACTAGGAGACCCTCGGGGAGGTCTGTAACTCAGACAGTGTACACATACATGGGCAACAGGCTGCCCGGGGGCCACATGCGGCCCCCACCTTCACTTAATGCGGCCTGCAGGTTAATACCGGAATACTGATATATTATTGATCTCAGCTGTTATAATTCTAAACATGACCTGCTTTAATTCCGTCAGTCTATAATATTATTAGCTTAATGACTAGTTTCGTAGTATTAAAATGTATGTTTTATGTCCAATGTATTTGTATTTATTTAGGTTCATAAAGTTAACATGAGTATACCTGTATAACTAATGCGTTTGAAATTAAATCAAAATATAACATTTCAGGATTCCAATTAAAAAAAAATATATATATATATATATATCAGGATTCCAATTCAAAAGAAGGTAAAATAGACGATCTGCTATTTTTGCTTCTTTTGTATGAGATGCTAGAATGACAAAGTAGGATGTAGTAATATGCAATGTGGCCCTCTGGAGTGAAGGTGGAAATATAGTGGCCCTCGCCGTCATCAAAGTTGCCCACGCCTGGTATACACATTTGCACACTGATGCTGCGTTCACACAGGCAGACACAAAGATACAGGCTACCATTTCATTTCCAACAGAAGCCAGCGGTGACATGAAGACACAAAGATAACCCAAACAGCAAATAGAGCTGTCACGATAATGACATTTACATGTGATGATTAATTGTCACTCAAATACTTGTGATTAAAGATTTAACTGTGTTTTTGTCCTTGACAGTTACAATACTGTTTGGCTTTTAGGCTTTGACGTTGCACATGGCAGATATGACACATAACCTAAATATAAAAAGAAATGACCATTGACTACAAGCTCACAATGTGCATTTTGAGCTTATAGATCTGCTATTTCCACTATTTTTGAAAATGTTTGAAAATATATTAACATTTTTTTAAATAATTTTGATTCTGTCAAATAATTGCGATTAGACGATTATGTAATAATTTGGACAGGCCTAGCTACAAACTAAGCTACAAAAAAGTTGAACTGGTTTCAACTTCAGCTACAAAGATACGTACAAAGCTACAAACATGCTGTGTGCCTTTTATATATTTTGTATCTGCCAGCGTGTGAATGACGAACGAAGCATGTTTGAGACCACTGATGTAGCGTGATTATCGTTATCAGATTTGTGACCTACAACAGTTGTGGTGGGCTGGTGGTGGGGTTGTGTGTTTGGGGAGAGATAACCCAAACACAGTCGTCTTGTATTGTCTCCTCTGGGTTGCTTTAACCCTTTAGTAAGACCCCATATCAGATGACACATGGTGCAAACAAAGCAAAGCTCTGTACATGTGGTTGTACGTGCTGTGTGCAGCCTGTTGCCAGCGGCCCGTCATAATATATCCTCCGGTTCCCTGCAGAATTTAACAAAAGAGCTGGAGATGCGATGTGAGAGTGTAGTCTAGCCGACACCAACTCTGGATTCCTGGATCGCTGCCCTCTTAACATCAGGGTCTCGAGTTCTACAGTGTTGTTAGCTAAACCCTCCACACTCTCCTATCTAGCATCAGGGTCTAGAGCTCTAAACCCTCCACACTCTCCTATCTAACATCAGGGTCTAGAGCTCTAAACCCTCCACACTCTCCTATCTAGCATCAGGGTCTAGAGCTCTAAACCCTCCACACTCTCCTATCTAACATCAGGGTCTAGAGCTCTAAACCCTCCACACTCTCCTATCTAGCATCAGGGTCTTGAGCTCTACACTGTTAGCTAAGCTGTCGCTCTGCAGTGCATCTACATACTGTAGGTGGTGCGCTTCTGCCTTTCCTGGCTTTGCCCTGGGTTGACTCTAGGGATGGTACAATATGAAAACTTCGTATCACGATTATTGTGAAAAAATAAATCGCGATTTACGATATTATCGCGATAATTAAAATCCATTACCTGAGGCGGAACATTTGCCAAAAAGAAATACATTTCCCCAAAAAAACAGAATATTTTCCAAAAAGATTTACAAGCTCACAACGCGTCGCGACACGTTGTGAGCTTGTAGATCGGCTATTTTTTGGCAAAGACATTTGAGAGAGTGGAAAAAAAGAATGTATCAAGTACGTATATTATAAGTACCTTTTACCAATAGAGGGTTTAAGTGCTACCAGATATGCAGCTCGTCAAATCAAAAAAGTGAATTGAACCCAGTGCATGACGGAAGGACGGAGGGAAAAAAAGAATACTGCATAAATGTATCCAAATCAAATAGCTCTAAGAGGTTGCATACTGTTTACTCTGTTATGTCCCGTAATCAAAATGATTAAACCAGGTGTTGTATTTGTGACAAAGTAATTCAAATACTCCAGCAAATGCATTATATGATGTAGACTTTTGCAAAATGTGTCTGAAAGGCTGTAGATAACATCTGACTGTTTAACTGCTGGTTGTGTTTGAGTGAGAAAAGAACTGAGGAATTATTATTATACGTTGTCTTTTTTGTCGTTGCTTTGTCTGCCTTTATTGGTAATATATAGTAGATAGACTGGAAAATAAATGGAGAGAGAGATGGGGAGTGACAAGCAGCTAACGACGCCGGGCCCGGGTTTCGAACCCGCAACACGTTGTCAGGCTAGGTATTGCATACTGTAGGTGCTTGAACTGCAAGGCCATGCAGAACTGAGGCATGTTGAAAGCTGTAATCACCATAGAAGGAAAAACCATGATTCCCAGTTTCATTCACACAGACTGTGCTGCTGTGCTGTGTGTGAAGAGGTTTGGAAAGAGTTGCTCTCTATACTACTGAGACATGCTTGTAACCGACTGAACAAACAAACACACAACTGCAATGAATCAGGACCTACAGTGTGGCATCTTGTAATGGGAACAAACTTTGGTTTGCATGATGCAATGAGGCTTGACGCAAGACCACCTCTGTCCAGTGTTACCAGATGGGAAATGTTGAATTATCGTACCGGAGGCTCAGAATTATCGTATTTGACATGAAACTATCGTACACGGCCAAAAAAAGAGAAATCACTCGCGTAAAAACGTAATTTCACAAAAAAATGCGTCTTTAGTGTAAGAAACGACCTCGTTTTAGACTCCTGCGTGACAAAAACGCATCAGATATGCTGTGTGGAGGCAGGCAACTTCTTGGAGCTTACACAAATAAAAGCCTGAAACTGGTCTGGAAAGATGCAACCAGTGTTTTTAATGCCTTTTTAATGCCAGTACAGATCTAGGGTCAGATTGACTGATTTCCTGGCTTATTTTGAGAAGCCAAACCAGATCCCAGATCAGCAGCCAAGGAAAATAGTGAATTCACGCTCTTTTTGATGATATGCCGAAATTATCGTACATTTGGGCATTTTTGGAATTATTGATCGTACATCGTACAGAGGGTCAAATTATCGTACAAATACGATAATTATCGTACGTCTGGCAACACTGCCTCTGTCTCTTTAGTACACTTCATTATCTCAGTAGGAACAGTTGGCACAGCCATTCTATTGTTTTAATCACTTTAACCTCCCTGGCATCCCTATTTTGGCCATGTGATTACTGGTGAAAATTGCCCCAAATTTTCTTTTCTTTTTATATTTTAAGAAAAGAAATGTAAAAATCTTACAAACATCTTACTGGCCTCCTGAAAGGTGAGTTTTCAGGGCAGTTTTTACCCATATTTGTCTTATGGGTTTGTGTTATCAGATCATTGTGTGTGTGTGTGTGTGTGTGTGTGTGTGTGTGTGTGTGTGTGTGTGTGTGTGTGTGTGTGTGTGTGTGTGTGTGTGTGTGTGTGTGTGTGTGTGTGTGTGTGTGTGTGTGTGTGTGTGTGTGTGTGTGTGTGTGTGTGTGTGTGTGTGTGTGTGTGTGTGTGTGTGTGTGTGTGTGAGTGACACAAACAGCCTCTTAGGCTTTCATTTCACATGTCTGTGTAATTGCAACCCAAAAAAAAGATCTCAGAGATTCACCCATTTATAGAATCAGCCTGAATGGAATTCTGTACTAGTTGTCAGCTCTGCATAGACGTGTGAAATCAAACCAAATATTCTATGAAGTCACTCTTTGGCACACGTGTCGTTTAACCCATTTAGGCCTAAAATTATTGGATGCTTAAACTATTAAAAAATAGCAGATATACAAGCTCACAGCGCACTGCGAGCTTGTAGATCTGCTATTTTTGGAAAAAGTCGTGAAAATGTGTGCAAATCTTTGAATATATGTATTTTCAAAGCGAACCTTTGTAACTCAAATTTTGCTTCTGGGGGTGGTCCCTGGAACTAAATATTTTGAGATGCGGGTCCGTGGCCAAATAAATATCATTTTGGGGGTCCTTCACATGAAAAGGTTTGAGAACCACTGACATAGTACTAGTCTGTCAAGAACAGACTAACTGAGCTCCAGTTAAGTGAAAAGGACCTTTTCTTTGACAATGGCTGGCCAGATTGCTGACATAGAAACATAGGGTTTTTCCAAAAACCCTAGAAGGATTCAAAAGACACTCATAGAATCGGGTCAAAATTCAAATTTTCATGATTTTTAAAAAAATAGCCGAGTGCCGCGCTGCGAGCTTTATCTGCTATTTTTCAATAGTTAAAGCCGTTCTGAATGGGTTAAACAAACCTCTGCCCGTTCATGCCCAGGAGGCCTGTATGTATCTCATTACCTGTTGATCTGGTGACTGCTAGAATGTTGTGCATTATTTATGTAGTCCTGGTCTATGTACTGTAGGAAGCAGGAAGTGTTGCTCAACGTGTCCTGCTGGAATTTCCTTCTCATAATAATAATAAAGGTTTTACAATAGCACTGCGCTGTGCCAAGGTTTACTGCCAGCTCAAGGTTGAATGGAGCTGTGCTCATACTGATCAGGTCATTGTCCCACTTCCCTGCACTGGTGCAAAGTAACTAAGAAGTACAATTAAGCCTGAAAAATACCTAGAAATGTTTCTATGATCAGTGGTGCTCAAACTTTTTCAAGAACCCTCGATATATATACTGTATGTCAAGGGTCTTCAACAGGGGGTCCTCCAAATGTTTGTGTGATAGAAACTTTTTTCTCCTTTTTTTATATTGACCACTTGAACCCTAGTGTCCAAATTCTGAGAACTTTAGCCAAGAATAGCAGATCTAAAAGCTTGTAGATCGGCTATTTTCGGCAAAGAGCTTTGGTGTAGAGGGGGGAAAAGAGCAGACTAACCAGTTAACTTTGTAGATTTTGATTATTATTACAAAATACACATGATCCACTTCAGCCTATATACATTTCGGCCATTTGAAAATAGCTGATCTACTAGTGCACAATGCTGACGTGATACATTGTGAGCTTGTAGATGTGCTGTTTTCAAAAGATCTTTTTGTGCGTTTTATGCATTTGAAAACCTCTGAATTGGGACATTCTGCAATTTCTGCATAATAAATACTTTCTACTTTTGGTACTACTTTAAGTACATTTAACCAGTTAACTTTGTAGATTTTGATTATTATTACAAAATACACATGATCCACTTCAGCCTATATACATTTCGGCCATTTGAAAATAGCTGATCTACTAGTGCACAATGCTGACGTGATACATTGTGAGCTTGTAGATGTGCTGTTTTCAAAAGATCTTTTTGTGCGTTTTATGCATTTGAAAACCTCTGAATTGGGACATTCTGCAATTTCTGCATAATAAATACTTTCTACTTTTGGTACTACTTTAAGTACATTTTGAAGCCAATTCTTTTGTACTTTTACTCGGGTACACTTCCATAATGTCAAATTTTTCATATTGCCTGGTAGGCTATTCTCAGTTTTCTTAGATCACAGAAATGGATTCAAGCCTACAGAATGTCCGTTCGTCTTTTTTCCTTTTTTTTAATGAATCGGTGATTCGCTGCGTTGCGATAGGAGGACGCTATAATAAATGAACTTAAATATGCAATAGCAGCAGTAAACACAGTTGTCAACTAAGCCTATGCTAGGCCTACTTCAAACTTGTAGGCTACTGTAAGCATTTTTATTTCATGAATGAATGAGTTCAACTTCTCACACAACAGACAGGCGACGGGAGGAGGAAGGCAGGATTCGGAATGCACGCACATTCAGGCGCGCGCGCGCGCACACACACACACAGATGGAGACAGCGCCGCGAGGCAGAGAGAACGAAAGAAAAAGAGAGAGAGAAATGGATCCCCACCGTACAGACTGTAGCCTACAGTGAAAATATGCGCAATGGAGCTATATGAGAGGTTTAACTTTTTAGCACGGCATGCTGATCAGTGCGCTGATGGCTTGAATTTAAGTGGACACAGCTGTACGTTTTGGTTACACATTTCATCCCGGTTATCCAATATTAATTAATAATTGAGTGACAGAGCTGCTATAGATATAGAAACGCTCGGTAAGCTGTCAGCGAGGGCTGGAATCGCGCACGGATTTGCTCAGAGCCTTTCATACACAGCGAGCAAAACGATCAGCGAGCAAAGCCCGATCTCGAGTCAGATCACCGTTTTTGTCGGCGAGCTCCAAAAATGGTCGGCGACAGCACAATCGGCGCAAAAATTCGGGCAGTGTGTTCGAGCCATAAGTTGTACCGGATATGCAGCTCAGCAAATAAAGGGCGAATTGATCCCAGTGCATGACGGAGGACGATATCATGATAAATTAAATCTCCACAATATGATTATTGTGAGTGTTTTTGATCACGATAAACGATAATATCGCGTGTAGTCCCATCCCTAGTTGTCACAAATTGTTATACGTCTCCTAGCCTGCATGTGGCCTACTAAAAATCCACCCACTGTGTTTCAGTTCAGAGTCTTCAGACTGTAAGCGGCCTGCTGTTAAAGCCAACGTGTCACAGTATCAGTTTGCACTGTGTGTGTGTGTGTGTGTGTGTGACTGTGTGTGTCTGTGGACTGGAAAAGGTGAACTTGTTTTGCATATAGCCTAGGTTTCAAAGAGGCATCAGTCTTCTTCGGGTTTATTTAACAATCCATCGTGACATAGATTACTAGTCTTCTTCCCTGTGAATTGCAAGATTTCGGGGAGTTAAACTCAAGCCTGTAGTTATAAATAAGGGCGTATGCTGGACTGGTCAGTGATTTTTATTTCTCTCTCTGGTCTGGCAAGTGAAATGGCTCGGTGACTCGGCAGAGAAATGAGTAAATGACACTCCCCTGACACACTGTACTTCCTTTGTATCACATTTGTGTCGTCGTTCGTCTACTGTATAATCTGCCTAAAATGAACGTGAAGTTATAACAACCTCACAAATTAAGAGCCAGGCCTACAATGTATGCTGAACATATCTCTTAATAAGTCTGTCTCGTACAAACTGTTTTGCCCAGATTCCTTGCGAGCCAGGCTCTATCAGTGCACTGTAATGAAACAATGACAAGGTCTTCAGTTTTACCCAAATGGTTTGACTTGAGCTGTAATAATGAACGTCATTGTAAAGAAAATAGCAGACGTGCAAGCTCACTGCCAAGAGTTGGGAGCTTGTACATCTGCTACTTTTGGTGTGATATCATGACAACCAACCAGCCAAGTATAAATAAACCAGGCATTCAACATCATAGCAGGCTTTTCTGTCCTGAAAACTCTGTGTGAAGCATTTCCATGGAGACTGGCAGAAGATCTGTGGAACAAACTAAATCCAGTAATGGTCTTGTATTGGTTTCATATCAGATGTAGTGCTCACTGCTGTCACAATTACAATGTTTAAGTGGGACGATTCATTGTCATCTATCTATAAATGCGACAAATCTCTGTCTGTTTGTTTGTAATCCGCGTATCTCGAGAACCGTTCGTCCCACCGGCTTCAGATTCGGCACGCGCGTTCCCCGCCGCCGACCCGACCCGACCCGACCCGAGGCCTCGACCCGACCCGACTCGCGGTTTTCCGAAACCGGCGCGAAACGTTCGGAATCTCCTTAT
This sequence comes from Nannobrachium achirus, assembly GCF_963921795.1. Taxonomy (NCBI): domain Eukaryota; kingdom Metazoa; phylum Chordata; class Actinopteri; order Myctophiformes; family Myctophidae; genus Nannobrachium; species Nannobrachium achirus. The sequence continues at coordinate 69,823,563 of NC_137812.1, forward strand.
GCGGAGCTGATTGTTGACATCAGGCTGTTCCGGAGGAAATCGGCGCAAGCGCTGAGTCATTGTGAATCGGCGCAAGCGCTGAGTCATTGTGACATCACTTCATAAAAGGCTCTGACATCACGTACGCCACATGAGTCAACACAAAATCTCTGTGAATGTGTATGTATGTATGTAATCCGCGTATCTCGAGAACCCTTCTTCCCACCGGCACGCGCGTTCTCCAGATATGGGCATAAAGTCTGACATCAGAGTTTTCCGCAACCGGTACTGTGTGTGCAGAGATCTTCATATATGGGCATAAGTGGACAAAGACAAACAGATGGTCAAAACGGGTCCTATGACAACAGGTATATTGGGGTTTGCATTAAAGGGTGGGGCATTCATGGGGTTTGCATTAAAGGGTGGGGCATTCATTCCCTATTTCAAATTCGGCACGTGCGTTCCCCACCGCAGCAGGTAGTGCAGTGCTCGGCCTCAACCCGACCCGACCCACGATTGTTTGAAAAAGCGACAGAAATCTCATATATGGGCATAAAATGGACGCAGATAAACAGATATCTCCATATATGGCATATATGGGCATACAATGGATGCAGAATCACAAAGATCTCCATATACGGGCATAAAAGGGACACAGACAGACAGATACAGAGATCTCAACCGGTACTGTGTGTGCAGAGATCTTCATATATGGGCATAAGTGGACAAAGACAAACAGATGGTCAAAACGGGTCCTATGACAACAGGTATATTGGGGTTTGCATTAAAGGGTGGGGCATTCATGGGGTTTGCATTAAAGGGTGGGGCATTCATTCCCTATTTCAAATTCGGCACGTGCGTTCCCCACCGCAGCAGGTAGTGCAGTGCTCGGCCTCAACCCGACCCGACCCACGATTGTTTGAAAAAGCGACAGAAATCTCATATATGGGCATAAAATGGACGCAGATAAACAGATATCTCCATATATGGCATATATGGGCATACAATGGATGCAGAATCACAAAGATCTCCATATACGGGCATAAAAGGGACACAGACAGACAGATACAGAGATCTCCATATATGGGCATAAAATGGATCCAGATAGACAGATATCTCCATATATGGGCATATATGGGCATAAAATGGACCCAGAACTATAACTGCAGTGATCTCCATATATGGACATAAAATGGACACCGACAGACAGATACAGATATCTCCATATATGGGCAAAAATGGACACAGGCAGACAAATGGTCAAAACGGGTCCTATGAAAACAGGTATAATGGGGTTTGCATTAAAGGGCGGGGCATTCATTCCCTATTTACATTGTTCCGAGTTGGCCAGGTCGCCGACTAGACGCTGGGCCGCCCGTTCTAGTACAAATAATTGCGATTAACAGTGTTTTTGGCATTGGCATTTTTAGGCTTCATAATAATCACAAATTGCACTGCAGGGCAGATATAACTTTAATATAGAAATAAATTACTGAGTCCTTTTAACTCATTTAGTGCCACCCCTTTCACCACTAGAGGGCGCCCAGTGGCCAGAGAAAATCCCATAGAGATATGCTGGTATATGCAGAAGCCCTGCAGCCATGACTTGCCTGAACACTTTCCTTTGTGCATGACTGCATGTACAGGAAGAGGATGAAGTTAGCTTGAAGTTAGCTATTGGCTACCAAGCATTTTAGAAGCCTTATTTTCGTCAACTTAGCCATGATTAAACCTTGCACACCTCATGCATGGGAAAAAAACAGAGAAGAATGAGCTCTGAAAAATCCAATGCAATCCTGGATTGCATTGGAGTGGATTTGTGCAGTTTGTTCACAGCTTTCAAACAAAAAAATCCGATTGGAAATCCGTTCAGGCATTCTTGAGATAATCGCCATTATGTTTTACATGTTATGTAAACAAACATGGCTGCCCTGTATGTTAGATGGGGTTGTATGGGGGTGGAACATGCAAAATCGCGATTGAAATCATGTTCACCAGATTTGATGGGGTCCAAAAAAAAAAAAAAAAAAATTCAAAAAAAAAAATTTCAAATTTTTTTTTTTTTTATTTTTTTTTTATTTTTTTTTATATCCCGAACTTGTTCGGGATAGGCACCCTGTGATACGATCATATATCCCGAACTAATTCGGGATAGGCACTCAATGAGTTAATAATACACTTTCAAGAAAATGTAAAGAAAATATTAAAGCTGCAAGCAGCAATGACCGGGCCCTCGCAGCTCTACCCACGTCACAAGGCCAGCAGCCAATCAGAAACCAAACAGGAAGTCAGCCATTTCGACTAATTAGTGGCGTTTTGGCGCATTTTTGGCCGTTATCACGGGTCGCACTTTAACGATAGTTTAACGTTTTTCTCAAAAAAAAAAATTTGAGATAAAAAAATTTTGAGAAAAAAAAATTTGAGAAAAAAAAATTTGAGAAAAAAAATTTTTTGAGAAAAAAACATTTTGAGAAAAAAAAAATTGAGAAAAAAAAATCTTTGAGAAAAAAAAAATTTGAGAAAAAAAAATGTTTGAGAAAAAAAAATTTGAGAAAAAAAAATTGAGAAAAAAAATTTTTTTGAGAAAAAAAAATTTTTGAGAAAAAAAAAATGTTGAGAAAAAAAAAATTATGACACCAGCCGCGAGTCTGTACGACAAACGGTTCATGAGTTATAGACGCACTTCCTGTTTGGTGAAGGGCACTTCCTGTTTGGCGAAGGAAGCGTCAATTAAGGTTAAGGACTCTTAATCAAGTCATATGATACCAGCCACAACTCTGTACGATAAACGGTTGATGAGTAACAGCCAAAAAATGAACAATCAAGTTTCGGCCAATCAGAAGAGGGGGCGGGGCTTAGTTAAACCAATTAAGGTGAAGGACACTTAGTCAAGTCATATGATACCAGCCACAATTCTGTACGATAAACGGTTGATGAGTAACAGCCAAAAAAAGGAACAATCAAGTAAGGACCAATCAGAAGAGGGGGCACTTCCTGTTTGGTGAAGGAAGTTTGACCCTTCGCCACGGGCACGCCGTTTTACAAAAACTCACGATTCGCACAACTTTTCATCGTTAAGGTGTCTTGAGTGTGCCGAGCGAACTTGAAGTTGATCCGATTAACCCCCTAGGAGGAGTTCGTTAAAGTGCGACACGTGAAAACGGCCAAAAATACACCAAAACGCCACTAATTAGTCAAAATGTCTGACTTCCTGTTTGGTTTCGGAAGTGGCGCCGGAGACTTTTTTGTGAGTCCGGACATGATACAGGTGTGTAGCGAGTTTCGTATGTGTAGGTGAAACCGTATGGTGGGGCTTGAGGCACGAAGTTTTGTAGGGGGCGCTATTGAGCCATTAGGCCACGCCACCTTTTGATTTTTTTTAAATACGAAATTTTTCGCCACTTGTGATGTGTGTGCAAAGTTGCGCAACTTTTGGAGTACGTTTTGCGGCTCAAAAACACGATTCATTCGGCGGAATAATAATCTTTGCAAATACAATAGGGTCCTCACACACTGTGTGTGCTCGGGCCCTAATAACAGGCTGTGTGTGTGTGTGTGTGTGTGTGTGTGTGTGTGTGTGTGTGTGTGTGTGTGTGTGTGTGTGTGTGTGTGTGTGTGTGTGTGTGTGTGTGTGTGTGTGTGTGTGTGTGTGTGTGTGTGTGTGTGTGTGTGTGTGTGTGTGTGTGTGTGAGAGAGAGAGTGTGAGAGATAACCTTATATATCAAACTGTACCAGTTCAGTCATGCGGAGGCTGTTTTGACATTCAAACATATCTGGAGGCAGAGTGCTAAACTTTGGAATAAAAGTAAAATGATATCTCCTCCTCCATGTCCATGGTGATGAATAAGGGTGGGTGGAGACTCCAGAGGCGGTCTGGTAACTGAGCAGAATGTTGCTGGTTCCACACCACCAGGCCACCCAGTCTTGTGTCGAAGTGTCCTTGAGCAAGAGGACCATTAATTGCTCCCCCGTCGCTGTATTAATAGCGTCCACTGCTCCTAATAGTCAGGATAGTTAAATGCAGTGGACGTAATGTATACAGTGTGCTTAAATGTACAGGGCCTTATTTTACAAGCAAACCGTCAGCTTTCGGGCAGAAAACTCACATCTCCGTATTTCAACTTTCAATATTTGCTTCATAAATGAAGGTCCTACGTCGTAGTAGAGTCACGTCACATTTTAGTGTAGAGAAAATAGCTGATCAGATCTATGTGTCTTCAAAATCTTATTGAATTCATGATAATCACAAAAATAACTAACAGTTTTGGACATACACGTTTTCCACCCGACAGCAGTGAAAATGCCAGTTGCTTCTTCTGTGAGTTGGATATGGATGCTTCTGTGAACCGCCAGTGTAACGACCTGCTGATACAGCACTACAGAATATCATCGTTGTCGGGTAGAAACCTTGTATGTCCAAAACCTTCGTTTTTTTGTTTTTGTTTTAAAACAATAGCCGATCTACAAGCACACAATGCGAGGCGTTGCGTGCTTGTAGATCTTCTATTTTCACTACTTTTGAGCAACACTTTCGTATGAGGAAGTAGGGCTTTAATTCACCCAAAGTCATACCAGTAAGACCCCCTAATTGGGAGATGAGCGACCGGCAGGTCGCATAATACAAATGTAAAACTTGGAGATAACAAGGTTTCTGCTTGACAGTGACGATATGTGTGATGTTCTGTCCACCTTACCAGCTCAGCGGCCTTATGGTTAGAGTGTCCGTCCTGACCCTAGGAGGTCTGGGTTCGATCCCCTGTCGGGTCATACCAAAGACTCTGTGACATACTAGCGTCATGTCCAGGGGGTCTGCATGTCCAGGGGGTGTACTACATCAAGCTGCCTCACGCTACAGAAACAGGAGCCAGATCCTTCCCTATGGCAGGGGTTTTCAAAGTGGGTGACGGGGCACCCTGGGGTGCCGCGACGGCAGTCAAGGGGTGCCGCGAGATAATTTGATAATATTTGGAATTTATTTTGACACTTGAAAAAATATTTATGCGAGGCGTTGTGTGCTTGTAGATCGGCTATTTTCACTATTTTAAATCGTTTTAAAAATAATAACACAAAAAGAGAAGGTTTTGGACATACAAGGTTTCCACCCGACAACGACGATTTAATGTAGGGGTTCCTCGGATAAAAAAAATATATATTCATGGGGTGCCCTGAGACAAAAAAAAAAAGGTTTGGGAACCCCTGCCCTGTGGGGCCTCATGGCTCGGCCAGGCTTACTTACTTAGTTATGTGTCCACCTTGTGTTCCAGGGGGGCGTCATGGCTGAGGAGGTCCACAGAAGCTCAGCCGCTGAGATCTCGGTGACCAGCAACGGAGATCTGGAGGACAACCCCGAGGATGTCTTCAGGGGGGTAAATAATAAAACCTGTGCAAACCCACCTTTTATTTATGTAGCATTTCAAAGCCAACGTGTTGCCCTGTTTCAAAAGTAGCCGATCTACAAGCCCTTGAAGAGTAGCATTTTGGGTGGGAAATTCTTGGAACATTTCTGCCTGTATCTATTTCTATAAATGTATTTATTTTCATTCATTCATTTTGAGTTGTGTTATTGAGCATTACTTGTAAAAGGCTGCCCCCTAGGGGCGTTTGACAAAAGCAACTGCAGTGTTCATCAATTTAGCACTTTTCCACCTGCCATCCATATCTTTTTTTCCACCTGCCATCCATATCTTTTTTCTGTTATTTCTGTTGTACGCTGAAGTACAAAATAAGGCATAAGTTACAGTTAACGGTAACATTAGTGTGGGCTGGTTATTTCCTATGCTGTGGAATGGCAGCAGGAACATGGGGTGGCAGTGTGGCTCAGGAGGTTGAGCGGACGTCTTGGAATCAGAAGGTTCCCGGTTCGATCCTTGGCTCCTCCTGTCTTAGTTGCGTGTCGAGGTGTCCTTGAGCAAGGCACTGAACCCCTAACTGCTCCCCTCCCAGTGATGAGGCTGGTGCGTCGCATGGTGCGTCGCATGGTGCGTCACATGGTGCGTCGCATGGTGGCCTCTGCCCAGGGTGTGTGTGAATGGGAGATTGTAACATATACATTAAAAAGAAAAGAAATGTGAGCACCTAGGCTACAAGCCGGACAGCGTGCCGCGGGTTCGAATCCTGATCCTGGCCTTTGCTGTGTGTCACTCACCATCACTCTCCCTGTTTCTTGTCAGGCATTAAAAAGCACTTAGGAGAAGGGTGCTGTGAAAATGCACCATTTAACATTTATTTACGTTGTGCAGCTGAAAACATGTAATGACAGTTGTATTATAACCAATAATAAGACAATTGTAAATAACTCCAGCTAACTTTCTCCACAGTCCCCTGGAGCTCTGGACCTGTCGGAGGCATCCGTCTCACCCAGCAGCCTGGCTGCCACAGAGGGCATCATTCAATCAGGACCATACAAAGGTAGAAAAATAACATGTTTCACCACTGTTTTGTTTTTTTATTTTTCTAAAGACCCAATTTATACTTAGTTACACGCTGGTGGTGTGCACACACTGAAGCCTCTATCAGAGTCCAGGGTGAAGAGCTATTCACTTAACCGCTTTGTAGTTTCCTAGCTATCACCTAGGCTTTGTTATGTATGTTTAGGTGATAGCTAGAAAACTACACCGCGGTGAAGTGAATAGCTCTTCACCCTGGACTCTGATAGAGGCTTGACACAGCGCATCAGATTGGCTATTTTCACGCTCTACACTGGCACACAACTAAGTATACAAGGATTAAAGTTGTCAGTCGCTACAACTGATTCCAGTCATTTGGAATCCATAGAAACGGGTTGCTGTTTTTGTTTCTTATTTTAACTCGCGGAGGAGAAAAGAACGACTCGAGCGTTCGTTCGGCGGCAAAAAGAGTTAGAGCATTTGTCAATATGTTTCATGAACGCAAAGGTTAAATCCTCCAATCTGTGATTTCTTCACCTGTTGGTCAGTATGTACTGTAGCACAGCAGCAACAATATTAAAACCCATTCAGAACGTGTACACAGTATTGTGTATCATTATTTTATGCTTTAACTATTGAAAAATAGCAGATATACAAGCTCACAGCGCGGCACCGAGTGCCGCGCTGCAAGCTTGTAGATCTGCTATTTTTGAAAAATCGTGAAAATTAGAATTTTGACCCGATTCTATAAGTGTCTTTTGAATCCTTCTAAGGTTTTTTGAAAAAAAATATATATGTTTTTATGTCAGCAATCTGGCCAGCCATCGTCAAAGAAAAGGTCCTTTTCACTTAACTGGAGAACTCAGTTAGTCTGTTCTTGAGAGACTACTATGTCAGTGGATCTCAAACTTTTTCATGTGAAGGACCCCCAAAATGATATGTATTTGGCCACGGACCCTCATCTTAACACATCTGGTGCCAACCCCGAGTTTCCCGAGTTTGTATTGATACCAACGCTGTGCCAACCCCGAGTTTCCCGAGTTTGGGCCGTTTAAAAAAAAAAAAAAAAAAAAAAAAAAATCAATTTTTTTTTTTCAATTTTTTTTTTTGGACCTCCAGAAATGTATTAGGCATGATCGCGATCGCGAAATTGCATGTTTAACCCCCATACCAACCCATTCTTTCAAACATGGCAGCCATGTTTGTTTACATCTGAAGAAAACATAATGGCCCATAAATCATGAATGCCTGAACGGATTTCCAAGCGGATTTTTTTGTTTGAAAGCTGTGAACAGCATCTACACACGTGGTGCATCATCTAGGCATGGGCGTGCACTTTTTACACAATTGCACAATTACATGGAAGTCTATGGTAACCATGGCAACGCGAGCCATTGAAGAGAAAAAATCATTGCAACATAAGTGTTAAGATATCTAGTTCCAGGGACCACCCAGAAGCAAAATTTGAGTTACAAATGTTTGCTTTAAAAATACACATATTCAAAAATGTGCACACATTTTCACAACTTTTTCAAAAAATAGCAGATCTACAAGCTCGCAGCGCGGCACTCGGTGCCGCGCTGTGAGCTTGTATATCTGCTATTTTTCACTGGTTAAAGCATTCAATAATTCTAGGCCTAAATGGGTTAAATGAATTGTCTCTGATGTGCATGGTGCCTGCCAGGCCCTCTTCCCCTTTTCATCATCATCATGTCTTTAATTACAAATGCTAATTGAAGCACTCGTCTCCTCGCTGAGGAATCGGCTAACGTTGCCAGTTGAGGCGGTAAATGGTTTTATAGCTTTTTAAAGTGGGTGTTTTATTCTTGGTGACACACACAGACTGACAGCTGCTGTGGTCGCCATGTCCAGTAGGGATGTGCCAGAATAATAAAATATTCTAATAATTGTTAATAGAATAAAAATGGGATATTATCAAAAATAAATAAAACAATCTATACCAAAATAAAAAAAGATATTTGAATAATCGTTCGTAATTAACTTTCATGTCCAGCAGTAGCTTTAGAACAACACATAATTCCACGTAATTCCAATGATTGAATGATGTTTTATTGCCAAAAAAACATATACATTACCATGATATATTTATAATTTGTGAAAAGGATAATATTAAAAAAAAGCTGTAGAGCTTATTTCCAGGCGTGGCACTGGACATAGTACTATTTCATGAAGGACTTAATGGAGGACTTGAAGTTAACACATGGAGCTGATTGACATGTGGTCTGCAGCTAACCTGCTCCATAGCTGCTGCAGAGTAATACATTTGTCTTTTGAATCTGCTGAGTACAAACTCAGTCTATGGAGCTCCCTCTGGTGGAATAATTGTGTACTAACTTTAGCCTAACTGTATGCTAAATTCACACCAGCAGTGCAGTATTCCGCTTCTATACGCTTTGGGTGGGAAATCAGTGAGGACACATGCATTATCTGGGGCAGAGATGCAGCAGGCAAAGTTGAGAAAGGTTCAACTTTGCCCACTGCCACACGCAAGCCAAAGCAGGCAGGCAGACAGAAGCGTGCTGTGGAACTATAGGTGTTCAAACAAAGGTGACATCATGGGTGTTACAGACATGTTATACACAGTTTACATTTCCGGTGATAAGCTTTGATCAGGGTTCCCCAATAGGCGGCCCGCGGGCCATTTGCGGCCCGCAGGGGGCTACCGTCTGGCCCACACCAACCCCAGTAATAATGGTGGTATAAGAGCAGCAACAACACTAGTATATCGTCGTTGTCGGGTGGAAATCTCGTATCTCTAAATTTGTACGTTCTTTCACAAATCATACAAGGCCGTCGCACAAAAGTAGTGAAAACAGCAGATCTACAAGCACACAACGCCTCGCACCGCGAGGCGTTGTGTGCTTGTAGATCGGCTGTTTTCACTAGTTTAAATCATTTTTAAAATGATAAATTCAAAACGAACGGTTTTGGACATACACGAGTTTCACCGACAACGACGAAAACTGTCGCTGGAGTAGTGGGAACGCCGCCGTCGCCCCCTGCAATGTTGTGGCCCTCGGCTTGGTACCCTAGACATAATTCGGCCCTTGGGGAAAACTAATTGGGGAACCCTGGCTTAGGTGTTCGGGCCAACCCGAACTCTAGGTGGGGTGCTGCCCGAACCTCTTGTTTTTGAACATTTCGAATGACGTGCCCAAAATGGGGGGCCGCTATAGGAGGTTGAACCTTGTTAAAATGGTTACTACAACGCTAACAATGTGGTCGCTCTTGAATATCTCACAGGCAGTGGCGTAACGTAACTAAGTACATTTACTCAAGTACTGTACAATTTTGAGGTATTTATTTACTTGACTGGAGTATTTCCAGTTTCCAGCACTTTTACTTCTACTCCACTACATCACAGAGGCAAATAATGTACTTTTACTCCACTGCATTTATTTGAAAACTTTATTTATTAGTCACTTTGTAGATTTTGTTTATTATTACAAAACATACGTCAACCATGTCAGCCCTAAATACATTTCGGCCCTTTGAAAATAGTCGAGATCTACACGCTCACAATTCATTATAAGCTTCTAGATTGGCCAGTTTCAAAAGATTTGTGTACAATTTATACATTTGAAAACCTGTGAAACAAATACTTTCTGCTTTTGGTACATTAAAAAGTACATTTTGATACCAATACCTTTGTGCTTTTCACTCAAGTCAATTTTGAATCGGGGACTTTTATTTGTAGCAGACTGTTTCTACATTGCAGACAGTATTGATACTCTTACTTAGGGCTGTCACGATATGACATTTTACATGACGATTAATTGTCACTCAAATAATTGCGATTAACGATTAAATTGTGTTTTTGTCGCTGATAATTACATTTCTGTTTGGCTTTTAGGCTTTGAAGTTGCACATGACAGATATGACACATAACCTAAATACACAAAGAAATTACTGACATAGTTGACAACTTGCCACTTAAAAAAATAACATTGATAGTGGAAATAGCCGATCTACAAGCTCACAACGCGTTGTGAGCTTGTAGATCGGCTTGTAGTTTGACTTTTTTCCTATTTTTTTAACATGGAAACGATTATGACTATTATGAAAAATAATCGCGATTAGACGATTATGTAATAATTGTGACAGCCCTACTCTTACTTTAGTAAAACATGTGAATACTTTGTCCCACCCCTGCTCCCAGGGTCGGTCAGCCAGCCCACGTCGCCCACCGTGGCCCCGGTGGGCCCCAGCGCCGTGGCGGCCAGCCGCCTGGCGCGCTCTAACAGCGATAGTCAGGCTGGCACAGGTATCCATGGAGACGAGACCAGGAAGATCTTTATAAGACACGGATGATATTTACTTACCTTCCACTGTGATTCACCGCCGTGCAGCACACACACACACACACACACACACACACACACACACACACACACACACACACACACACACACACACACACACACACGCACACACAACTAACCAGCAATCAACCTTTTACTTTACCTCCTCTTTACCATAAGCCTCTGTTGTTCTTCTCCACTGGCTGCTGTCCACGCTCCTGTCACAAGCACACCCAGGGGCGTCACACCAAATTCTGGGCCCTGGGTACACAAGGATTTACTGCGGGCCCCCCATGAATGCTAACTATTGAAAAATAGCAGATATACAAGCTCACAGCGCGGCACCGAGTGCCGCGCTGCGAGCTTGAAGATCTGCTATTTTTTTTTTAATTGTGAAAATGTGTGCATAGAAACCTACGTTTCCATGTCAGTGGTGCTCAAACTTTTCAGAGGGTGACGAAAACCAATGGCATAGATCCAGGTGACAAACTCACCAATCCAGCTCTGTATACTGTATGTACTGTACGTATAGTGGACAGAGTTTATCTGTCAGCACTCAGAGTGGAGCCACATTGACTATAATAAACACATTTTGTCCTCAGAGAGCTTGTTCGGTTTGGGCAAACTGAAAAAGGTTGGACTTGGTTTGAAGTACTCTGCCAGCTCTGCTCCTCATGGTGAAGTAGAAGAACCTTCTTAACCTCCTGTTAATCTGGGCTGATTCACAGTTAAAGAGATCCATCATCATTGTGATTGTGTCTTATTATAAAAATCATGATAAATAGTGATTATTCCTCTTCTTGATGATTTGGATAACCAGAATGATTCATTATACCCATTCTGTACGTCAAACTGTTGTCAAGTACACCGCTGATTTTAAAGGTGCTGAAAGTAAGTCTTAGTTAACCAGTTAAAGTTAGTTTTTTCTTTAACGGGGGTCTCTCCATCCCTCTAGCACTTCCGTAGTCTCGCGTAGCCAGACCCTTCACAGCTTTAGTAAAGAAAAATACATTTTCGGGTGGGACACCAATTTCATAAAATAAGAATAGAGAACCCATTTTACCAGCTTAAATTTTATAGCGTTCCAACTTCCAGTTCATATTTATTTTTCCAATTGCACTTCCCCTGATTGAATCAAATGGGTATACCGACCTGAATATGTATTTTCTGTTTACAAAGGGTTAGGAGACTGGAAGACCCCTGTTACTGAACAAACACTCAATGCACTCGAACACAGACAACGCTATTCAACACTTTGTTTTAACAAAAGAACATCTTAAATATATATAATAAATCCGTATTGCTGACAGGGTAAATAACGGTCTTCTACAGTAACTGGTGACGTAAACTAGTGGCTGAGATGGTTTGTCTTCTGTGTAACGGCTGGGAGGCTGAGTATTAACCTTCTCCTTGTTCCTGAAGGCTGATAGAACTTCTACTCACACCTCGCACCCATGAACGCTGTGGGAAATGAACTGATAGAACTTCTACTCACACCTTGCACCCCATGAACGCTGTGGGAAATGAACTGATAGAACTTCTACTCACACCTTGCACCCCATGAACGCTGTGGGAAATGAACACAAGCTGCTTTTGCTCAAATCTTACAAAGTATTTCTTATGATTATCCTGCTTGCTGCTACACTGCACACAGCTTGACCTTTGACCTTGCCTGCGGTTTCAGTGTTTTCCTCTTCTGCTGAAACTCTTAGCAAGGAGCTTCCACACTCGCAGGGCTGTTCTTCATTGATCCATTGATTGATTTATTGATTGGTATTTGTACTAACAAAAATGTATATAAATGTCAGTCCTTATTTTTTTTAATGATGAAGATAAGTTGGTCAACGTGGGTTCCAGGGACCCCCAGGGATCCTAGGATATGTTCCCTGGGGAGTGGGTCCATGGTCCATCATATCAGACTGGGGGTCCTTGAAATTTGAAAAAATAAAAGTTGATAATCATTAGTCACAGATATGTTATAGCCTAATCAGTGACTTCTTTCTCTCTTATGCAAATTGTCTCAACACCGTTGAGTCAAGCCTGGTTAAATGATGAAAAGACTCAATTCACCCTTCTTATAAACAGCTACAGTATATGCTGTATATGGTGCGGCCATAGCTGAATGCCTAGCACTCTGCTGGTCCCAGGTACGATTCCAGCTCTCAGCAATGTGTCAAAGTGTCCCTGAGCAAGACAACTAAAACACCTAAACCCCCTCCCCAAAAAAAAAATATATACATGTATATGTTACAGTCAGTTTGGGTAACTCAGTCAGATCGTGGTAAGAGCGCTCGTTTTGTAGTTCACCACACACCCCTACCACCACCTGGATCAATTCACTTTGATAGTCTCTTATCAGTACACCTGTGTAATTCTGCGTAGTCCCCATGAGATGGCGACCACAGCCATTCACTTGTGTAGTCGCCCAACGTCACTCGTCTGCGACCACTCTCTGTTGTTTACTAGCAGCCTAGCTCAGCTGTGTTTAGCCATTAGCTTACTATGCCTAACTCTAACCCTAACCTTAACCTCAGTAAAACTATGCCTAACCCTAACCCTAACTCCGTGGGGTGAGGCGCTATCATTCCTGCCGACGCTACGTTGTTGTCATTGTTGTGGATCAAAGCGACCGTAATTGTTCCGCCCCGCGCCGCACGACGAGCGCTCCGTTTCTCGATCTGACTGTTTCTCTATCTAACCGTGACATATATATATCTACCCTTATTCTGTGATCAGCCAATAAATTAAAGGATGATTTATACTTTTGTCACGCAACAACATCGAAATAAATCATTTGAAACACATTTGTTTTGGTTGATCAACACGTTAAGTGTGACGATGTATAAAATGAGCTTAAAGTCAGCCAGCCACCTGTCCCTCATACGTGTGTGTTTTATTGTTCAGGCACCATGCAAGGACAGCCCACCAGCGGAGCGGTGGTCCTGGCTGATGACCTGAAGAACCCTGCCATGGAGAAGCTGGAGTTGGTCAGGAGATGGAGCATCAACACCTATAAAGTAATGATCTTTATTCTGTCTGTTTCTATAACGTAATGATCTCTATATTCTGTCTGTTTCTATAAAGTAATGATCTCTTTATTCTGTCTGTTTCTATAAAGTAATGATCTCTTTATTAAGTGTGCCTGCTATGCAATAGCAAAACACTTATTGTAATCCGCCATACTTAAGTCATTAATTAAGTCATTAAGTCTTTCGCCACGAATTTCTGCACGTAATAACTGCCGCACAATTAACGCCACCGCCGCAATATATACATCAAAACGTGCGGCTCGGCCGGGAATGGTGTGCTATTACTTTTCTTTCCGATCCGCGTTACCATTGCGACGTAATTCGCAAAAAACGACGCCAAAAAACCCCATTGACTTAGAATGGGGGAAACTTCGGCACGTAATAACTGCCGCACGATTTACGCCACCCCCGCAATATATACATCAAAATGTGCGGCTCGGCCGGGAATGGTGTGCTATTACTTTTCTTTCCGATCCGCGTTACGATTGCGATGTAATTCGCAAAAAACGACGCCCAATAACTCCATTGACTTTGAATGGGGGACTCCGAAAAAAACCCAGAAACTTTGGCGCCACATAACTCTGCCACTTTTGCCTAGCAACGTCATTTAAAATGTAAAATGCTCACACAACTTTGGTCTTTTTCCGACCAATAGGGATGAGCTGTAATTGATTAAGCCCCGCCCCCTCTATGCCCTTCACCAAACAGGAAGTGCCTCTATAACTCATGAACCGTTTGTCGTACAGACTCGCGGCTGGTGTCATACCTATTCTTTTTTTCTCAAATTTTTTTTTTCTCAAAATTTTTTTTTTCTCAAAATTTTTTTTTTCTCAAAATTTTTTTTTCTCAAAATTTTTTTTCTCAATTTTTTTTTTCTCAATTTTTTTTTCTCAAATTTTTTTTTTCTCAAATTTTTTTTTTCTGAAAAAATTTTTTTTTCAAATTTTTTTTTTCTCAAATTTTTTTTCTCAAAATTTTTTTTTTCTCAAATTTTTTTTTCTCAAATTTTTTTTTTCTCAAATTTATTTTTTCTCAAAAAAAATTTTCTCAAATTTTTTTTTTCTCAAAAATTTTTTTCTTCAAAATTTTTTTTCTCAAATTTTTTTTTTCTCAAAAAAATTTTTTTTCTCAATTTTTTTTTCTCAACATTTTTTTTTTCTCAAAATTTATTTTTCTCAAAATTTTTTTTTCTCAACATTTTTTTTTTCTCAAAAAAATTTTTCTCAAATTTTTTTTTTCTCAAAAATTTTTTTTCTCAATTTTTTTTTCTCAAATTTTTTTTTTCTCAAACAAATTTTTTCTCAATTTTTTTCTCAAAAATTTTTTTTCTCAAAATTTTTTTTCTCAAAATGTTTTTTCTCAAAATTTTTTTTTCTCAAAAATGTTTTTTCTCAATTTTTTTTTCTCAACATTTTTTTTTCTCACATTTTTTTTTCTCAAAAAATTTTTTTTTCTCAGATTTTTTTTATCAAAATTTATTTTTCTCAAAAAAGTTTTTTTCTCACAAAACAATTTTTTCTCAAAAAACTGTCGTTAAAGTGCGACCCGTGATAACGGCCAAAAATGCTCCAAAACGCCACTAATTAGTCGAAATGGCTGACTTCCTGTTTGGTTTCTGATTGGCTGCTGGCCTTGTGACGTGGGTAGAGCTGCGAGGGCCCGGTCATCGCTGCTTGCAGCTTTAATTCATTAATCGTCCATGACCTTAATTGGGGCCTATTTCGCCAAACAGGAAGTGCCCCTCACCAAACAGGAAGTGACCCTTGATCTCTTGAACCGTTTGTCATACAGACACGCGGGTTGCGTCAAATGAAATAACGCTAATGCTAACACCAACCGCTACACAGACTTGCACCGCTTGCACAGACTTAGCGAGCTGCAGGCACACTTAAAATTTCTTAGAAATTTTCTCTTCTAGTTCTGTCTGTCTTGCCATAATTTGTAACCGTTTTAGAAAAGCAATAAGCCACGCGAGGTATGTGGTTACTAGGGCTGTCCTCGACTCAGGATTTATGAAGTCGATTCGAGTCGTGGGGGTTAATCCGACGCATCGACGAATCGTTTTATAGTCTACTTTGTGTTAAAAAAAAAAAAAAAAAAAAAAAAAGTGTTCCTTTAAACCACGTCAACATAATACAATAAATACATTAAGATGAATTGAATACACGGTGTTTTCGGTGATATCGGTGAGCGAGCACAAATGTTATCTGCATAGCAGTGTACAACCATAGAGTACAAATAAAACATCTCCGCTGTTTCAACTCTGCCCCGTCTCTCGGCAGCCTGCAGTATAGATGAGACATTCGCGAACGATTCCACTCTCTTGAACGGCTCTTTTAAATGAACGATGGGATCCAGTCCGCAGTCGCGGGACACAGAGCACTGACAGAGTAATGAGTCAGTGTCGAGAACGGATTCATTTCAGAAACGGATCATAAACAGGTGGAGGCACAGCTCCCGCTAGAGCCAGCAGTGTGGACATGTCATGGACGCAAACACAGTGAAACACAATCATTCATCATGGATTACAACACTGGAACAATTCAGAAGCACTTTAATTAGAAAATGTAACTTGTAGCCTACACTTGTGTATGTTAATTTGACTTTAGAAGATTGTTTAATTCGTTGACGTGCGTTTGTGCTGTGGCAGGTTATTTAATATGGGATTTTGACAGCGTGCTTCCTCCTCTTAACGGAACACCTTCCCGGCTCCGAATGTTTTAACGAAGCGGCGGTTCTGAACCGTTCTGGCCGTTCCGTCTCACTTTCACCCCTACGCTGGTGCAAGACAATAAATAACTGTTCGCCAATTGCTACTTCTCATAGGAAGTACATGACACCAGTCCAGCAGTGCACCGCAGTAGTAGGCTAACTGGTGATATAAAAATATATATATTTTCGCCTCGACTCAAACAATTGGCGTTGATTCCCGGGGCTTAAAACGACGCGTCGATTCGTCGATGTTTAGAGGACAGGCCCAGTGGTTACCTGTATTTTATAACGGCTGAGAGGTTTGGAGACACTCGTATCTCACCACGGCCCTCAGCCGTTATAAAATACCAGGTAACCACATGCCTCTTGTGGCTTATTGCTTCAGTATGTACCCTCCACAGTGCACCAGACAGATCCTCTCAGAGAAGCTGGGCAGAGGCTCCAGGACAGTTTAGTAGTAGGAGTAGGAGTAGGAGTAGGAGTAATAGTATGGTGTAATGATGTACTACCTGTATGTTCCTCAGTGCACCAGACAGATCCTCTCAGAGAAGCTGGACAGAGGCTCCAGGACGGTTTAGTAGTAGTAGTAGTAGTAGTACGTAGTAGTAGTAGTACGTAGTAGTACGTAGTAGTGTAATGATGTACTACCTGTGTGTTCCACAGTGTACCAGACAGATCCTCTCAGAGAAGCTGGACCGAGGCTCCAGGACGGTGTAGTGGTAGTATTAATAGTGTGTACAGGACGGTGTAGTGGTAGTATTAATAGTGTGTATGTTCCACAGTGCACCAGACAGATCCTGTCAGAGAAGCTGGACAGAGGCTCCAGGACAGTGTAGTGGTAGTATTAATAATGATGTATGTTCCACAGTGCACCAGACAGATCCTCTCAGAGAAGCTGGACCGAGGCTCCAGGACGGTGTAGTGGTAGTATTAATAGTGTGTACAGGACGGTGTAGTGGTAGTATTAATAGTGTGTACAGGACAGTGTAGTAGTAGTATTAATAGTGTGTATGTTCCACAGTGCACCAGACAGATCCTGTCAGAGAAGCTGGACAGAGGCTCCAGGACAGTGTAGTGGTAGTATTAATAATGATGTATGTTCCACAGTGCACCAGACAGATCCTCTCAGAGAAGCTGGACAGAGGCTCCAGGACAGTGTAGTGGTAGTATTAATAATGATGTATGTTCCACAGTGCACCAGACAGATCCTGTCAGAGAAGCTGGACAGAGGCTCCAGGACAGTGTAGTGGTAGTATTAATAATGATGTATGTTCCACAGTGCACCAGACAGATCCTCTCAGAGAAGCTGGACGGAGGCTCCAGGACAGTGTAGTGGTAGTATTAATAATGATGTATGTTCCACAGTGCACCAGACAGATCCTCTCAGAGAAGCTGGACGGAGGCTCCAGGACAGTGTAGTAGTAGTATTAATAGTGTGTATGTTCCACAGTGCACCAGGCAGATCCTCTCAGAGAAGCTGGACAGAGGCTCCAGGACAGTGTAGTAGTAGTAGTATTAATAGTGTGTATGTTCCACAGTGCACCAGACAGATCCTCTCAGAGAAGCTGGGCAGAGGCTCCAGGACGGTAGACATCGAGCTGGAGGCTCAGATCGAGGTGCTCCGGGACAACAAGAGGAAGTACGAGCACGTGGTGAAGCTGGCCCAGACGCTGGCCAATCAGCTGTCTCAGATCATGCAGACGCAGAGGCAGCTGGGAGACGCCTTCGCAGACCTCAGCCTCAAGTCTCCAGAGCTCCACGTGAGTTCTGATCATCAGGGTCCAACATGGGACGGGAAGAGTTCTGGTATGGGTTAACCCATAGGGTTTACCCTATGTTTCTATGTCAGCAATCTGGCTATAGCCATCGTCAAATAAAAGGTCCTTTTCACTTCACTGGAGCTCAGTTAGTCTGTTCTTGAGGGACTACTATGTCAGTGGTTCTCAAACCTTTTCATGTGAAGGACCCCCAAAATGATATTTATTTGACCACGGACCCCCATCTCAAAATATTTATTTCCAGGGATCACCCAGATGCAAAATTTGAGTTACAAACGTTCGCTTTGTAAATACATATATTCAAAGATTTGTACACATTTTCACGACTTTTTCAAAAATAGCAGATCTACAAGCTCGCAGCGCGCGAGTGCCGTGCTGCGAGCTTGTATATCTGCTATTTTTCACTGGTTAAAGCATTCATTAATTCTAGGCCTAAATGGGTTAAACCAGGGATTAGGGTTGCACGACATGGACAAAAACTCTCTGTATTTATGCAAAATATTTCGATTTTTATAAAATATACGACTTGTTATTTGATATTCTAAGTGTAGCAAAAGTAAAAACTAGGCATTCTTCAAATTCTTTTTTTAAATTAATAGCAAGTGAATTTCTCTTACCGAAAGTAAAACACGTACTTTCCTTATTTTCAAAGTGTCTACTATCGTTTGACTTGACACAAACAGTCAAAGTCAAGGCAGATCACCAGAGTTAAATTTCACCCATATATTTATTTATAAATACATTTATAAAGTATAAATGATAATAACGTTATTTGTGTAAACTTCTATATAAGCTACTGTATATTTTTGTCAGGTAGGAGAAGCATCTTGTTATACTTTCATTTATTTGTTGAGGGAACAGATTCTAAATCATTTCCTGATAAACACGTGGTTGTGCTGAGATGCTACAGTAACGAGACAAATGTTAAGAAAACAATCTCTTTCCAGGAGGAGTTTGGCTACAACGCTGAGACCCAAAGACTGCTGTCCAAAAACGGAGAGACGCTGCTGGGAGCCATCACCTTCTTCATCTCCAGCGTCAACACCCTGGTGGACAAGACCATAGAAGATACCATGGTCAACATCAAGCAGTACGAGTCAGCTAGGTAAGACCATAGAAGATACCATGGTGAACATCAGTATGCTAGGTAAGACCATAGAAGATACCATGGTGAACATCAGTATAGTCTGCTAGGTAAGACCATAGAAGATACCATGGTGAACGTCAGTATGCTAGGTAAGACCATAGAAGATAAGAACTAAGGTGGGAACTCAATTTTAAACAAGCATCTGTTCAGACTACCCTAAAAAGTATGTGCATTTCTATTTGTGGAGTAAAGATTTGGAATAGTTTGACAGAAGAGATCAAACACAGTAAGAACATTTCACAATTTAAAAAAATACTCAAATTAAATATCCTGGCCAAATACAGCAGTTCATAGTCTCATTATTACCCCTATCATCTATTCGTACTTGTTAGTATTATTAATTCTATTATTATTTCTCTTACTATTACTTTGTAACATATCTCTGTTTCTTGAATTGTTAGTATTATGGAATGTATCAAGTCTATTTCCTTATACATTTTGTCTTTTCTTTCTCTTTTTGTTTTGAAAAAAAAATAATAATAATAATAATAATAATCTGAACACTTATAACTAATCAATGTCTTAATTCATGAACATGTAGGATAGGCATTCACAAGCTTTTAGCTTCAGCCTATTCCTTTTGATCACCTGTAACAATGATTATATGAATGTATGACCTGTATGAAATATGATGATCAAATAAACTAAACTAAACTAAAAAGATACCATGGTGAACATCAGTATGCTAGGTAAGACCATAGAAGATACCATGGTGAACATCAGTATGCTAGGTAAGACCATAGAAGATACCATGGTGAACATCAGTATAGTCAGCTAGGTAAGACCATAGAAGATACCATGGTGAACATCAAGCAGTACGAGTCAGCCAGGTAAGACCATAGAAGATACCATGGTGAACATCAGTATAGTCTGCTAGGTAAGACCATAGAAGATACCATGGTGAACGTCAGTATGCTAGGTAAGACCATAGAAGATACCATGGTGAACATCAGTATGCTAGGTAAGACCATAGAAGATACCATGGTGAACATCAGTATAGTCAGCTAGGTAAGACCATAGAAGGTACCATGGTGAACATCAGTATAGTCAGCTAGGTAAGACCATAGAAGATACCATGGTGAACATATCAGTATAGTCAGCTAGGTAAGACCATAGAAGATACCATGGTGAACATCAGTATAGTCAGCTAGGTAAGACCATAGAAGATACCATGGTGAACATCAGTAAAGTCTGCTAGGTAAGACCATAGAAGGTACCATGGTGAACATCAGTATAGTCAGCTAGGTAAGACCATAGAAGATACCATGGTGAACATCAGTATAGTCAGCTAGGTAAGACCATAGAAGATACCATGGTGAACATCAGTATAGTCAGCTAGGTAAGACCATAGAAGATACCATGGTGAACATCAGTATAGTCAGCTAGGTAAGGCCATAGAAGATACCATGGTGAACATCAGTAAAGTCTGCTAGGTAAGACCATAGAAGGTACCATGGTGAACATCAGTATAGTCAGCTAGGTAAGACCATAGAAGATACCATGGTGAACATCAATCAGTATAGTCAGCTAGGTAAGACCATAGAAGATACCATGGTGAACGTCAGTATGCTAGGTAAGACCATAGAAGATACCATGGTGAACATCAGTATAGTCAGCTAGGTAACAACACAACAACATGTCCATCCAATCCAACGGGGCAGCACAGTAGTGCAGTACATTAGAACGGCCGCTCGGTTCCCCGGCTCGATCCCGGGCTTCCCCAGAGTTGGTGTCCAAGTGTCCTTGAGCAAGATACTGAACTCCTAGTTGCTCCCGGTGAGCAGGTTGGTGCCTTGCATGGTTTCCTCCGCCATCGGTGTATGAATGTGAGTGTGAATGGGTGAATGTAATGCACATCTTCATTGTAAAACGGCTTGGAATAAGGCGCTATATCAATGCACCATTTAT
Organism: Nannobrachium achirus; assembly: GCF_963921795.1. NCBI lineage: Eukaryota > Metazoa > Chordata > Actinopteri > Myctophiformes > Myctophidae > Nannobrachium > Nannobrachium achirus. Next base: position 69,844,824 of record NC_137812.1, read on the forward strand.
CATCCACGTTTTGGGTTTTCAGGATTCAATTTCAAAAACAGCAAAAGTAGCAAAACCTTTGTGTGACGCTGTATTATGATCAAGTAGGGCATTAATTTACGAAAATATGGAAAGGTTTCTGACGGACAGCAACGATATACACATGGGAAATACAGTTCTGTACTGCAGTTTGATGTCTTAAAGCCATGCTTACATCTCTTTCTCTCTCTATGTGGTTGCAGAGTGGAGTATGATGATTTCTCTTTCTCTCTCTCTCTCTCTCTATGTGGTTGCAGAGTGGAGTATGATGATTTCTCTCTCTCTATGTGGTTGCAGAGTGGAGTATGATGATTTCTCTCTCTCTCTATGTGGTTGCAGAGTGGAGTATGATGATTCTCTCTCTCTCTCTCTCTCTGGTTGCAGAGTGGAGTATGATGATTTCTCTCTCTCTCTCTATGTGGTTGCAGAGTGGAGTATGATGATTTCTCTCTCTCTCTCTCTATGTGGTTGCAGAGTGGAGTATGATGATTTCTCTCTCTCTCTCTCTGGTTGCAGAGTGGAGTATGATGATTTCTCTTTCTCTCTATGTGGTTGCAGAGTGGAGTATGATGATTTCTCTTTCTCTCTATGTGGTTGCAGAGTGGAGTATGATGATTTCTCTTTCTCTCTATGTGGTTGCAGAGTGGAGTATGATGATTTCTCTTTCTCTCTATGTGGTTGCAGAGTGGAGTATGATGATTTCTCTCTCTCTGTGGTTGCAGAGTGGAGTATGATGATTTCTCTCTCTCTCTATGTGGTTGCAGAGTGGAGTATGATGATTTCTCTCTCTCTCTATGTGGTTGCAGAGTGGAGTATGATGATTTCTCTCTCTATGTGGTTGCAGAGTGGAGTATGATGATTTCTCTCTCTCTCTCTATGTGGTTGCAGAGTGGAGTATGATGATTTCTCTCTCTCTCTCTGGTTGCAGAGTGGAGTATGATGATTTCTCTCTCTCTCTCTGGTTGCAGAGTGGAGTATGGTGATTTCTCTCTCTCTCTATGTGGTTGCAGAGTGGATTATGATGATTTCTCTCTCTCTCCCTCTGGTTGCAGAGTGGAGTATGATGATTTCTCTCTCTCTCTCTGGTTGCAGAGTGGAGTATGATGATTTCTCTCTCTCTCTGGTTGCAGAGTGGATTATGATGATTTCTCTCTCTCTCTCTCTCTCTCTCTCTCTCTCTCTCTCTCTCTCTCTCTCTGGTTGCAGAGTGGATTATGATGATTTCTCTCTCTCTCTCTCTCTCTGGTTGCAGAGTGGAGTATGATGATTTCTCTCTCTCTCTCTCTCTCTCTGGTTGCAGAGTGGATTATGATGATTTCTCTCTCTCTCTCTCTCTCTGGTTGCAGAGTGGAGTATGATGATTTCTCTCTCTCTCTCTGGTTGCAGTCGAGTGGAGTATGATGATTTCTCTCTCTCTCTATGTGGTTGCAGAGTGGATTATGATGATTTCTCTCTCTCTCTCTGGTCGCAGAGTGGAGTACGATGCGTACCGTACAGACCTGGAGGAGCTGAACCTGGGCCCGCGGGACGCAGCCACCATGCCCAAGATAGAGCTGTCCCAGCAGCAGTTCCAGATCCACCGCGAGAAGTACGAGAGGATGCGCAACGACGTCTCCATCAAGCTCAAGTTCCTGGAAGAGAACAAGGTAACCCATAATGGCACTTTGTTTATGAAGCAGCCTTTTGAAACTGGGTGCTTTGCTGCAGCGAGATAAAATACAGTAAAAAAAACTCATATCATTTAACGCCAATTTAAACAAATTAAGACAAACATACAACATTTATCAGGATAAAAAAGGCAGTAGAAGGCTGAACATTACATGGTTTGGTACACCAGAATCGATTGTTGTTGCGACCGAAGGTCGCATATACTCTGAAAAACCGTGTCGCTTGAGTGACCTTCCTTCCTTCCTTCCGTAACCTTCCTTCTGTAACCTTCCTTCTGTAACCTTCCTTCTGTACGGGAGTGATGTCAGTGTGATGTCAAGAAATGTCACGAAATGTGGATAACACTATATATGGAGATAGTCCAGTCCATCATGTCATATGGGACTACCGTCATAGACAGTAGCCAAAAGACAGTAGCCAAAAGAGAAGGATACACAAGACTAAGAAAGACAAAAAAAGAGAAGAATAAAAAAGAAAAAAAAGGAGGAGGAGGATAAAGATACCAAAAGGAGAGAGAAGAAAGGGTGGATGAGTTTCTGCAGCGACCTATATATACCCAGCCAATCCTACTGTCTCAAGGATGAGGAAATGATGATAGCCTTAAATAGTTATCCCTGCCAGACAAGGGCTCTGATGGAGCTCATTGACTGGTTGTGAAGTGTCTATACCAAGATACGCGCTGATCCCATCCATGAAACATTATCACTGCAATCCATACTTTTCAAATCGGCCTCGCACCGCGAGGCGATGTGTGCTTGTAGATCTGCTATTTTCACTAGTTTTGTGCGACCCTGATGAAGCAGGGCTTTAGGCTACTTTATGAAAAACATAGATATTTGAAACTTGGAGATATGAGGTTTCTACCCGACAGTGACAACATATACTGCCTATACTAGTAAGAGCTTGACAAGGTTCGCTCCTTGTCAAGCTCGACGTTGGGCATTTGGACCTATACATGGAGAAATGGAGCGAACCTGTTTGGCGTAAACATGGAGATGTGGTACAGAATGACTCATATATGGGCATAAAAAGTATTTCATGTGACATCACTTCCTGTACAGACAATCAGACAGACAGCCATTGACTCCGGCCTAACTATGGCTACTGTCTATGACGGTAGTCCCATATGACATGATGGACTGGACTATCTCCATATATAGTGTTCTCCACATCTCCATGTTTAGGCCCTATCGCTCACACCCTAGGTGGGGGTTGGCGATAGGGCCTTTCTGTGTGGAGTTTGCATGTTCTCCCCGTGTCTCCTAGGGTTGATACCCTCACAAAAACAAAAACATGAACAAACTCCCCCCAGAATGACAACAACTAGAATCGTCAGAGAAACGCTGTGGTTGGCCAGATAGTCAAGAATTGGCGAGGTCGTATGTCACCCTGAGGTCGCATTCCACCCTCAGGTGTCTTACTAGTACTATACTTGAGAGGTGAGAGTGCTTTGATGACCTGAAATCCTATAGTTGTCTCCACCAGCCGAAGGCTGAGGGAGAGTATGTTTTCCCCTCCGTCCGTCCGTCCGTCCGTCCGTCCGTGCGTCCGTGCGTGCGTCCGTGCGTCCTCGCAGTTTGTGAACAGCTAATCTCAGTCACCGTTGGCCCGATCGCTGCCAAACTGAGCACACACACTCCCTGGATGCCAATCTAGAACCTCTGCCCCACATTTTTCAAATCAGCCTCATGGTGGCGCTATAACAGGCCGATTTGTGTGGCCTGGTTGTTACCAGCTAATCTCTGGCGCCGTTGGCCCGATCGCTGCCAAACTGAGCACACACACTCCCTGGATGCTAATTCAGAACCTCTGCCCCACATTTTTTAAATCAGCCTCATGGTGGCGCTATAACAGGCCGATTTGTGTGGCCTGGTGGAGACCTGTGCTCGGAAGAGCACTGCTTCTAGTTTGTATTGTTTCATGTACAGATTATTTATTTTTTGGGGGTTATTCTACTGATGATAGGATCACCATTCCTATGTATTTGATGATTTATTAACCATGTGTTGTCCTTTCTTATTGTAAATTGGCTCTGAATTAAGAATGTCTGCTAAATGCCTAAATCAGGGTTCTTCAAAGTTTTCAGGCCAAGATCCCCTTAGCTGAGAGAGAGACGAAGCAGGGACCCCCCACAACCTTATCATAGATTCCATACAGTTCCATTGTTTGATAGCACAATCACCAGTGTATTTTGGATTCATGTCAATTTGTGTTTTCAGATATGTAACCACTTGAACCGTCAATACTTAATAAACTTGACCTTTCACTCTGTACTTAGTCTGCGCCTTTTCCGCTCTACACCAAAGCTCTTAGCCGATCTACAAGCTCACAACGCCTCGCAGCGCGAGGCGTTGTGAGCTTGTAGATCTGCAATTTTTGGCTAAAGTTCTCCGAATATGGACGCTCGGGTTCAAGTGGTTAATATAAAAAAGGTTTCTATCACACAAAGATTTGGAGGACCCCCTGTAGTGACTCTGAGGACCCCCTGTTGAAGACCCCTGGCCTAAATTGTAAATTGTCGTCCATCTGTCTCTGTGTGTGTGTGTGTGTGTGTGTGTGTGTGTGTGTGTGTGTGTGTGTGTGTGTGTGTGTGTGTGTGTGTGTGTGTGTGCGTGCGCGTGCGCGCGCCGTCCAAACCAGGTGAAGGTCCTGCACAACCAGCTGATCCTGTTCCACAACGCCATAGCAGCGTACTACGCGGGCAACCAGCAGCAGCTGGAACAGACGCTCAAGCAGTTCCACATCAAGTTGAAAGTCCCGGGCGCCGACACCCCCTCCTGGCTGGAAGAGCACTAAGAAGGCTCGGTGTAATGATGAGTAGTCTGTCTGTCTGTCTGTCGCCCCCCCCTGTGAGGGTCGCGCACGGAAACACAGCAGATCTACAAGCGTGTGTCTCGGGTGTTTCTGTTGAGCGCCGTGTCGCGCAACAACTTATGAATCGGGCATAAAGCATTCCACTTTCCTACTTCATATTTATACACACACACACACACACACACACAAACGCATACGTACACACACACAAACGCATACGTACACACACACACACACACACACACACACACACACACACACAAACACAGCTCAGTCTGAGCGTTCCAAAATGAAACAACCTCCACCAACAGACACTACAGGAAAACCGCTCGCCCCCTTTTGTCTCTCTCGGTCTTTCTCTCCTCGTTTTCTTGCCGTTAAAATCTTTGAGGATTGTAAATGTTTTACATAAAAGATTTGGCAAAAAGACGACAGTACAAAAACTAAAATATTTAGTTGTTATCTCTGATATATACTCATTCTTCTTGCTCTCTGCGTATGAAGATTGTAAGGCGTTTTTGGCAAATCACACAATCTCTCCTCCTCGGAATCTTCTCGTCGTCTTTTGCGATTACTTTCAAATCATGGGAAATGCACTTTTGTACAAGTTGACAAATGGGCGCTGAGCAGGGCACTCTATATTATATATATATAAACATTGAGAGAAAACTGTAAACAGCCTTTTTATTCCAGCATATGAATGTTGTATCCCGGTGGCTGTTTTTTTTAAAGTGCGTCCCGTGGGATAAAAATGGCTGCCCATGTTCTTAACATGGCATTTAGCTTTCATTACTTTTCTCAACTTTTTATGAGATGCGGGGGGAGGTTTACATGCTTTAGGAAAGTCTTTGCCAACCGACATTCAAAACCTTTTTTCAAAGCGTAAACGCCTCTCTATCGCGACTTGATTCCTGTCTGAAACCTAGGACAAAATGGAGTCCAACATAACTGCCTGTAGGTCTGTAGGAAGTGCTCACGCACGCTTATTCGCACAACGTTTAAAGGAGTAGTTCACCACTTTTCAACCTGTCTTCATATAATAGGTCCTCACTAATGTTCATGATAAAATATCACAATTTTTTTCTACTCAGTCCAAGTCTCCTACGAGAGCTGTGCGAAGTTCAGAATCCATCGTCTTGTGACATCATCATTTTCCAAAAAAAAAATGTAATCAATATTTTTGAAAAACATATTTAGATTTTAATTATCACGAGAACAATGGCTTCCACTTTAAAATTGCAACTTTTCAGGAATAGAAAGCCTGCAGTTTCTATAAACTGGATTGGCAATCGATGATGTCACAAGACGATGGGTTTCTGACCTGCCCACAGCCCTCCTGAATTTTTTTTTTTTTTTTTTTAAATATTTGCTATTTTTGAGTCGGGACCAATTATATGAACATAGGTTGAAAAGTGGTGGAGTGCCCCTTTAAGTGTTAGGAAGCGAGTCATCGCGCCTCGTATTAGATGATGGCAAACTGCCTTAATGCCACAAACGAAAAATGTACTCTGCTTGTGGGTGAAGATCCTTATTCATAAAGAAAGAAAAGGTGAAAGTACAGCATCTTTGCTACTGTCATCTCAACCACTAGTAATCCTATTTATTATGTATTTTTTAAGATTAGGCCAGTTGATGGACACATTCCCAATTTGCATATTATTCTTTGTGGCTTTAAAAATAAAAGTGCAATTAAACATCTGTTGACAGACAGTTGGATGGAGACAGTAATAACTAGTGTTGAAGATACTCCAACAAGCAGGTGCTTTATACACTCCAGGTCTTCACACACCAGGGCTGTGACCGCTAAATAAACCTTGTGATATAAAGTTGATGCCTCACTCATACACAGGTCGTCGATGCCTTTATTTGCGATGGAAAATCAACCTCGTTCCAGATAAAGGAATAAAATAAAAAAAAGTTTGTTTTATCGATGACGTAATCTAGTACTCATGGCGACACAATCAACAGTTGTGTCATGTAAGAGACTGCCTCGGTGTGTTAGGATCTTTTACTCTTGGGCATTCGTTCACAAAAGCTGCGTGTGGCGTCACGTCGAAGAAGTTTATACGAGGGGTCTTCCACGTTTTTCAGGGCCAGATCAGCCTTTTTCAGAGAATGTTCTAGGCCCAGAATAGGGATGCTAGGGTTCCAGTGGAAAGGTCCTATCACACAATGATTTAACGCCTCCCCCCGTAGTAACTCTGAGGACCCCCTGTTGAGGACCCCTGGTTTATGCTGAGTTAGAGACCCCCTATTGCTGTACCTTCTGTCTACAGAGGCTTATGTTATGAGGTAGGACTGAAGTGTAACAGGATAGGTGGCCACCTCCATGTAAAATGGTCTATTTTTAACATTTTGAACTACAAATGTTAAAGAATAACATATTTGAGAAGTGGTCTTACTGTAAGTAAAGTATACATGATTAGATCATGCTTAAGAATTCGACAATTAAGGTCTAATATTTCTACAATTGCTGCAAATTGCTACAAAACCTGTACATGCAGTCATTTTGGGGAATAAACACAGACGTTGAAGGATAAAATTAAGTCAGATAATGATGTACCGTGTGTGTTCACATCATGTGTACTTTACTTTATTTAAGACAATGTTTCAAATATTTGAAACATTTAACATTTTGGACAAAATAGCCAATTTTACATCGGGGTGCCCAGATGTACCTGGTGCCCACCAATCCTGTGTCCCAGACTGAACACATTAAAAAAAGAAATATAGAATTTGACGCTTTTTTTGTAATTGCATTGAAATTGAAGGACCAGCGTTTGTTGTTATTCTGTGACTTCACTGTACTGTTATGTGCCTTGATTTCTATGAACCGCGTGTCTCCTCTCTCCCTCTCTCTCTCCCGCAGTCAGGCTCTGTACTTTTATTCTGACACACTCATTACCAGCTTCCAGGACCTGGCTGCTTGAAAAACAGAGAGAATTGACCACACACGCACGCACGCTCACACGCACACATGCACACACACACACACACACACACACACACACACACACACACACACACACACGCACGCACCACAAAACAAAGAGTACAAACCCTGTGCACTATTCTTCAGTGGAGCACTCCATGTGCATGCGCGCACGCACACACACACACACACACACACACACACAACGAACCACTCCACCAACTGCTGAAGTTGAAACCAATTTGAAGACTTTGATGTATATTTGTACTCCTACTCGAAGATATGTTTTCTTTTCTGCATATTGCACATATGCACGTGCGTATGCATTTGATACTAAACACAGGAAGAAGAAAAAAAGTGTAACAACTTGTATAATAATATGATAATATAAGATGTATACCAAAACGCGGTGGAATTTAAAGAGAAACTTGGGTTTGTTTGTTTGTTTGTAAATAAGAGAGAAGAAGATGAGACCAGCATGTCCTGTCCTGCCTGAGCTGCTAAACCTTTTACCTTTTACTTTTTTGGGTCTGAAATGATTTTTATTTAATTGTTTCTTCAGAGGAAGAACCCACGCTCGTGTTTCTAACCATACAGTAGATGTATAATACTGCTACAGCTACTGCTGCTTGGAGCAGTATAGTGGCATCGTTGTCGGGTGGAAACCTTGTTTGTCCAAAACCGTTTCTTTTATAATAATCATTTAGAAAAGGATTTAAACTAGTGAAAATAGCCAATCTACAAGCACTCAACGCCTCACGGTGCGAGGCGTTGTGTGCTTGTAGATCTGCTATTGTCGTCACTACTTTTGTGCAGCACATTTGTATGATGAAGTAGGGCTTTGATTTACAAAAAACCTTGGAAATTTGAAACTTGGGAGATACAAGGTTTCTGCCCGACAGTGGGGATATATTTATGTCTGTTTCTAATGATTCTTTCCCACCGGACGGGATAAAGATAATGATAATGTCGGCGTTCACATCGTTGCGGTGTGGACACTGCCATAACCACTTCAATTGAAAACAATGTTTTTTGTCGCTATTGTGGGAAAAGGGCCTTTAGCGGGTGTTTCTTCACCTCTCATTTTGTTAACCCATTTAGGCTTAGAATTATTGAATGCTTTAACCAGTGAAAAATAGCAGATATACAAGCTCACAGCGCGCTGCAAGCTTGTAGATCTGCTATTTTTTTTAAATTGTGAAAATTTTAATCCGATTCTATAAGTGTCTTTTGAATCCTTCTAAGACTTTTTGAAAATACTATGTTTCTATGTCAGCAATCTGGCCAGCCATCGTCAAAGAAAAGGTCCTTTTCACTTACAGTAACTGGAGCTCAGTTAGTCTGTTCTTGAGAGACTACTATATCAGTGGTTCTCAAACCTGGACCCCAAAAATTATATTTATTTGGCCACGGACTCCCATCTCAAAATATTTAGTTCCAGGGACCACCCAGAAGCAACATTTGAGTTATAATCGTTCGCTTTGAAAATACATATATTCAAAGATTTGCACACATTTCCACAACTTTTTCAAAAATAGCAGATCTACAAGCTTGCAGCGCCAGGCTGTGAGCTTGTAGATCTGCTATTTTTCAATAGTTAAAGCAGTCAATATTCCTAGGCCTTTTTATAGCCCAGTATAGCAGTGTGTGAGAGTGTGTGTAATATGTACATCAGAAAATGTTGTTCTCCATTATTATAACGCATAGATAAATTATATATAAATATATATTTGTAATTCTATTTTACCTTGGGGTCTATGCAGCATTAGATGAATGCTGCTGTTATTCGGCATCTACTTGGTGTTTTTTTCTTTCTCTGAAGACTTGCTACAGTGTGTGTGTGTGTGTGTGTGTGTGTGTGTGTGCGTGCTGGCGGGAAAAAACTGTACCTACCTTTTTTGTAATAATGAAACAATGGATGGATGTTGAGTTTTAAAAAGGGTCCCTCTTGACGTTGTAGAAACATCTTTTGGACAAAAATAAACCCGTTTCTCTCTCTATTCTCTTCTACATGGCTGAAGTCATTGAAGTCTGATTCATCGTGTGTGTGTGTGTGTGTGTGTGTGTGTGTGTGTGTGTGTGTGTGTGTGTGTGTGTGTGTGTGTGTGTGTGTGTGTGTGTGTGTGTGTGTGTGTGTGTGTGTGTGTGTGTGTGTGTGTGTGTGTGTGTGTGTGTGTGTGTGTGTGTTTCTTGCAATATGTCTATAGTAGTTTTCTTCTTTTAATTTGGGAAAATGACTAAAATATCTGATCTAGTCATAACGTGTCACGTAACCTTTTTATATCCTCTGTCCGGTGGAGAACTCTCTGTCTATGTTTAAAACTTACTTTTCACCATGCAAATTCAAAATTAGCAAAAGTAGCAGATCTACAAGCTCGAAATACGCCACATTTTCAAGCTTGTAAATCTACTACTTAGGATGTTTTTTTTTTTTTGTTTTTTTTTCTCTATGCCGGGTTCCCACTGTCATGAAATTCCTGGAAATATTTTGAAATTAGAAAAATATTTTTCCTGTACTGGAAAAGTTTTGGAATTGATCAACGGTCCTGGAAGGTCCTGGAAAAAATAGCTATTTATTGTCTTTGGTTATTGATTTTGTTAATATCTCTGAAATGACAAATTAAACATTGGCCAAATTGTCAAATAGAGTCAGAAATTGTGAAAATCGCAGATCTACATGCTCACAACGCCTCGCAGCGCGAGGCGTTGTGAGCATGTAGATCGGCTATTTTCACATTTAAACCCTGTTATACAAAATTCCTCAACTCTTAGTGCTCGTCAGGGTGCCGGGGTCCCCAGTTCAAATATGATTTTGGGGGTCACGGCCTGAAAAGGTTGAGAACCACTGGCATACACTACCTGTCTTTGGGCACTGTGCATAGGAGTAAGTGACTCGTTATTGAGCTGAACTATTGTTATATAGTCCTGGAAATTGGGTTAAATATTCTGGAAACGTTTTGGAAATAAATTGGTAAAAATGTGTGGGAACCCTATTATGTCTCCAATAGAGGGTATATGTGTGACATTATCATACCTGGAAGTAATGCAGGAACACCTACTGAGTGGCAAATGGTCCGTAGGAGTCAGGAGGAGTTTCCCAACGAGCGCTTGAGTGGCATATGATACATACCCTCTATAGAAGGTATCTATAAGGTAGATAACAACCACCAGAGTTATTATTTATACTGTCTTAACCTTCTCTACAGATTGATCACCAAAAATATACTGTAGATGATCTGTCTCAATTAAATCTTGCCACTAGGGGCCAGCATTGAGAAAACAAATGTAAGGTAGGTAGGTGCGTGTGTGCCTGCATGCGTGCGTGTGTGTGTGTGGTAAGTGAGGGCCTCTATTCTTCAGACCGCTTTTCTTCAGCAATTCGGAAATAGCTGATCTACAAGCTCACAACGACATGCAAGCTCTGCTATTACATTTGGCTGCCAATACTTTTGGTACTTTAACTCCAGTTCAATGCATTGAGTGCAGGCCCTTAACTTGTAACAGCCCTGTATTGTGGTGTTATTGGTCCTTAAGTTAACAACCAGGACTGTTTCCCACCACATGGTTTTAAGACCTGAAACATATTATTACACATTATTGTATGCTTTAACTATTTAAAAAAAAAAAGTAGCAGATATACAAGCGCTGCGAGCTTGTAGATCTGAAAATTTGTGCAAATCTTTGAATAGGCCTATATATATTTTTGAAGTGAACATTTTTAACTCAAATCTTTCTTTCTTGGAGTCCCTGGAACTAAATACTTTGACATAGGGGGTCCACGGCCAAATACATATCATTTTGGGGGTCCTTGTCATGAAAAGGTTTGAGCCCCACTGACATAGAAACATGGGTATTTAAAAAAAACTTTAAGTCATTTTTACCTCCCACCACATGGTTTTAAAACATGATGGTGCATGTGAGTATAGTTTCGTCCCACTTCCCCTCTGTTCAGGCAGCCCTCCCCTGTCTGCTGCTCATTGTAAACAGAGCGTTGGGTCATTGTATTGTGTTATATGAACTGTTGACATAAGGACTGTAATCCCTTCACTTTAACAGACAGGATGAAAACCCCCGGCACTAAAAAAAACCTTGATCCTTTTCTCCTCTCCGTCGATGGACTGAGAGAGTCTGGTCTGAGAGGAGTTTATTCTGGGCCAGGTGCAGGTGTTTAATCCTACCTCCTCCACCACACCCACACACACACAATACAGATACACTTAACAGGATCTTTAGAGAAAATAAAGAAATCAATGAAGCCTCTTATTTGATGTTTTATTTCTTAACGTCAACCCTAAAACCTGGAACCACAGCTGTATATCCTTGCGTACTGTATGTTTCCTTCCAACAATGAAAGGAAAATTATAGAAATCACAGAAACCTTTTTATTCAATGGTTTTTATTCAATGAGAGAGTGTTACTGTAGATCAGGGGTTCCCAAACATTTTCAGCTTGAGGCTCAAAAGATAAATTAATGCATCACTCAAAAATAGTGAAAAACATCAGTGCCCACACTGTTTGCATGTTCTCCTTGTGTCTCCTAAGGTAGAAGATACCTTCACAAAAACATCCTGGTCTCTATAATGCCTCCCCCTGGCCAGCCCTGATGGAGGGGAAAAGAACTGGTTGGAATAACGTGTTCCTTCCACGCACTACGTCCATACCGGGGAAATCCCCCCCGTCAGGTGAAAAGAAGCGACGTGGACTCCATGCATAGAAGAAAGCATGAGGTCAGTCCGTTGTCTTCCCAGGCGCGGCAGAGGGAGAGCAGAGCCCAGGATTACATAGCTTGGGCAATTGGCACTGGGTGAAAACATGGGCTGTAAAAAATGGCTGCATGTGCTTTTGTCTCCTCATTTTGGAGTGTGTGTGGGTGTGTGCGTGTGCGTGTGCGTGCGTGCGCCTGCCTGCCTGCCTGCGTGTGTGTGTGTACACACAGGTAACAATACTTTGCATCAAGTGAGGTCGTGGTCCAAAATGCTGGACCCCACAAGAAGAATGTAGCATTCCTGGTTAACAGAGCTTTTTCAGAGTTACGTTTACCATTGGGAATAGATTAAGGATACTATCAGGTATTTACTTTAAGGCTTAAGGGTTGTGGTTAGGTTTAGGGTACACAATGTCATTTTGTTGCCCTCACAAGCATAGAAAAAACAGCAATCAGGAAAAAGAGAGCCACAGTGTTCTAATAACTATTGAAGATAAGAAAAGGTTGCTCCTTGGTCCATAAGAGAAATCACTAAAGTAAAATAAAAACATGGCAGTTTTCACCATGTTGGTCTCTGATGCCTGACGTGCTGGCCATTGGGAAAATCGGAACACCTCCCGAAGATTCATTTTGGGGGCTGGGTGGCCAACAAAGTAAATCATCACTGTCGGGCAGAAACTTTGTATCTCCAAGTTTCAAATTTGTAATTTTTTTTTCGCAAAGCCCTGCTTCATCATACAAGGCCGTTGCACAAAAGTAGGAGGTGTGTAGATCGGCTGTTGTAGATCGGCTGTTTTCACTAGTTTAAATCATTTTTAAAATGATAAATACAAAACAAACAGTTTTGGACATACAAGGTTTCCACCCGACAACGACGAAATATAACTCATGTAATTGGCCCACTGGCTTGTCACTTGTCACTGAAATGGCAAATCTTTGAGTAGCAGCAGCGCTATTAGAGAGATCTCTCTCTATGGCGCGCAATGAGGGCCTCTACGACTCTTTTTCCTGGGCTGAATCAGGGGCCCAGCACGTCCCTGCTCTGATGGCCTTGTTCAAGGCAAACAGGAATGCTGCCTTGAGTGTGTGTGTGTGTGTGTGTGTGTGTGTGTGTGTGTGTGTGTGTGTGTGTGTGTGTGTGTGTGTGCGTGCGTGTGCGCGCGCGTGCGTGCGCGTGCGTGCGTGCGTGCATGCACGAGCGTGCGTGTGTTCTCCAGCATTTGCAGCAGTCAGCTCCTCAGCGTCCTGTGTTGTGCTGTGCATTGCCAGGCAGTGCAGATCATTACACATGGACGGGACATGTAATGACGTGGAGCTCAGCCCATTTGACAAAGTGCTCACAGAGCAATTAAAGCTCACCGCAGAGGACCCAGGAAGTCATTAAGACTCACACCAGGCCTAATTAGTCCTCTGTGCGGTCATGTTAAAGTCATCACGTTATGTAAGTCATCTCGGCAGATAGATTTACACGGACACATAGCCCTATACAGGCCTACTCTGTTGACCCGGGTCCAGGGCACTACTTGTTCCGCTCCTTTTCCCCACCCATACTTTGTATTCCTTTCGGAACATAGGCCATTGATGAATCCTTTACATTCTCATTATTACCCCAAGAAATTTAAAAATTCTTCGCTTAAAATTGCATATCTACAAAATCTAGATGTGCTATTTTCATGGAATTTAAGCCCCATGGGGACTCAAGGCATAAAATGGTTAAAAAAAACATGAAATGATGGTAAATGGTGCATTTATATAGCGCTTTTATCCAAAGCGCTTTACATAGATTGTGCATTACATTCACACACACATTCATACACTGGTGGCGGAGGAAACCATGCATGCAAGGCACCAACCTGCTCACCGGGAGCAGCTAGGGGTTCAGAGTCTTGCCCAAGGACTCTTCGACATTAACTCAGGGGGAGCCCGGTTTCGAACTGGGAACCCTTCGTGCTCTAATAAAGGTTTCTCTACCCCTGAGCTATGCCGCCCCTATGACGGCCTTACCACTCTGCCTGTTAGGGCTGACACTTTCCTATCAGGGCCAGTGATTGTCAGAGTGGGCCAGGGGCAGGATGCCATCCACCTTGCCTCACCTGGCTGGGGGTGACTCCACACGCACCACTCATCCATACACTGCAGACACCTCTGATACCAAACATTTACTCACACTGATTGTTAGTTACGTTCTGTTTTGTTTACATTCTGTTGTATACCTTAAAATAAATTACCTTTTGTGCATTTTAATCAATGAGTGGACTCACCTTTTTGTCACATATACTTCACCCTGTTTGTGACAAAATGGCCAGAAACCCTTACACACGTCGTACACAAAGCATTCAAACAAAACAGTTGTTAATTTGATTAAAGCTGCACTATGTAACTTTCCTCTTGTACCCCGTATTTGAACCCGCGGGTCTCCTGCACAAGTGATGACATCTGTACCTGCTTGCCTGCTTGCTCTGGATGAATTGAATCTTGACCCTCAGCTCAGAATGTGTGTCAAACCAGAAACAGGATCCTATCAAAGCTCATGTCTCACCTAGACACACACAGGATCTAAACGGCTCAATAGAAGAGCAAGGAGACAAAATACAACCACCCCAACTGTATAAGTTATATTGTGTATTATTAACATACCACAGGCACATGAACACATAGACATCAAAGGCCCTTTTGTTCGTCTGTACAAAGTGCCCTCTCCTCTCCAGACCATGAATGCAGTTTTCACTATGGTGAGAGAAATGCAAATGCCATCACTGAAGGCAGCATTCAAGAGCATTGCCTTGTCCAAACTCTCCTGAACTTGAACGCATGCAGCATCTTGTTGAAAGAATTGTCCTCTGTAGAAATCCATGCCGTCGTTACGCCACATCTCCAGTATTGACTTGATTATGCTTATAGTTCAGTGTGGTATCACACACTGAAAATAGCCGACCTCCAAGCTCACAACACGTCGCTCGCAGTGCGACGTGTTGTGAGCTTGGAGGTCGGCTCTTTTCGTGTCAGCCCCTGCCTTTCTAACATGCTCTGCACGTCCCTGCTCGACTACCATACAGATTGGACAACAAGTCACACATAGTGCCGCTTTAAACCACTTTAATGTGGTCGTCACGTGTAATGAGCACCTTTAGCTCTGATTAGCGTAATTGATTTACGACCGCAGATGAGAATGGAACATTCTCATTAGATGAGCTGTGCCACCTCATACCTCCAGGGTAGAGGAGGATATATTATTTCATCCAGAAATGGAGCCGGCTGTGATGCGTGAAAGGAGAGGACACGGATTCCATCTACGCCTTTATTAAAGTCTGGTATCGTGGTTACTTAACACCAGATGCATCATCATATTGATCTGTTCCATGGTGGAGTTTAAAAGTCTTGGATCCATATCCATATTCTACCTCCTGCCCTGGGCTTGGGGTTCAACCTCATTATAAGTAGCCTCTCTGAGGTCCAGGTCCACAGATCGTGTTCAACCCAGATTCGGCTCAAACAAAGGGTCAAATTCGTTCTCCTGCTATACCACTGAAATGTGGAACGCCCTACCGAAGGCCTTAAAGGAGTGTAAATCCCTAACTTCCTTTAAAACCGCTCTGAAAATCCACTTACAGGAGGCTGCTACTCGAAACTGGTAACAGTAAACCTAGCCTATATAACCTTACCTCCCCTGACCTTTCTATTTGTATATACCTTTACTTTTATTCTGCTTTTTATTTTTACGTCTGTTTTCTGATGATATCTTCTGCATAGTACTGTGTTCTATCTGTCTGTCATTCAATGTTATATGATATGATCTCAATGTATATAAGCTGCTGCTTTCCTTTCTCTTTTTTATAATTTTTATCCCGCGATTTTGTAACCCATTTCACCCAGTGCCAATTGCCTAACCTATGTAATCCTGGGCTCTGCTCTCAATCTGCGGTGCCTGGGGAGACAATGGACTGACCTCATGCATGAGTAGTCCAAGTTGTTTCTTTTCACCTGACAGGGGGGATTTCCCCGGTATGGACGTAGCGCGTTGAAGGAACACGCTATTCCAACCAGTTCCTTTCCCCTCCATCAGGCGCCCCGGCTGGCCAGGGGGAGGCATTATAGAGACCACGATTACTGCATGTTTTTGTGAGGGTATCTACTCTAGGAGACACGGGGAGAACATGCAAACTCCACACAGAAAGGCCCTTTCGCCAACCCTGCCTAGGGTGTGGGCGCTGATGGCGTGGAGGAGAGAACACGCCCCCAGCGCCCACAGCGTCCCCCGGCGGGAATTGAACCCAGGACCTTCTAGCTGCCAGGACCACTACCAACTGTGCCACCGTGCCCCCCAGCTGCTGCTATCCTGAACTTATCATTTAGGACCTTGTATCAGTGAACTGTATACTGTTTCCTTTGCAAACTATACCTTTTCCTATGCAAACTATAATAAATACGTCAATCAATCAATCAATTAGGGCACCTCAAAGATATCTGTAGACTCTCATACATGTTCATGTCAAGGACCCCCAGATTGACACATATCACATGTTTCTTGGTAGATTAAGATTTCAAAACATTTATTAACCAATTAATTAAACCATATATTTTATACATTGTCTATTTGATAATGGCAGATCTTTTTGAGCGGTGGTCACGCCGCTCCTATACGTGGCCGTGTGTGTAGACGTACGTGTATGTATGTATGTGTGTGGGTGCGTCTGTATGTAGCCTACAGTACCTTTTATGACCACACATGTTAAGGGAGGGGCGCTGTTTTCAGGCCAGGCCAGGCCAGGCCAGGCACACACACACACGCACACACACACACACACACACACACACACACACACACAGGTGGGAAGGGGGGAGGGGGGGGGGGGGTTGGTGGGTAAGAGGGTGCTGTTGAGACTAGCCTGGGGGGGGGGGGGGGACAGAATTCATAGATCTAGAACACATAGAATTCATAGATATAGAACACAGAATATGTACAGTACAGTACAGTTAGGTACAGTAGAGTACAGTATACAGTACAGTTAGGTACAGTATACAGTACAGTAAAGTATAGTAAGGTAATACGCAGTTATTACTGTTGTTTGAGCACGCCCGAGTTTTTTCAAAACTTTTTTTGGTGGGTAAACCACCGCTCAGTTCACACGGGTGTGATTTTTTTTTAAAGATTTGTTTTTGGGCTTTTTATGCCTTTATTGATAGGACAGTAGACTGACAGGAAATGGGGAGAGAGATGGGGAATGACATGCGGCAAAGGTCGTCCGGATCAGGCATCGAACCGGCGACACCAGCAGGCATCATAGCCTAGTATGTGGCATGCGCCTTGACCACCAGGCCAGCGGGCACCCCATGGCAGATCTAAAAGCACACAACTCTTTGCGATGAGATTTCTGAAAAGGTGGACGTAGAGCCTTCGTCCTACCCCTCCCGCCCCAACACTCCTTGCTGCCCCAGCCCGTAGGAGTAGCCTACAATGTGTGCAGTTACAATGTTCACCCTCCCTGCCCACACCTTCCACTGTGGTGGGTAGGGACTTTACCACTGCTTAAATTTGATTCATTGATTGAATTCAATTACATTTAAATTCAAAAGGGCTTAATTGGCATGAGACATTATGTTTAAATTGCCAAAGCAATTAAGTTCAAAACAAAATATAGGCTAATGTAGGTATAAATTATGGTATTTTGCAACGTTAATAGCACAAGAATTGAAACAAATGGTAGCAAGCTATGTTTTGCATTCGCTTGGCTACAAGCAGCAATTTTTAAACGTGTATAAAGCTAGTTGCTCGAGTGGGCTAGTTCACCCCACAAAATGACTTTTTTTCTATATGTCACATCGTAAGACAATAATTTGATTACCCCCATTGATTCATGATTCTGGATATTTGCGTCCCCTTCCAGAATCAATGGGGGTACATTTACTAGAATTTGTTTTAGTCTTAGGAATGCGACAAATACAAAAACATATTATTGATCTCAAGTCTCCATGGCGTGAATAATCAATAGAAAACAAGTCATTTGTGGGGTGAACTACTCCTTTAAACTTATGTACCGAGATCACAGACAGTGCAGCATCACTGCATCATCATCATGGCACTGGTGGTCACACAGTCACAAGCCATGCGTGCGTGCGTGCGCGTGGTGCACCGCGCGCGTCCACGTCCACGCCTCGGTGTCACGCGCAGCTATAATAGGCGTGGACGCGTCTCCAGCACCTGGACCAATCAGCGTGCAGGAGGGAGGAGTGCGCGTCTGCTGCTGCTGCAGGCTGCAGAGCAGAAGCAACCCAGCCAGGCAACGGACTGTCTGTCTGCTCTACTAACTAAACCATCCTTCAACCAGACACTAACACCAACTAGTTCTCCTCTGAGGACCGTCCAGACTGACACCCTCCTCCCCAGACTCCACAGCCTGCAGCCCGGGGACCCCCTGCCCTGTACCACCTCCCCGGTAAGTCCCTCTGGCTGGCTGGCACAGGGCACTGCCACCCTGTTTATGCTGATATGCACTGACTCCGCTCTGTTAGGTATGAGGCTTAATGGACTGTAGTAGACACTTGTTCGCTGCATGCATGTGTAATGATGAATGAGCTGCTGCTGCTGTGAGAGATGGTCTGTGTCTGTGTGTGTGACCGTTTTAACCTTCTCATTTCTTCAGTGTTTAAATAGAAAAATATGACGTTACCCCTGATGCTCACACACTGTACTGTTGTGTCCTGCAATGCAGTTGACATCACCGGCCCGTAGTAGCCTATACTCAGATGTTGTATATATTTAACACATAAATAGCCTGTTTAAATTTTAATGTAATGGCGATTTAAAAGTTACAGCTATATGGGGGATATTGTTTTCCTGGGCTAGTCTGCTCAGGTAGTGTACAGACAGACTGTACACTGGTTAGATAGATAGATTGATTGATTGATTGATTGATTGATTGAATGATTGAATATACTTCATTAACAGTTTGCAGAAGAAAAAGTACATGTTCTAAAATGAAAGGGAAAAAAAGTAGGCTACTTTGTCTTGTTTCCATTGGGTTCCTGTGTTTTCAATTAATTGAAGATGATATTGTTCATTGTTTGATCTGTTATCAACTGACTGCTTCTTCATCATCATTCTGCCTTTGTTGCATAATCCTCATTTTGACAAGGAATGATTGAGGGAAAACCTCATCATCTAGCTTTGTAGTTTTTTTCCCCCGTACAATTTCAACTTGGCTGGTGTCCCTATATATTTTAGGCATGTCATTATTTATATATAGGTGAACATTATCAAAGTATTTTCCAGACATTCTTCCAGGAGTTAATAGATCAGTGACAGTGGGCTCTCAAACCCTCTTTCTTGCAGGGGTTCCAAATGGACCCTTACAGGTCTGTAACTAATGTACAAAAATGGAACCAAATGGACCCTTATATCCAAGCCTGTAACTCTGAGAGTGTACACATGAAACCAAATGGACCCGTAAAAGTTCCATTTGTACACTATCAGACTTATGGGGGTCCTTGAAATAATAATAATAAATAAAGTTTGAGAACCACACTGATCTCATACAAGATTGTAGATTGTCTATTTTTTCTCTATTTGTGGTAGGCCTACAATGAAGTATATCTGTTAGTGGTGATGTCAGTGACTTTATCTAGTAGTAGTGCTACTGCTGTGTTGTGTTGGTGTTGGGGTGAATTAATGGGCTCCCTAATAAGTGAACTTTCAACCCGTATGTTTTTTTTTTTTGTTTTTTTTGTAGCGGGACACATGTGGATGGACACATGCACACACATGCACACACACACGCAAGCAAGCAAGCACACACACACACACACACACACACACACACACACACACACACACACACACACACACACACACACACACACACACACACACACACACACACACACACACACACTGAGAGATGAATTAGGGGGCAATCCATCCATTCAAGGGTTGGGAACAATAGTCCTTCATGGGAGGAGAGAAAGAAAAAGTTCCTCCCAGAGGTCGGGTCATTGGGGGGGGGGGGGGGGGGGGGTCACCCTGGTGGGGGGGGGGGTCACCCTGGTTGCTGGGGAGGCTCAGACTTTAACAGGGAACACTCAATCCTCTGACGTCACCCTGAGGAGGATGGGGGGTTTAGGGGGGGGGGGGTTGATTTATCTGTGTGGGAGCAGGCTGGGCTTGAGGAGAGTAGACGCTGTCACTTGTTGGCTCAGGGGTAGAGAAACCGTCATTAGAACACGGAGGGTTCCCAACTTCCCGAAGGGTTCCCATGCAGTTCAATCCTGGGCTCAGAGTTAGTGTGGAAGAGTCCTTGAGCAAGACTCTGAACCCCTAGTTGCTCCTGGTGAGCAGGTTGGTGCCTTGCATGGTTTCCTCTGCCATCGGTGTGTGGATGTGTGTGTGAATGGGTGAATGTAATGAATGTGTGTGTGTGAATGGGTGAATGTAATGAATGTGTGTGTGTGAATGGGTGAATGTAATGCACAATCTCTGTAAAGTGCCTTGGATAAAGGCGCTATACAAATGCACCATTTACATGTACATGTGGCTTAAAAACTACAATGTTCTGGACAAATACAATGTCCTTTAGCCCAGTGGTTCTCAAACTTTTTCATGTCAAGGACCCCCAAATTGACACTTATTAGCCCGCGGACCCCCATTTGAAAAGATACGCCAAGGACCCCCATACTAGAAGATTTTAAAGGCTCTAGCAGTGACTCCCAACCATTTTAAATACAAGGACCTCCAGTTTGCACATTCATTGGGCTATGGACCCCAATTTAATGGAATTTATATCTCTGTAACCCCAATTTACAGACCCATAAGGGTCCATTTGGTTCCTATCCATTATTTAGCTGGGGACCACCTGGAACACCCTCAAGGACCCCTGGGGGTCCCCAGAGTCTACTTTGAGAATCAATGCTTTAGCTTTAGCCTACAGCCTGTTTTTTAGCAGTGTGATAACTTTTATCTGGCTGAATAAAGCTTATGTAGTGGCTGTTTGTTTTTTTATGAATTCTCCGGTGGCACGAATAACAGCCACCAAATAAAGGCTGTGTAAATACAGTATAGTTATTACAATTTAGGCTTTTAGCAGGTGCGCTTATCCAGAGTCATTTGCATTGGCAAATTCCTTATTTGGGGAAACCAGACTGTAGTACTTTTCCGACTATATTCCATCCATCATTTTCCCAAATATGGAGATGACATCATTAGATATCTGACATCATAGACCACATGAGACTGACTCAGTATGTCCATATACAGTATGGGTATTCCAAGATATGGGCTTAATATTGATGATAATATTGATCTCCATAGTCCATATATGGGCACAAAAGGGACAGGGACGTATAGACAGATACAGAGATGTCTGCTAGTGTGACACACCTCAAGGCAACCACACTTGCAATTTCCAATTGCATATTTCTTGTTGAAAAACCTGTTCTCCTATACAGTCATTTTATTGTTTGATCACTTTCATTCAAAAAGGATTGTAATCCTAGTTGCTTTTAGTAAGAATGGTATCAATGCAGTAAGAATGGTATCAATGCAGTAAGAATGGTATCAATGCAGTAAGAATGGTATCAATGCAGACAATGAGAGCTATAAAAAGCCAGGTCTTTGTCGTAGTAAAACCGTGAGTAAAATGTCAGACGGAGGAGGACTGAATGCCTGCGAGCGACAGCAGCAACAAGTGACAGCCAACCTCAACCCGACGCGACGCGCCTCGCCTTGGCCAAACCATTCTCCTGTTTATCTTCTGCAAATTAGCTTTCGGTGCTTAATGTAATGACACGATATTCTTCAAATGGCCCCAGGTGTGTTAGATAAACACTGCTTTGGGGGGGATTTATGGACGGTGCTTATAATGTTCTCCTCTTGTTTTGTGTTGGTGTAGGAATTCTGTCACGTAATCCTCCGTGTGTGTGTGTGTGTGTGTGTGTGTGTGTGTGTGTGTGTGTGTGTGTGTGTGTGTGTGTGTGTGTGTGTGTGTATGGGGAAGAGTGCAGCCCATGTTGTTCTCAGGTGTACTGTTCTATTCCTATAACACAGTGGGCCTCAAAGTGTGGTCCAGGGACCCTCCCGGTTCCCTGAGGAGGGGTTCCAAATGGACCCTTATGGGTGTGTATTAACACTGAGAGTGTACAAATGGAACCTCGGGGCTCTATTTTGATTGTCTTAAAGGAGCTATAGTCAACCTTTTCTTGAAAAACGGACGCTAAAATAAAAATTATGTTTCGAAAATATTTTATAAAAAAGATTAAGCTTCATATATGTGTTTCTATTAAAAAATTACCACAAAAAGTGTAAAATAATGATAAAATAATCATTTTGGCCATTGTCAGACCGACTTTGTTTATATCCCTTATCAATCCTAGAAGAGGGATATAAACAAAGTCGGTTTTGATGTCCCCAAAGGGGGGAAAAAGGTTCTCAATTTGTACACACTCAGAACTCTTATTGATTGAATACTTTAATTAACAAGTCTGTTAACAACAGTACAGGTAGTAACAGTCAAAGATTATGCTAAAAAAGGATAACACAAAAAGCAGCAGGGGCATTGTTTCCATTACGGTCCATTGTACTGAAGTCAGTAATGTACAAAACAATACAAAACATATTGTAACTAGAAGCAGTGCTCTTCCGAGCACAGGTCTCCACCAGGCCACACAAATCAGCCTGTTATAGCGCCACCATGAGGCTGATTTAAAAAATGTGGGGCAGAGGTTCTGAATTAGCATCCAGGGAGTGTGTGTGCTCAATTTGGCAGCGATCGGGCCAACGGCGCCGGAGATTAGCTGGTAACAACCAGGCCACACAAATTGGCCTGTTATAGCGCCACCATGAGGCTGATTTGAAAAATGTGGGGCAGAGGTTCTAGATTGGCATCCAGGGAGTGTGTGTGCTCAGTTTGGCAGCGATCGGGCCAACGGTGACTGAGATTAGCTGCTCACAAACTGCGAGGACGCACGGACGCACGCACGCACGCACGCACGGACGGACGGACGCACGGACGGACGGACGGACGGACGGACGGAGGGGAAAACATACTCTCCCTCAGCCTTCGGCTGGTGGAGACAATAAACCTCAGTCAGTAGCATCATAAGGTATATTTAGGGAGACAGGAAGGGGGGGCAGAGGATGCTACTATCAATATGATTAAGTAGCTATGCTCTATTATAGTAACTATGTAACTATGCTCAATTATATTGACCCGTGTGAGGGTCCATTTGGACCTCTGGTGGGCCCCAAACCAGACGCTGAGAAACCGTATATCCTACAGAGACTTGTTGCAGTGTTACTTTCTTCTCCTGAGGGCATCCCCCCCCCCCCCCCTCTCCCCTCCCCCCACCCCCTCCTCTGCTCCTGTAAACATGTTTGCATTCTCTCTCCTTCTGTGTGTGCGTGTGCGTGTGTGTGTGCGTGCGCATGCGTGTGTGTGCGTGTGTGTGTGTGACGTGTGTGTGTGTGTGTGTGTGTGTGTGTGTGTGTGTGTGTGTGTGTGTGTGTGTGTGTGTGACGTGTGTGTCTGCTATTTCTATGGTTACCCAACACACCTGCCTTTAGCGTGCCCTAGCTGTCTCATCTTTGCACAGCATAAAGACCGTCTCCATGTTGTTGGTGTAGTTAGGGCTGTCACCATTATGACATTTTACATGACGATTATTTGTCACTCAAATAATTGCGATTAACAATTTAATTGTGTTTTTGTCGTTGACAATTACATTTCTGCTTTTGAGTTGCACATGGTTGATATGACACATAATTACTGACATATTTGACAACTTTATACTTAAAAAAGAACGTTGATAGTGGAAATAGCCAATCTACAAGCTCACAACGCGTCGCGATGTGACGTGTTGTGAGCTTGTAGATCTGCTATTTCCACTATTTTTGACATTTTATTTAAATATATGAACATTTTTCAACATGGAAACGATTATGACGATTATGAAAAATAATCACGATTATGTCCAAAAATCACGATTAGACGATTATGTAATAATTGTGACAGCCCTAGGTGTAGTTAGTATTGATAAGGCTGTTTCCTTCATATGTTGTTTGGTGTAGTTAGTATTGATAAGGCTGTTCTCTTCACATGTTGTCTGGTGTAGTTAGTATTGATAAGGCTGTTCTCTTCACTTGTTTGGTGTAGTTAGTATTGATAAGGCTGTTCTCTTCACATGTTGTCTGGTGTAGTTAGTATTGATAAGGCTGTTTCGCTTCACGATTTACGAGACATGTTGTTGCTCAGAGAGGATGAGAGCATACTGTGGAACTGCTTATAAATAGACTTTAACACCTTCTAAGCCTGGCCGTACTCCCTCGGACTTCCTACTGGGTCCCATCAGCCACGCCGTCTATTCCCGGACTTTTGATATAAATTATAATAAAAAAAAAAAAAACATCGGAAATTCTTCTCTGTGTCTTTTTGGAGCGATCTGAAAGGGTTAATATGCTCTGACAGTCATTTTCTGGTGCTGGGTGTGATACTCCTAATATCCAGCAGGCCACGCCGTTGACTCACATTCTGGATGGATGGCTGGCCAGGAGGAGCCTCATCCTCTCCCCAGTGTTGAAACTCAGCAAGAAGCTCAAACAAGATGGCTGGTCTTTGTCTCTGTTCGTGGATCGCGGTTTCAATCACGTTCGGGCGCCGCTTCTCTATCGCTCCTTTCCCTGCTTCGCCGCACGTAAACGAATGGAATTGATCTCCCCTCCGCCTCGCCAAAGTAAGATCGCCGACCTCTGCAGGATGAATATGTACGCTGTGTCGAGCACTCCAGTACGTGTTGTTATCATGTGGGCTTTGTTTTTTTAAAACATGTTTGTAAATAAATGGCTTATTTCTTCGGCGCTACCTCTGTTCAGAGGGTTCTGCCGCGGCTTGCAACGTGTTAATTAGAAGAGATTCAAGTAGGTGTAATGGTGTAAGTTGCTCTTGGGAGACAAAATAAAGAAAAACAGAACACATATGGTACGATTACGATATCTGACTTAATTCCACTGCTTATGAAGCCCCTCCTCCCCCCTTAAAGTTTAACAGCTTGTGTTTTTTATGGTTAGTTGAAGAGTAATAACTCCATTTGATGTTAGGATGTCGTCATTGTGAACTTGGCTAGGATCTGTCCCCGCCCTCTGTAAGTCAGTGGTTCTCAAACCTTTTCAGGCCATCACCCCCCCAAAATAAATCATATTTGAACTGGGGACCCCCACCCTGACAAGCACTTGGAATTGAGTTCTTTCTTTCTTAAAAACTCTCTCCCAGCCATTTACAATAGGCTTGTGCGCCTATACTGCCAGGAATTTTATTAATTTCCAAGTTAGCTTTAATCTAACCCAACAGGGATCATATTGTTGTAGAATGTAGTACTAGTACTATCCACTAGAGTGTGCCCAACGATAATCTCCTAGAGTCTGGACTAGCGAGTGGACAGCAGTAGACCCATAATGGCGGCGCCCATTGGCGGCCATTATGTCTCCCGGTCCGCCGAACGGGAGCTATAAAACACGATCCGAACGTCGTGCGCACGCCATTTACACTCGTTTTTGCTCTTGAGTGACCAATCTGTCAGTCCAGCCATTTTTTTCCGAATGAAAATCGGTCTAAAAATGGTAAAGTTTGATAAGAAAAACGTCAACATTCAATGCTGTAAAAAGGCCCATTCTATGTTATGGCCGAACGACTTCCGGGTTACGTCATCGATGATGTCACTTCCTTCGAATATGTAACTTTAGACTAAAATTAAGCTAGAAAGGTCATTTATAGCTCAAAAAATGTCAAAAAAATACCAAAATGATCAGAAAATGATCCCCAAGGCGACGTTTGGCGATCTGGCTGCCTCACCCTCCTCAAAATGGCGATGGAAGGCGATTTGGCTGTGAACTAGTTAAAAAGTTCTACAAATTGTCACTTCACATAAAGGACAACTTTAGTTTTTTACAACAAGGGTTCATATTTTAGATTGTAATTAAAGAATATAAAAGATGAGTGTTAAAATTATTTCATATACTTCTTTCTATTGTTTTAGAGATCCTTATTTCAGTGGTTGGGGGCATGCGTACAAGTGGCTAAATATGTAACTTTACACAGAATAAGCCCATTCCCAAGATACAACACAACCTTTCATGGTTGGATGTGACTTATAGGGGGCTAGAAGTGTTACTGTAAATAACAATAAAGAAACTGCTGGCTTATTGTGTCTAAAAATACATATTTAGCCACTTGTACGCATGTCCCCATGAGTACGCATGCCCACACTTTAGCACGGTAAACGCGATAAAATAATAGAACGAAGCAAATGAAAACATTTTAACACTCACTTTTTCTTTTCTCTAATTACAATCTAAAATATGAACCCTTGTTGTAAAAAAAACAAAGTTGTGCTTTAAAATCATGTGGGGCCCCACGTGATTCCCAACCCCACAGGTTGGGAATCCTTGCTGTAAAGTTACCGTGAGCTTTTTGTCAAATAACTGCCTAGTCATACAATTGACCAGAGTGTGATCCATGTACCTTATAGCCTAAAGGCACGAGGCTATAGAGACAGGCTCAGCTTCTCAACACAATACCATCCTCAGTGTTAAAGGTGCTGCAACTGAAACTGATATCTCTGGCTTAAAACAAAGGCTTTTCCCCAGTTTTGTTAAAAAGTTCAAGCTCAATATTCTTTCTAATAATTGCTGTTGAATGATTGTTTGTTCAGTCTCCCCAATAGAGGGAATGCGTGTGACATCATCATCATACCCGGAAGTTATGCGGGAACGCCTACCGAGTGGCAACAAACTACTTTCTGGCCTTGACAGCCCAAACATCCAGACAGAAAAGTCCTATCTGATTGCATTAAACGACTTTAAACTACATTAAACTCACTTTGCCACTCGATTTGTCATTCACTTTATCCATGCGCATTCCCTCTATAGTCTATACAGTATCTCTGCTGTTGTTTAGTTCAGTGGTTCTCAAAGTTGATTTCAGAGACTCTCCAAGTTCCTTTAAAAGCCCCTGTTCGACTGCAGCTTTAGCACCACACCACACCACACCACACCACACCACACCACACCACACCACATAAAAAATATCTACATTTTCCATTACACAAAAGTACCCCTATCGGTAAGAAACAAAATTACCCTTTTAACTGTGATTATAATACAATATACATTTGTTTTACAACTAAACTAAATTATAATACACTGTAATGGATTATAACTGTGATTATATTGCACTATAAAGTATTAATGTATTACTATGATAATTATAATACACTATAATAGATTGTAATAGTTGTTATAACACGATTGAATCTATTATCATGTATTACAACTATATCCTGGTGGTCTAACTGAAAAATCAGTGAGTGATCAGTCATTATGAAGTGTTTGGCCCTGTTTGGCCGAGCTCAGACCTACTCTAGATTGGATACATTTTAGTACCACGTTTCATACCACTTTCACACCACTCTACCAAGGTCCTTGTAGTGGAAAACCTGGCACAAGTGGGCGGTGTGGTGTGGAGTGGTGTGGTGTTGGGCCTGCGGAAAAGGGGCTTTTATGGGAGTCTGTAACTCGGACGGGTCCATTTGGTTCCATTTGTACACTGTCAGAGTTAAAGGGAGACCTTCAAATGTCAAAGTTTGATGAAACCACTGGTTTAGTAAACAGAAAATACAAATTTCAGATGGGTCACAGATTTCATCCCATCAGGAGAGAGTGACCGTTTCTCAGCTATAGTGTTCTAATAATTTATCCCATAAAGAGAGAGTGACCGTTTCTCAGCTATAGTGTTCTAATAATTCATCCCATCAAGAGAGAGTGACCGTTTCTCAGCTATAGTGTTCTAATAATTCATCCCATCAAGAGAGAGTGACCGTTTCTCAGCTATAGTGTTCTAATAATTCATCCCATCAAGAGAGAGTGACCGTTTCTCAGCTATAGTGTTCTAATAATTCATCCCATCAAGAGAGAGTGACCGTTTCTCAGCTATAGTGTTCTAATAATTCATCCCATCAAGAGAGAGTGACCGTTTCTCAGCTATAGTGTTCTAATAATTCATCCCATCAAGAGAGAGTGACCGTTTCTCAGCTATAGTGTTCTAATAATTCATCCCATCAAGAGAGAGTGACCGTTTCTCAGCTATAGTGTTCTAATAATTCATCCCATCAAGAGGAGAGTGACCGTTTCTCAGCTATAGTGTTCTAATAATTCATCCCATAAAGAGAGAGTGACCGTTTCTCAGCTATAGTGTTCTAATAATTCATCCCATAAAGAGAGAGTGACCGTTTCTCAGCTATAGTGTTCTAATAATTCATCCCATCAAGAGAGAGTGACCGTTTCTCAGCTATAGTGTTCTAATAATTCATCCCATCAAGAGAGAGTGACCGTTTCTCAGCTATAGTGTTCTAATAATTCATCCCATAAAGAGAGAGTGACCGTTTCTCAGCTATAGTGTTCTAATAATTCATCCCATAAAGAGAGAGTGACCGTTTCTCAGCTATAGTGTTCTAATAATTCATCCCATCAAGAGAGAGTGACCGTTTCTCAGCTATAGTGTTCTAATAATTCATCCCATCAAGAGAGAGTGACCGTTTCTCAGCTATAGTGTTCTAATAATTCATCCCATCAAGAGAGAGTGACCGTTTCTCAGCTATAGTGTTCTAATAATTCATCCCATAAAGAGAGAGTGACCGTTTCTCAGCTATAGTGTTCTAATAATTCATCCCATAAAGAGAGAGTGACCGTTTCTCAGCTATAGTGTTCTAATAATTCATCCCATCAAGAGAGAGTGACCGTTTCTCAGCTATAGTGTTCTAATAATTCATCCCATAAAGAGAGAGTGACCGTTTCTCAGCTATAGTGTTCTAATAATTCATCCCATCAAGAGAGAGTGACCGTTTCTCAGCTATAGTGTTCTAATAATTCATCCCATAAAGAGAGAGTGACCGTTTCTCAGCTATAGTGTTCTAATAATTCATCTCATCAAGAGAGAGTGACCGTTTCTCAGCTATAGTGTTCTAATAATTCATCCCATCAAGAGAGAGTGACCGTTTCTCAGCTATAGTGTTCTAATAATTCATCCCATCAAGAGAGAGTGACCGTTTCTCAGCTATAGTGTTCTAATAATTCCAGTTTTGTCCGCTCTTTTTCTTTTCCTTTTCACTTCCAGTTTCACTTGTTTATCCTCTGGGCTGTTTGAGTTCTCTCTCCTGATTGGATATCCTCTGGGCTGTTTGAGTTCTCTCTCCCGATTGGATATGAAATTGTATCCCAACCTGAAATTGTATGTTCTGTTTACTAAAGAGCAGGAGAGACCGGTATAGACCCCTGTTACTGAACAAACACTCTATACTCTAATAGCCAGTGGTGGAAAAAGTACTAAACGTTTTTACTTACTGTAAGTAAAAGTATCAATACTGCAGCATAGAAACACTATGTTACAAGTAAAAGTACTCAATTCAAAAGTATTGGTATCAAAATATATTTAAGTACCAAAAGTAGAAAGTGCTCATTATGCAGAATGTCTCATTTCAGAGACATTCCTTTATTTTTATTTTTATTAAAGATCTTTTGAAAATAGCAAATCTACAAGCTCACAATGTGTTGCATCACGACACATTGTCATCTTGTAAATCAAATGGCCAAAGTGTATATAGGGCTGAAGTGGGCAATGCATGCTTTCTAATAACAATCACAATCTACAAAGTAAAGTGCTTTGCACACAGGACCGTTGCGTTTCCTTCCGTTTGCTGCTTGATTAAAACGCATTGGATTTGGTGTGCAAGGCTGTGCGGAATCCACACTGTGGATCCGAAGAGGAGTCATAAAAGGAGTCGATGAGTTTTTACCGCATGCGACAAGACGCACGAATCAAACTGGGTTCGATTGGGGAAAAAAACGCACTGCCGCAGCCACCTACAGCCGCATGGCAAATTCTGAGCTGGTGTGCATGAGGTCATAGAGAATCATTGTTTTCTTTAAAAAAAAATGGAATCGTCCATTTTTTCCGTGCGAGAAAAACACATCTGTGTGCAAAGGGCTTAACTAGTAAAGTCTTTGAGTAAAAGTGCGATATACAGTAGTGGAGTAGAAGTAAAATAATTGCAAATTGGAAATACTCCGGTGAAGTAAAAAAAATCCTCATAAGTGTACAAAGTGTATCAGAATATAACACTTATTTGAACACTAAAACATCACTTGCACCCCCTGAGAGAGTACAGATGTAACCAAATGGACCTGTTTGTTATATGAACCCACAAGTAGAACCCTTGGGGTTTTCCTGTGTAAGCTCTGCTGCTGTCAGAGAGACAGACAGACAGACAGACAGAAGAAGTGATCATGTGTGGGCGCATCATTGATCACCTGCTGCTCACAAAAGAACAAACGGGAGCAAAGATTCAAAGCTGTGTTTTTGATGTTTAGCTCAGTGAATGCTGCTCCATTCATCCACACTGCTGCTGCTGCTGCTGCTGCTGCTGCTGCTGCTGCTGCTGCTGCTGCTGCTGCTCCTCTCTCTGACATGCAGCCTCGCTGGCTTTTGTTTCCATGCATGGTGGCTCTCTATTTTCCTCCTTGTCTTTCCCCTCCCTTTCTTTTTCTGTTCATTTACAGATTTTAGTGTCTTTTTGTTTGTGATTAATCGACTGGTGTGTCTCTTGCCTTGAAGTTACATCTCAGGGCTTTGGTGAGCATAATATAAACCATTTTATTGTTGAATGATTGAATGCTTTATCAACAGTTTTCAAAGACAAGCATGGGAAAGTACAGTTTAATACACGGTCTGCTAAGAGGATTTTAAACCCAAGAAAGCCTACAGTATGGCTTGTTACAATTGGGGTCCTTTGTACTCAGTTAATCACTGAACTGAAATAGGGGTGTCAGGACATAGACATTAAGGGTGCAACAATACATGTATTCGTATCGAACCGTTCAATACGAGGGTGTACCGAACCGAATGACCCTGTACCGAACAATACAATACAATTCCACTCCACATCCACATTACCCTGGAACCCCCTCAAGGACCCCTAGGGGTCCGCAGAGCTCACTTAGAGAAACACTACCCTAGAGGTTGGGTACCGTATTGTTCAAAGTTAAAACAAAAAAATACGTAGTTATAAAAATACATTTATAAATCAAGGAGATGTCTGTTTATTTTTTGTATCGAAAAAGTATCGAACTGTGACACCAAAAAATCGAACCGAACCGAACCGTGAACTTTGTAAACCGTTGCACCCTTAACACATTGGCCGCCATTTTAACATTGACTGTTTGGCTCCCCTGCCATTTTGTTTAATGAAAAAAATTATATATTTTTTTTATATTGACATTTTTCCTAAATTCTGTATTCTGTATTTTGTGTCATACAGTACCTGAAATGAAACAAGACCACCTCT
Source organism: Nannobrachium achirus (assembly GCF_963921795.1). Lineage (NCBI taxonomy): Eukaryota > Metazoa > Chordata > Actinopteri > Myctophiformes > Myctophidae > Nannobrachium > Nannobrachium achirus. The sequence continues at coordinate 69,876,338 of NC_137812.1, forward strand.
AGTCTCACCAAAAAAAATAAAAATAAAATAAAAAGCTTTTTTTTCTATAGTTGCAGCCATCTCAAAATAGCCATTTTTGACCAAAATCCAGCTATAATTGAAAAAACTGGAGTTATTGACCTTTTTGTGAAAAATCTATTTTCAAGCGAATAACTCACTTGATATTTGTCTTTATGGCTTCAGGCATTATCAGATAAGTGTACTAATGTAATTATGTAATAGGATTTTTTTTTAGAATTTTCTGTTTAGAAAAATGCAGAGAAAAATATTTTTATTGGCTATGTCTGACCATAAAACTCAGCAATTTCACATACTGTTTTGCAGTATTTGTGTGAGTATTTGTGTGAGCCCCCACTTGGGGGCGCGTTCTCTCTGTCTCTGTATGTCTGCTTTGGTCTCAGCTGTTTTTGGGTCTGTACAGGTGCACACACACAAATAGACATCAAAGGGGGCATGAGTCTTTTTTCTAACATGTGCTAGAATGTGAAAATAGCAGATCTACAAGCTCTACAAGCTCAACACATCGCTCTGTGACACATTGAGAGCTTGTAGAGCTTGTAGATCTGCTATTTTCACATTCTGGGACATGTTAGAAAAATGTCTCCCCCTGCCCCAAAAAAATCCTCTGCACTGCCCTGCAAGAGCAGGGCAGACGCATTTGCTAACGAGGCGAGGCTGTTGACGTTGATCGATCGCTTGTTGGCTGTAGTTGATCGCTTGTTTTGGTGGAGCGTGGGCCAGGGACCCCCAGTCCCCCACCTGGTTCCCTAAGTGTTGGCTGGAGACCAGGGACCCCTTTGTGAGACCCCATCGACAGGGACCACTTGTCCCTGCAACTGGATCATATGAACTTTATGTAACAAATGATCGGCTTATTGATTGATTTTACAATGTTATGTAACTCTGCACTGCTCTGCGGAGGTCGGCGAAGCGTTGGACCCGCGGACCCCTTATTGGTTGTTAGAAAGGCGACCAGGGACCCCCACCTTTGCAAAGGCGATCATGGCTTGTTTGTGGACAAAGTTTGTGGACTAAATACCATTATAAAACTAATATTATAGCCTGGATATATGGGTGTGGATTCAAATCAACCATCATCATTATCAGGTACGTTTTAGAAGCATTTATATGGCAAATTGGCGATAATTGTGTGTTTTGTGTCTTGAGAGAGAGAGAGAGAGAGGCAGAGGCAGATCTCACTATAGCACTGTTTTTTATGGGACTGAACACCATCAGGGGGTCCAACAGGGACCACTGAAACAGAGATACAGTGGAGGGAAGCACACACACACACACACACACACACACACACACACACACACACACACACACACACACACACACACACACACACACACACACACACACAGCTGTTCTCACACTTTTTTTTCTTCTCTTTTTTTTTCCGGCAGCCAGCCTTTTGAGCTCAAATGCGTCTTTTGCCAATTAACTGTGGTTGGGGAGATTTATACATTTGTATTGCAATGTATACATTATTACAGTCTTTTTTTCAAACACACTTACTTTGATGTGTGATATGTGTGAGACAGAAGGCTCAAATTTTGTCACGGGCTGGAGAAAAGTGTAATTAAACATTACATTATATAAAAGCAAATTCTCGGGACTATCGGGCCTGGCGGGGAACGACATTTAAAATTTCTCGGGACTATCGGGGGAGGCGGGGAATGAGTTAAAGGAGTAGTTCACCCCCAAAATGACTTTTTTTCTATTGATTACTCATGCCATGGTGAGTAGAGTTCAATAATATTTTTAGTTTTTTGTTGCATTCCTAAGACAAAAATGTGATAACAACAAATTTACCCCCATTCGTTCCGGATGGGGACCCGTTTCGAAACGGGTCCCCATCCGGAATCAATGGGGGTAAATTTACTCGAATCAAATTTTTGTCTTAGGAATGTGACAAAAAACTAAAAATATTATTGAACTCTACTCTCCATGGCGTGACTAATCAATAGAAAAAAAGTCATTTTGGGGGTGAACTACTCCTTTAATAGACATAGGTATTTCAATGGCTATTTCAAGGTAGAATTGTTCAAACAAATACACACCAGTAAGACTCCCTAATCGGGAGATAAGCGACCCTCAGGTCGCAGCGTGATTTTAGGGCAAAATGTGTAGGAGTAGTGCCCAAAAATGTGTTTGAAAAAATCGGCCTGATGGTGGCGCTATATGGGAGAGATCCATGTTGATGAGATGAGTGTAGACATACTGTGTAGCGATTTTTGTGATTTTAGGGCAAAATCTGTAGGAGTAGTGTCCAAAAATGTGTATTAAAAAATCGGCCTGAAGGTGGCGCTAAATGGGACAGATCCATGTTGATGACATGAGTGTAGACATACTGTGTACCGATTTGCGTGATTTTTGGACAAAAATTGTAGGTGTTGTGTCCATAAATGTGTTTTGCAAGAAACGGCCTCATGGTGGCGCTAGAAGAGGGTCATGTGAGAATTGATGGGTGGTTGTGGTTTGGTAGGAAATGAGTGTGTGTGCAAAATTTGGCATGGATCGGGGCAACGGTTGCGGAGATATGAGCAGGGGAAAAGTGTGACGTGTGACGGACAGACTGACAGACAGACAGACAGACAGACAAACAGACAGCTGGTGGAGGTTTTGATAGTAAATGCGACCTGACGGTCGCAATAAAATAGATGAATACATAACAACCAAAATGTAGCAGTACAACAGATTTCTTCTGTGTGTACTGAAAAGGTTTTGAGCTGCAGTACCTGATGCTGCAGTATATGCTTTGGATATCTCTAGTAGATCATTGAATGAATGAGTGAACATTATGTCGATGTATCAATAGATATGAATGTACAGAGATGTATTGGACATCCATCACTACGCGTTAATCTTTCAATTTCCACCATGAGTACAGCTGTCAGTGTGTCCTCGCTGCAGTAGGAACAACGTTTATCCAAGTAAAACCCAGGATTCAAAGCCCAGTCTCCTGAGTGGGAAGCTAAGCATTTACCTCTTGCCAGGGCTTATGAGCTGAGACAGGGCTACTCTGAACCGGATCACACCCAGGATTCGAACCTGTGTCTCCCACATCATGGGAAGCCAAACATGTACCGTACCTTTCATGCGCAGCAGCTCAATGTGCTTGGAAACTGGAAGTGAAGGGACAGACATTAAAAACCAAACAATATTATGACAACATGTTAATTGATTGGTTGTTCTTTATTCTTATTATTCTTATTATTATACTTATTATATTAGTATAATGACTGAACGGTGTTCAGATCTGTCAGTTTCATACTTACCCTGGTGAAAGACCAGTTCTAGATAGAAAGATTCATATATTTACAAAGTTACAGAGAAGTATGAAAATAATAAAAATGAACAGAGTACAGTAAAGAGCAAGGTACATCAAAGAAAGGGAACAAAGAATATATACATAAAGTATCAAAAAACAGTCAATGCTCATAAGTGAAACAGTCATACAGTCAGAAAAAAGGCAAATAGCAATACTTAAGCAATACTTAGTGCCAAACAAAAGTGTCTCATCACCATGTCAAACACAAGCAAAATACTCAATACTACTAACACAACAAAAACGTGTCCATTGGTCAGTGCAAGAAAAACTAAAAAGAAAAACAAGAAAGGGTGTCACAGCAAGACGCACATGTCAAATTAACATTGATTTTACGCTCTCTCCTCTGTTTATTTTTGAACATTCAGATCTTTTTCTCTTTTCCAAAGTCACGGTTCCCAGACTATGTGTTTTTAACATTATTTAGTATCTCCTTTGAGCACCTGGTTGATCTCTCATTCTCTCTGATGCAAACATCATGACAATGTTGTGGAGTAACTTGTCTTGCAGCCACGGTTAGCTTGTCAGGCGCGCAGCGTGGAACCCATGTGTTAGCGAACATGTCAGCTAGTCATTCAGATAAGTCTCCGCTGAAGCCGTCCACAGGCTCTTTGAACCCACAATGACAGAGCAGCGCGGGGCGCCTTCCCCCTGCTCCCCCTGCCAGCTTTAATCTGTGCGTTCGGAGCAGCTCTGCCTCAGCACGCAGGCTGCTATTAGGAGATCCACGCTAAGCCGGGGGGATATGTTGTGTTGAGGTGTCAGCCTGCCCCGCACATACACATTTACCACTAAACGTCTGGGGGTTGTTTGTTTGTGTTTGCAGTAGATAGGAGATACAGGCACGCAGAGGGAAGGCTTGACACGTTGTAGGATGGATGGATGGATGGATGGATGGATGGCATTTTGGGTGCAAGCAAGGGCTTGAAGGGAGGGGAGGTCAAAGCGAGGGAGCACAGTATTTGTGTAGGCTACTACTCAACAGCTCTGCCTAAATATATGTGTGCGTTACGGACTAGTGCATCCTACCTGTCAGGTCAGGTACTGCAGCTATTCCTTTAAGTGTTGAACTGTGAACAACAGAAAAGTTTGAAAACCATTGTCTATAGAGGGTATGCGGGAACGCCTACTGAGTGGCAAAAAACAGAGTCTGTAGGAGTCATGAGGAGTTATAGTAGGAGTGAGGGGGAGCGCTTCCAACCTCCAGTGCTATCATAGTAGGCACTGCGGTGGTAAGCTATCCACTGCGGTGTAGTCTTTTTAAGTCTTTTTAAGTCATAAAACTACAACATTACGTCATTACTCGTGGTGAAGAGCTTTCCACCGCGAACCCCGACACATCTCTCTGTTTTTACTTTCAGACAGATCGGCCCATCACCCCGTTCACTGATTGGTCGATCTAGACCAGTCAGTCACAGTGATAGGACTTCACCGCGACTGACTATGATGGCCTCCACTTATTTTCTCACTTTAGGTGGAAAGCTTTTCACCTAAAGTTTGCGGTGAATAGTTCTTCACCCTGGACTCTGATAGAGACTAAAGGGTCCACGGAATAGGGATGCTGGGGACCAAGTGGTTAAATAAGTGTGTTTCTCCGTTCAGACCACACACACACACACACACACACACACACACACACACACACACACACACACATGCATGGAGGGCTGTACACTACACAGCGGTGCTCATGTGAAAGAGCTGAGGTCAGCTATAATGTGATTTGTGACAGGGAGTTATGCAATCTCCACGGACCGGGAGACGACGACGTTCTGCCGTTTCTTTTCTTTTTTATCCAATATATTAATGTGCTGCATCATTAATAATGTCTGCTCTCTGACAGTAAAGTGTGGACTTATGTAAGGACACAGAGAGAGAGAGAGAGAGAGAGAGAGAGAGATAGAGATAGAGAGAGAGAGAGAGAGAGAGAGAGAGAGATAGAGAAAGAGAGAGAGAGAGAGAGAGAGAGAGAGAGAGAGAGAGAGAGAGAGATAGAGATAGAGAAAGAGAGAGAGAGAGAGAGAGAGAGAGAGAGAGAGAGAGATAGAGAAAGAGAAAGAGAGAGAGAGAGAGAGAGAGAGAGAGAGAGAGAGAGAGACCTGAGCTCAGCAGAATCCTGCAGTGAAGCTACTGTAGAATGGATGAGTGACGGTCGCTCAACCCTGTGGCCCGCTGCCAGCCTACAGTACCTTCCTGTCTGTCCTCTGGGCTACAAAGTCACTGCCAGCGGTGGTACCTTCACTTTTAAGTGAAATAAGTCCTTCACGTACAAGTTTAAGATATACTGTACTTTGCTTGAGTAAAAGATGTGTTTGGCGGCGGACCCCCCCATCTAAAAAATGTTTTGGGCCAGGAGGCAGGAACCCCCAGAGGGGAAGGCAAAGAGGAGTCGGTTGAAGGGCTGGTCAGTGCTAAACAGGGATTCAAACCCCTGGACTCTGCGTGGGTGGTGGGCACTGGACACTGGGCACTGGCCCTCTACCACTGTGCCACCCGAGCTCCTCCTCCAGAACAGTGTTTTTCAACCTGTGGGTCGGGACTCAATTATTTTGGGGGGTTTTGGGGATGATTAACTTAATGGTTTGTTTACTGTTAACTCAACAGTAAACAAACCAACATAAAATGTAAGTGTAGATCGGCGATTTTCACAATAGGCAATTTTCGCAGGGGTCGCGGCCTGAAAAGGTTGAGAACCACTGCTCTAGAGCAGTGTTTCTCAAACTTTCAAATGTCAAGGTCTCCCCTTAACTCTGACAGTATACAAATGAAAGCAAATGAACCCTAACAGGGTTCCATTTGTACACTGTCAGAGTCGTATGGGTCAATTTAGACCCCTAAAGGAACCCACAGAGTCCCTGGAATCCACTTTGAGAAACACTGCTCTGGAATTATCTGAGAGCCGTAGTTACTAGCCACTTTATACATGCATTAAACCAATTAAGCCCTGTTTTATACTTTTGGCTATTTGAAAATAGCAGATCTATTAGCTTATATATATATATATATATATATATATATATATATATATATATATATATATATAATAATGATAATTATCTATCGATTATTCCCCCCATGGAGACTTGAATTAATGGATATTTATTTGTTTTTGTTGCATTTCTAAACCATTGATAATTTGATGTTCCCTATTGAGCCAACAGTGGTTCTCCATAGGGAACTACTGTTGGTCATCAAATTATTGGCTTAGGAATGCAAAAAAAGAAGAAAAAAAAATGAAAAGGAAAAACATGAATTCTCTATGGGGTGTGTAATCGATACAGAAAAAAAGTTATTTGGGGGTGAACTATCCCTTTAGGTATATTGCGATGCCTTGCACTTTCAAAGTAAAATAGGACTTGGTCTTGTAACAGAGCATTTCTACATTGTACTTTTACTTGAGTAAAACATCGTCTTCCACCTGTGTGCTTGTGTGTGTCAGCAGCAGACAGCAGGCAGCAGCAGCTTTAAGCTGTCATCCACTGTGACACGATGTTGAAGGATGAAAGTGTCTGTGGTTTACTGTTCTATCCATCAGGCTGTTAGGAGCCTGTCTGAGGCTGACACTATATTATCCATGGAAACCTTGTATGTCCAAAAGTGTTACCTTTCAGGAGGTGGAAAACAAGAACCTGTGGCTCCAATGGAGCCAATGTACCGGTAGTTATTATTTGGTCGGAAACAAACTCCTCTTAATGATTTCCATTTGTTAAATATTTAACAGTCAGATTTAACCACTTCCAACCCGGGGTATCCCTACCTGTATTCATTATAGCGTTTGAACATTGCAGAAATAGCATTGATTGATTGATGACTTTATTGTCAGTTTGCATAGGAAAAGGTACAGTTTCATGATGGTACAGTTCACTGGTACAAGGTCAACTAAAAGGAGGTCCTAGAAAAGCACTTGGCTTATTTCCACAGGAAACCGCATTGAAGTATCTCATATAACATTGAATGACAGACAGATAGAACACAGTACTATGCAGTAGATATAGCCAGGCAAAAAAAGGGGGAAAAAAACTGTGCAAAAAATATATATACAGTAGGAAAATACAAAGAAGGGTCAGGGGAGGGTAAGGCTGGACTAGGTTTGTTTTTACCAGTTGCAAACGGCTGCCACCTGTAAGCAGATCTACAAGCTCAAAAGAATTTGGAGATATAAGGTTTGTGCTTGACAGTAATACTAGTGTACATAAACAGGTCTATATTATTTTTGATTGATTGAGTATTTTATTAGACAAAAATGGAGAACGGTACAACAAGTATAGTCAATACAATTTAGTAGAGTACAAGTATAGTTAAACACCCTGTCTAAAAGGAGCATCCCAAATAAGTCATTTTACGGTCTTTTTTACATCCGAAGTCCTTGGTATTCAATTCATGGACATTATAGATACCTCTCTCTCTCTCTCTCTCTCTCTCTCTCTCTCTCTCTCTCTCTCTCTCTCTCTCTCTCTCTCTCTCTCTCTCTCTCTCTCTTATCTTATCCCATCTCTTATTAAGGAGGATTACCCACATTAACATTACACATTACCATGCATTATTAAGACAATCACCCACTGTGTGATGCTGTCACAGCTCATTTGCATCGTGTTTGATCACAGGACGATGGCTACTCTTCCATTACATAACAATAAGTAGGGTGCGGAGGAGGGGAATAATTGAACTGAAGAGTCATCACTGTCTCCTCCAGCCGACCAGAGCCGCCACTCACACACTGAACGAGACAATGACACATACATGTCTATTTATAGAGGCAGTGGGACAGGCCAGCATCATCATGGTAGAGAGACACAAGACAGACAGACAGACAGACAGACAGATATAGTCATCATGAGAAAGATATAAATGTTATGTTTAATATGCTTTGGCGATGTAAAATATATTTTATCATGCCCATAAAGCAGAGAGAGAGAGAGAGAGAGAGAGAGAGAGAGAGAGAGAGAGAGAGAGAGAGAGAGAGAGAGAGAGATATCTTGCCCGAGGATCAATGATGAAACAGAAACACTTCCTACTAGAAGTACTGTGTGTGTGTGTGTGTGTGTGTGTGTGTGTGTGTGTGTGTGTGTGTGTGTGTGTGTGTGTGTGTGTGTGTGTGTGTGTGTGTGTGTGTGTGTGTGTGTGTGTGTGTGTGTGTGTGTGTGTGTGTGTGTGTGTGTGTGTGTGTGTGTGTGTGTGTGTGTGTGTGTGTGTGTGTGTGTGTGTGTGCGTGCGTGCGTGCGTGCGTGCGTGCGTGCGTGCGTGCGTGCGTGCGTGCGTGCGTGCGTGCGTGCGTGCGTGCGTGCGTGCGTGCGTGCGTGCGTGCGTGTTCGTGCGTGGTGCGTGCGTGCATGCTCGTGAGTGCGTGTGTGTGAGAGAATAATTGGAGGATATTGACTTAAATCAGCGGTGCTGAAATCTTATTGATTGATTGATTGAAGAATTTATTAGAAGTTTGCAATAGAAAAAAGTACAGTTTCATGACAGTACAAATCACTGGTACAAGGTCAACTAAAAGGAGATCCTAGAAAGCCGAGGCTTATTTCCACAGGAACCACACTTTAAGTATCTCATATAACATTGAAAGACAGACGGATAGAACATAGTACTTTATCTAGGATAATATCAGTTTCAAAAGCATAACATCAAATACAAAAGGCAGAATACAAAGAAAAAGGGGGGGGGGAGCTGAAATCTTAAAGGCTACTCTTTACAATTGGAAAGCATCCAAAGTGACTTACAGGATGTACGATCAGAGTAGGTGTCATCATGAACCCTAGTCAATAGTCATCAAACGACAAGGTGAATGATCTGGTACAGCAAAGAGAGCAATGAAGTGTTACTGTGTAACAAACATACCAGGTAAACCAGGGGTTCCCAAACCTTTTTGGCTCGGGGCACCACTATACATATTCTTTTCATCACTCCCAGCACCTTATATTTATAGCATATTTTAGCGATTATGTTGCGAGGAAAGCTAGATAAGTCATTTTGGTTAGAACTGTCTGAAAATAACTTTGTACTTCAAGTTTAAAATGATACTAAATATATTTTTAATTGTCCAAATACATTTCAAAACGCGGCACCCACTTTGAAAATAAAATCACGCTGCGACCGCTTATCTCCCGATTAGGGAGTCTAACTGGTTTAAAATAATTATCCTATCACACAAAGATTTGGTGGCCCCCCTGTGATATCTATGAGGACCCCCTAGGGGTCCCGGATCCCCTGTTGAAGACCCCTGGTCTAGTACCTAGGGGCGGCATAGCTCAGGGGTAGAGAAACTGGTATTAGAGCACGAAGGGTATAAATCCCGAAGGGTTCCCAGTTCGAATCCGGGCTCCCCCTGAGTTAATGTCGAAGGGTCCTTGGGCAAGACTCTGAACCCCTAATTGCCTCCGGTGAGTAGGTTGGTGCCTTGCATGGCTTCCTCCGCCACCGGTGTATGAATGTGTGTGTGAATGGGTGAATGTAATGCACAATCTATGTAAAGCGCTTTGGATTAAAAGCGCTATATAAATGCACCATTTACCATTTACCATTTTACCCTTGTGCAAGGACGCACTGTGATTGGCTAGTACGCTTGTGCAAGGCTGTGCTATGATTGGCAAGTATACCCACTTTGAGTGGCAGTTGGGGCAAACACTCTGGCCCAAACATTATTTACTATTCTGTCCCTATCGGGACATAACTCGGACACCGACAGTGCTGAGTATAGGCTCAAGCGACCTTCACAACGTCCGCCCGGTACTCTCTTGCTTGGCGGTGCCTCTCGTGGTCGCTTGAGACGGCGCGCCTCTGTCGTGGTCAATAACAAGGGATGGAAATTGGAATCCGCCAATATCAAATCGTCAGAATTGGTGACCGGCAGGTCACTGACATAAATACCGATTTTATGCCAATTGTGTCTATGGCACTGCACAGCATGATGCTCTGGTCCTGTGACTAAAGTAAACATAGCAAGTAGCAGCCAGTCTACTTAGTGGCAGCCTACATAATACAGTTGGTGCTGATTACCTTTGCAATGTAAGGATATTCCATAATCCTGTGTCAATGTCGTCTCCAAAAAGAAGGGGAAAAAAAGCAGTGTCACCTGCTTTCCTCCTGCCTAGTCCAGACGGTCATATTAGACTGGATATTGTCTGTGATTTTGGATATTGTACTATTGTGATTGATTTGGCATTAGTGTTCTTCTAGCTTATTGGTACTCAAATTGAAGTATGTCTTGTAGGCCTATTTGGGTATTGGAGCAACCCTATTTTCTAGTTCTTAGCTAAAGAAATCGGTATCGGAAAAATCGGTTTTGGCAGGTCAGACCTTCATAAAACAGCAGATCTACAAGCACACAACGCCTCGCGGTGCGAGGCGTTGTGTGCTTGTAGATCGGCTGTTTTCACTAGTTTGAATCATTTTTAAATGATTAATGCAAAACAAACGGTTTTGGACATACAAGGTTTTCACCCGACAACGACGATAAATAATAAAGTTTATAATAATTCTCTGTACTGTACTGTGACCTCATCAGCAGGTCATTCCTCTGCTGTTGATAAACAGTTACTGTACTGTGATGATAATCCTCTCCAAAGCTGATTTTCAGGGTTTCTTAGAGTGAAGAAACTTTGACTGTTTTGTTACAACAACCACCATAATAATAATAATCCACTGTTCTTCAACTTCAAACAACGCTGTTAATCCCACATGGAGCAATTAGTTCACCCTCTTATTCCTTGTGGCTCTGTTGCTGTACTGTACTTTGTTTTGCAAGTCGCTTGATTGGAAAGGCAACAAATCTGTTGCCCAATTGATTCTTCTGACTGTAGCTTATCACATAACTCTATGTTGTAGAGTCAGGTTCTCAAACCTTTAAGGCCAACCTTTAGTGGCGACATGTCGGAATGGAGAGAGCCCCCCAAGAAGAATAAGAGTCCACACACCAATTTCTCAAAGAGCTGTGAGGCTCGAAACGTTACCTAACTATACTTACGCTTTGGGAGTATACAATTGATGTGCGGACTCTTATTTTCCTCTGTAGCTTTGTGTCATAACAAAAACAAATCTCTGTTGTAGATTCATTAGTGTCACTGCATTACAATGATTTGTTTTGGATCCATTAATCACAGTGCGTTAACGGGCATGAGAGAAGATGTGTAAGTGTGCGTGTGTGAGAGAGGGATGGATGGATTTAGGGATGGATGAATGGATGGATGGAGGAATAGATGGAGGGATGGGATGATATGAAAATGTCATATCACGATTATTGTGAGAATTTGTGACACGATTGTTTTTTGGCAAAGAAGACATTTGATAGAGAGTGAAAAAAAGTCTGTATCAAGTACCTTTTACCAATTATAGAGGGTTTAAATGGTGCCGGATATGCAGCTCGGCAAATAAATGGTGAATTGATCCCAGTGCATGACAGAGGACGATATCACGATAAATTAAATATCCACGATACGATTATCGTGAGTGCTTTTTTTATCACGGTAAACGATAATACCGCTTATCGTCCCATCCCTAATGGATAGATGGAGGAATGGGTGGATTTACGGAGGAATAGATGGAGGGACCGCCACTTGAGAGTAGTCTCGCGTAGCCAGACAACTATTCCACAATCTCCGAATGCTATATAGAGTCTGGAACGGCAGCTCCCGAATGGCGAGTATCGGAAGTAGCCACTGCTGCACGGAAGTTGGCCGAACTGTAGTCCCACAGGAAACATAACAGAAGCACACTCGCACAGACAGAGTCATTCGGGCGGCATATTCTTGTTATGTGTGTATAGTTTAAGACAATATTTGAAAACATCATGGAAGTAACACCACCAACACCCGAGAAAGACGAAATAATGCCCCAAAAAATTGTGAAAGAAGACATGTACGCTTCCAGTAGGACTTGTTATTGCTACTGCACCAAGGGAGCGGTTACGCCACATCCGCTCTATCTCGCACTCATCGTTTCTATTTCCGTGCCCCAGACTGCCGGGAGCATTTGCAAATCGTGTTAGGCAACAGTCTGGCCACGCGAGACTAACTTGAGAGTGACTCAGTGTGTTTCCCAGGCCATGCAGAAAACAGGGAGAAGGTTTGGGTTTAGTCCAAACCTTCTAAACAATACGGACACACTCCAGTGGAACAACCACAACCTGACCTTTGATTAGACTTAAATCTTGCGTGTCTAAACTCATTTATAGGCCTGTCTGCGTCCCGCTCGCAAATTACACCGGAGATAATCGCAGTCTTCTTTGCATGAACGTCATAATCATTTCCATGCTGAAAAATGGTCCTGCGGAATTATCAGATCTACAAGCTCACAATGTGGTGCAATGTTGACATGCTGTGAGCTTGTAGATGCACTATTTCTTAAACATTTTTGAAAGTGTTAAGTTTTAAAATGCCAGTCATTTCTTTGCATATTAAATGTGTCATTATCTGCCCTGCGCAATTTTTGTTTACAAAGCCAAACAGATTGTAATTTTTATGTTCCGATCTTCAATGTTAAAACACAAAACACGTTAATCACAAATTACAAACTAAAGTGACAAGTGATCATCAAGTCATCAAAAACATGTCATGATAGGTGACACAGCCCTACTCCTTTACCTGTCCAGAATGATTTCACGCGTCAAAGAAAATCAATTAAATTATCATCAAATATACATAGAGGCATAACTGGCGTTATGAACTCCTCCTCCAGTTTCTTTGAGGTGAAACTGACTTTTCAGAGAAACTCGACTGAGGAAAACAGAAAATCCATATTTTATCATTCTTTGGCCAGTGAAGTTCCTGTGGCTTCTTGTGCTGAGCTGTGAATATTTCATAGTGGGGGTGTCTGTCTCACCTCAGGGTCAGTGACTCTGTCCAGGACAGCTTAGGAGGAGGAGGAGGATTACTTCATGACTTTATTCATGCGTTCACAGTCGCTTTCAACCAGTGGTGAAAGAAGTACTGTGTTTATTTCTGATTTTATTTTGTTAAACTAAGCTACTAAATAGCTCTATATTGTGATCGTAATCATGGCTATTGAGTGTTTGTTCAGTAACAGTGTTAAACAGCTCTTTATTGTGATAGTAGCTACTCATTGCTAGAGTGTTTGTTCAGTAACAGTGTTACATAGCTCTATATTGTGATAGCACTCATTGCTTACTTTGTTCAGTAATAGGGGTCTCCCTCTCTCCAGCTCTTTACTAAAAAAAATGCTCCATTTCAGGTCGGGATGCACATTTTATCCAATCAGGAGAGAGCTCTTTACAGGATAGAGGATAAACAACTCAAACTGGCAGTAATGACACAACGAAACACAAGCAAAAGTAGTTAATGTAGCATCACAATAAGTTTAACCACTTTATCCATTTATATGTTGGCAGATCTAAAAGCTCACACAAATGTTTTTGAAACATAAATCTTCTCTTCTGGAGGTCCCTGGCACAAAACCCTTTCAAACGGAGGTCCGCGGGCAAATAGGTCTATATATCAATTTGGGTGTCCTCGACTTGGGGAAAAAGGTTTAGGAACCACTGCAGTAAGTACCGTACTTGAGTAAATGTACAGTACTTAACGTAGTTTCTTTCCATGGCGGAGGAGGATTACATCATGACTTTAGTTTATTCATGGCCTCTCAGTGGTTTTACTCTACCTGACTCCATCTTAGTGCAACTAGAAACATACAGACACCGTAAAGCCATTCTCCATCTTAGTACAACTAGAAACATACAGACACCGTAAAGCCATTAATCTTTCAATCTGGGAACCTATCGGCAAAGAAATCCTTTCAGTTTGCTGAATCAGCTGTGGAGCTCTGAATCTGTCATGAGAGATTTCTAATCTTTCAATCTTTCAAAATATTTTGTAAATCTAGGATTTCCTGGATGGATTTCCTGAATAAAAATGCTACTTTGTTCCATTGGCTCTCACTCCCTCCCTCTCTTGCTTCATAAGAGAAATGAATAAATAATACAATATCAGTTCAATATTAGTCGCATTCCCTACGATATTTACAGTGCAATAAATAGTCTTTTGTTCAAATGGCAGCGTAGCCAAATGCAAACAGGCGTGAAAAAGGTATCTGCAAAAAAGATTAAAAAAGAAAATCTTGAGAATGAAACAACACAAAGGAACAAGCAGTTAGGAATCCTTGCATATTCTACTGAGATAAAATGAGATATGTTACAGTACATATAGAAAAACCTTTTTCGACACGAGTTGATGCCACGGCTCGGCGGGGCTCGCGGCACGAAGCGAACGCTATTTTATTTCGCTTTTCTTCTTCTTCCTGTGGACGAACCAATGAGTGTCTGCGCTCAGGACCCTGAGTCCAGAAGACTATAGGGGTCACCGTCAGAATATGTCCGTACACAGACAAATGTGTCCGTGGCAAAGACTTGGCCTTGTTCGTGGCAAATTCTGCTTTTACACACCATTATAATGTTCTTATTTTGATCATAAGTCCCAATTACTGAATGTCAAGTCTCCAGGTTTTCTTCAGAATATCTATGACACACTGATTTACTATCACACTGTGGCACATCTCAGACATTTATTTCCAAGGACCCCATAACTCTGAGAGTGTACATTTGGTTCCATTTATACACTCCCAGAGTTACAGACCTGTAATGGTCATTCAGGGCCAGCTGCTCTTCATGTGTTTGTCTACTCATTTTGCATGTCCGTGGCAAAAATAGAATTTTGACAAATTGTCCACCGCAAGCCAGCATGGCGATGACCCCACGCTGCAGACGATGATTAGCTCTTCCATGTTTTGGTTTCCAGTGAAACGCCCACCCAGTGCTCGGTGGCCAGACCGGTCTGCAGGACAGGACACATGATAATGTGAATTCACGCGACCGGGGTTTGTTTACCAGGCTATACTAGAGTCTAGAAGAGAGTACATTACAGGCTGAATTACTAGGCCATACTAGAGTTCATTACAGGATAGTTTACCAGGCTATACCAGAGAGTTCATTACAGGAAAGACCCGTGCGAGGCGAGCAGAGAGAGGGTCATTGTTGTCGCCCGTCGCCTTCGGCCACAACGCTGTGATGCAGTGCAGAGAAACTCCTGAGTGTGCTGAGTCGTTGCCAGGCCGCGACCGGCCTTACTGCTGATGTCGGTTCTGTTTGACACACATGCAGCGGAAAGATGTCATTTCATAGCCTCTGTGTGTGTGTGTGTGTGTGTGTGTGTGTGTGTGTGTGTGTGTGTGTGTGTGTGTGTGTGTGTGTGTGTGCGTGTGTGCGTGTGTGCGTGTGTGTGTGTGTGTGTGTGTGTGTGTGTGTGTGTGTGTGTGTGTGTGAATGAATGAGATGAATGTCTGGGCTGGGAGCTGCTTTTGTCTGGTCTCCGGGGTGTTGTCAGGGCAGGGGGATGTACGTACGTCACTGTTGCCAGGTCTGCTTATTACAAGCAAGCGACTTTTGGCGACTTGTTGCTTGTAAATATTGACAGTTGTGGGTTGTGCTTTTTGTTGTTGTCTTGTTTCTAAAGTGTGGTTGCCTTTTTTTGGCTTGCTCCCTAATGCAGGGGTCTTCAACGTTGTCAGGCCAAGGACCCTTTAGTTGAGAGAGAGAGATGAAGCAGGGACCCCCACTACCTTTTCATAGATTCCATATAGTTTCATTGTTTGACAGCACAATCATCAGTCTATTTTGGATTCATGTCAATTTGTGTTTTCAGATAATATGTAACCACTTAAACCGTCAATACTTAATAAACGTGACCTTTCACTCACTGTACTTAGTCTGCTCTTTTTCCCAATCTACACCAAACCTCTTTGCGAGGCGTTGTCGGCTATTTTTGGCTACAGTTCTCTGAATATGGACACTAGGGTTCAAGTTGTTAACATAAATATGGGGCTGTTAAGTATGACATCATTTTGTAGGCAGAGGAGAATTTCTGCCCCCAGTTTCCGTGAATCTTTTTACTATTTTTACTATTTACAAATTTTTCTTCTCTTTGTTGTTGAAAGGAAAGTGTTAGAATTATACTTTAGTCGTTATTTTTGTCTCGGATCTGTTGAAAATAGCGAGGGACAGAAAATGCTCTGGGGGCAGATTCTCCTCTGCCTACAAAATGATGTCACGGCTTAAAAGCCCCATTGGATTAGAAGATTTGGAGGACCCCTGTAGTAACTCTGAGGACCCCCTAGGGGTCCCGGACCCCCTGTTGAAGACCTCTGCCCTAATGTTTAAACCAGTTATGTTATGAGGGCCCAAATTATGTATTTGTCCTCCAAGATTCGTGCATTTAAAATATTTAAAGATATTCTGCATTCCGCACAGCCTATGAGCCATATTTTCGTCCATGCTTTACACCTTTATCCCTAAACTTATTTGCCTTTTTTTTTTTACTGTTTTGAAAAAACATTTGAAATACTAGCCAATCAACATCGAGTAAATAAGCTATTTGAAACATTTAAAAATGATTTTCAAAACAGTAAAGAATTGGAAAAGAGTTTAGGCATGGATGAAAATTGGGCCTAGATGGTATTTTGACCTACCGGTAGCTTCTTCTGGGCTTGTTTATTTCATAGTCCTACTGGTTGCTTGCCAAACCCGGCAACAGTGGCGTATGTTTATGTGTATGTGCTTGTGCGCGTGCGTGTGTGTGTGTATGTCTGTCCGTCCGTCTGGCCATCCAATTCATTTATGAGTTCTGTCATGAAGTGTGGGTCATGACCGAAAGTATAAGGTCTCGGGTACAAGCGGCCAAAATGAGTTTTCTCAGAAGGGGGGCTGGTATCTCCCTTAGAGATAGGGTGAGAAGTTCAATCACCCGAGAGAGACTTGGAGTAGAACCGCTGCTCCTTCACTTGGAAAGGAGTCAGCTTAGGTGGTTCGGGCATCTAGTACGGATGTCCCCCGAGCGCCTTCCTAGGAAGGTCCTCGATGCACGTCCCACTGGGAGACCTAAGACCAGATGGAAGGATTATATCTCCAGACTGGCCTGGGAATGCCTCGGTTTACTCCCAGAGGCAGTGGAGGAAGTTGCGCAGGATAAGGAAATCTGGAAGTCTCAGTTGGAACTGTTACCCCCGCGACCCGATTCCGGATAAGTGGTTGAAGATGAATGGATGGATGGATGGAAAGGGTCGTCTGAGGTTAATATTAATTACCACATGGTACATAATAATAATGTTATCATGAAGAATCTCAGATCAAACAAAAGCAAACGTATGTAAAAGTCAATCCATAACAACACGACAACCAGCTGTGTTTAAGTGACGTGGGAACGGAATAGCCGGTCCTCCACCTGACCGCACCCCCACCCCATCACTCCACCCTCATCACCCCCACCCCAAGGTGGCTGGTGGTCAGTGGGGTCGGAAACGGGATCAAAAACAAACACCCCCCCCCCCACACACACACACACACACACACACACACACACACACACACACACACACACACACACACACACACCCAGTGGAGTAGTGATTACTCCCACTGAGCGCGCACAAAGCTGCTGCTCGCTAACGAGCGTTTCCGTGACGATGGTGACGGCACACTAGATGGGGTCAAATTCCCCTGTCAGCCACACACCTTCTGACCCCCCCCCCCCCCCCCCCCCCCCCCCACACACACACACACACACACACACACACACACACACACACACACACACACACACACACACACACACATACACCCATCACCCTCACAGGAGGGTGGGGGCTGGCTGTGCCGGCCCGGGTAGGCCTGTCACAATCATTACATAATAATCGTGTAATCGCGAATTATTTGACATAATCACAATTATTTTGTTATAATCGTCATAATCGTTTACATGTTGAAATGTTTCCTTGTTAAAATAGTGGAAATAACAGATCTACAAGCTCACTATGTGCCGCGATGCAACGCGTTGTGAGCTGGTAGATCGGCTATTTCCACTATCAATGTTATTTTTTTAAGTATAAAGTTGTGAAATATTTCATTTCTTTGTATATTTAGGTTATGTGTCATGAATGCCATGTGCAACTTCAAAGCCTACAAGCCAAACATAAATGTAATTGTCAACGACAAAAACACAATTAAATCGTTAATCGCAATTATTTGAGTGACAATTAATCTTCATGTAAAATATAAAATGTAAAAAAGCCTTGGTCACAATTATTACATAACGTCTCTTTCGGGCAAAAACCTCTTATCTCCATATTTCTAACTTGGTGTGTTTTTTTTGTGTATTAACGTCCTACTTGATCATACTACAACGTCACACAAAAGCATCAAAAGTAGCAGATCTACAAGCTTGAAACGTGCCTTGAACTTGAAGCGATGCGGTTCGAGCTTGTAGATCTGCTGCTTTTGATACTTTTGGATTTGAATCCTGAAAAAGTAACAGTTTTAAACATGAACGTGATCTGGAGTTAGATTACGAGATAAATCCACTTTTGTGAATCTCATAACACTGGCCTGTATGGAAAACCGGATTTTCCGATCACGTTATCTCCCGTTGCATTCTGGGAATTGGAGTGTTTCTCTTCAGCCGCAGCTGCCCCAGACAGTAAATTATGGTTTAATATGAACCCTTATCAGACGCGTTGAACGTGTCGGCGGCACTCGTAGAGTGTTAAGATGGCGGATCGCTTAGATTACCTGTGAGCGTTCATTCTGTTGGCATCGTTTACTTTATGTTTACATTTTGCAGTGTCTTCCGTCCTCCAACGTACTGATCATTGACACGCCCACGTATGTTGTCTCCTCATGGTTCACAAGATGAACTGCCGGATTTGGGTTTCCCGTTACGAATTTTTACTTTTAGGGTTCATAACCAAGTCATTTTTCAGTCGGAGCTCTCGGAAACTGGTTCAAAGTTAGGCGGGAAGAAAGAACCGAACCTGTTCAACCCCGGTGGAAAAGGGGCCACAGAGTTCTCACCTCTCCATCATTGTGATCTCCGGTCTCCACTGTTTGAGAGAGCATCAGCCTAAAGGCACGTTGGACCTCATGTTACCAGCACTCAAAAGAGCACGAACACGCACGCGCGTGCGCACACACACACACACACACACACACACACACACACACACACACACACACACACACACACACACACACACACACACACACACACACTCACTCACAACACATGCTTGTATTACTATGCTTGTGAGGAAATTAACACTTTAGGACAGTGATGTTTTTAATGCTATGTTATTTATTATTATGCCATTTTCTCACCGTAAGCCTAAAGTTGAAAAATAGCTGATCTAGAAGCTCACAGTGCGTCACATCAGCTATTTTTCGGTGCATGACACTGGCGCTCAACTATGTATGAATCACGTTAATTCCAACCCCTAAATCTAACCTCTAAATGTCTAACCCTAACCCGATCCCAATCTTTTTCTAATTCTGATCTATTTTCAACCATAATCCATAAACCATCCAACCATTTATCTTGTGAGGTCCAGGCAAATGGTCCTTGAAATGTCTATTTCTCAAAAACGACTACGTCGGGCCGAAACCTCCTAACTCCAAAATGTTCATTTTCGGTATAATGAGCTCAAGTGGAGTTAGGAGGTTTTGATCGAAGGGCTTTTTACAACTTTTCATTGGTTCAATATTATTTTAACCAACACACAGACGTAAAGGGTGTTCAATAGCACATATTTATGAAAAAAGAGAGGGCCAATCGTGTGTGGAGTTAGCTGGTTTGGCATAAAGTGTGGAGTTAGGAGGTTTTGTCCCAAGCACTTTTTACTAGGCTACTTTCCATTGGTTCAATATTATTTTAACCAACACTCAGATGTAAAGGGAGTTCAATAGCCCTGATTTATGCCCAAAAAAAAATCAAAAACCTCAAAAATGGAGTTTGGCCAGACAGTGAGAATATACTTTTATATAGTAATTTACGCATGCACGTGCACGCGCACGCGCACGCACACGCACACACACACACACGTCACACACACACACACACACACACACACACACACACACGGCAGGTAGGTTTCCTTCCCAGCGGTCAGGGCAGCGTTCCTGGGGTCCAGGGTGTGTCACACCTCTGTCAGTCACAGGGTGTGTCACATCTCTGTCAGTCTAATGGAGACAGATTGGAGCCTGAGGGCCTGCGCGGCAGCAGCAGGTGCATGATGGGACATGGCTGACAGCTGGCACACAGGTGGCAGGTGTCTGGCTGTCACTCAATCACAACCCTCTGACTGATGTCTGCTTTGTGTCTGTCTGTCACACATAAGCCCTGTCAGTAGCAACGAAAAAGTCGACAAATCTACTCAGTCGACTTCATTACACAAGTCGACTCCCACCAGAGAAAGTCGAAGTAAAAAAAAGAGGAAAAAAAAAACTTTCTATTGTGAAAATAGCAGATCTACATGCTCACAACTTGTGAGCATGTAGATCTGCTATTTTCACAATTTCTGCCTCTATATATTTGGCTATTTGGACAATGTTTAATTTGTCATTTTAGAGGTATTAAAAAAAGAGTCACTTTAGAAATGTGAAGATACCTAGATACACTTTATGTTGGTTTGTTTACAGTTGAGTGAGAAAACAATATTTCACATTAAGTTAATCATCTGGGGACCCGCCCCCCAAAATAATTGGGGGGTCGTGTGTGATGCGATGACGTCATCAAACGATAAAGTCGACTTCAACTCAACTTTTTTCTGAGTCGAGTCGTTAATGCCCTAGTCTGTACTAGTACCTCTCTGACTGTCTGTTTTCAGTGCTTTGTGTCTGTGCCTGTTGGTAGTACCTCTGACTGTCTGCTTTGTGCCTCTTAACTGTTAGTAGTACCTCTGACTGTCTGCTTTGTGCCTCTTAACTGTTAGTAGTACCTCTGACTGTCTGCTTTGTGCCTCTTAACTGTTAGTAGTACCTCTGACTGTCTGCTTTGTGCCTCTTAACTGTTAGTAGTACCTCTGACTGTCTGCTTTGTGCCTCTAACACCGTCTGTGACATATCAGCCTGTCACTACAGTCACCTGACATTCTCTCCAGTTCAAGTCGTTTTAAAGTGGTCAGTGGTTCGCTCTCACTTTTCCCACATCGAGAACCCCCCCAAATTGTTATTGTATTTGGCCACGGACCCCCATGGGGGTCCTTGACACGAAAAAGTTTGAGCACCAGTGACATGGAAACATAGGTTTCTTGCACACATTTTCAAAATGTTTCAAAAATAGCAGATTTACAAGCTTGCAGAGTGCCGCGCTGTGAGCTTGTACCGGTATATCTGCTATTTTTCAATAGTTAACATTCATGGGGGGCCCGCAGTGAATCCTTGTACCCAGGGCCCAGAACTTGGTGTGACGCCCCTGCTAGGTAGTATGATCAGACTTGTGTATGGCATTCATTTTACAAAGAAATGTGAAGATACAGTAAGAGGCTTCTGCCCAGCAGCAATGAAATTAGCAGTGTGCACACTTTGGTTTGTTTATGTTTATGTTTGTCCTAAGGTGCCTGTGTGAGTGTGCGTGCGCGTGTATGTGTTTGTGCAGGCATGCGTGCCGTGGCGTGCATGTGTCTGCTTGGCTCAGAAACGGCTGACGTCATGTGTGTGTGTGTGTGTGTGTGTGTGTGTGTGTGTGTGTGTGTGTGTGTGTGTGTGTGTGTGTGTGTGTGTGTGTGTGTGTGTGTGTGTGTGTGTGTGTGTGTGTGTGTGTGCGCGTGCGTGCGTGCGTGCGTGCGTGCGTATTTGTGTTTGCATTTGAGCGTGAATCTGGCTCAAAAACAGCTGACTCTGCAATGAAGAAAGAGAGGCATTGAACGCCGTCTGTCCTCACTCTCTCTCCGTGTTTCCATCCTGTCTGTCTGTCCTCATGGTTCCTGTCTCTCCATGTGTCCATCTGACTGTGACACTCTATACAGTATACTCTATATTTATCTATTAATGTTGCTAATGAAAATATGTCACGAAAAATCTTCGGCATAATTTCCGATGCTGATATTGTCAAAAATGGTGACTGTCAATATGGACCAAACCCAGATATTGTCTGGGCTTTAGAATCACCACGTGTAAATCGTCTCTGTCTCTGTAGGGTGGAAACCACCTATACACACATTACACAGTATACAAAAACTTTACTTTTCAGGATAAGAATTCTGCTGCTTTTGTATGACACTGTAGTATGATCAATTAGTTCATCATTTATGAAAAAACGCATAAAGTTAGACTATGGAGATAAGAGGTTTCTGCCCGACACAGCAACGATATGAAGGTTCTATCAGATGTAAAGCATTGGTTCTCAAAGTGGGGTCCGGTTTGAGGGAGTTCCAGGCGGTCCCCTGCTAAATGACACATAGTCAGGACCAAATGGACAGAACCACTGATCTAAGGGACACCTTGGCGAACTCACAACATGTGTGAGTGAACAAATATGATGTGTTCTTGATCACAGTATTTCTTTTTGGTGTTTGGATGGCAGTGTGCTGCATGGTGACAAAGATGCTGTGTCACCGTCACCTTGCTCTGCTCACCGCAGTAGAGAGACACACACAGAGGGAGGTCAGCTCGAACCTCAGCTCAGATCCAATGAATTACACATGAGTTGTGGACCTGTGTGTGTGTGTGTGTGTGTGTGTGTGTGTGTGTGTGTGTGTGTGTGTGTGTGTGTGTGTGTGTGTGTGTGTGTGTGTGTGTGTGTGTGTGTGTGTGTGTGTGTGTGTGTGTGTGTGTGTGAACGGGACCGCTGAATGCGCACAATCTGTGTGTGTGTGTGTGTGTGTGTGTGTGTGTGTGTGTGTGTGTGTGTGTGTGTGTGTGTGTGTGTGTGTGTGTGTGTGTGTGTGTGAGAGTGTGAGCGTGTGAAGGGGACTGGCCATGCGTGCAACACGAGGCCATCGGTGATGTCAGCTCCTGTGTTAATTCGTAATGAAGGTTGGATATCAGGTAGACCAGCTCCTCACCACCACTTATATAACTAGTGGAGAGAACAGCTAATGGTAGCAAAAGTAGGATTAGTATTAGTACTAATAGTGTAGTTCTTCTTCTTCTTTCGTGTATCATCAGTCCTTGATGATTGATAATTTTTTCATATGTTTTTAATTTCTACCCCCTTTTCTCCAAAATGTAGTCGTTATTCCAATTGACATCTCTCCCCACACACCTCAGTGTCACTGCTGTTGTATCCTATCACCTGCCAGTGAGGAGCCCCTACTGGGAGGAGTAGAGCCTTCGTTCTACTCCTCCCGCTCAACACTCCCTGCTGACAATTTTTCACCCTCCACAACCGGCTTGCCCTGAACAAGGGCCAATATTATGTATTTAATATGTAGATGCTCGACAGAGTGCAATTATAGTGAGGCGATTAAGCAACTTTGTTTTTCTGCTCAGATTTCAGTGCCATTATCAACCTGTATGAATGAGGCACCAAAATAAAATGTTTATGAAATAGTTGTTGCACATTTTCGTGTTGTTTATTCGCTTCGCTCCGTTGTCGTATTAGAGTTGGCTTCTACAGTATACAGAAAATAAATTAATAAATATAATCCATACGTTCCTAGATGTTTACTGGCTGGCCAAAATATACAATTTAGAGAAATGATGTTAAAATACAACGTTTTATTAAATATTTCATATTTTGAAACTTCAATGTATCATTATAGGAAATTGGCCCGTAATTCTTTTAAGCCACACCTGTTTCCTCCCCCAAAGTTTACTTAAAAATTGCTTTGTATTTTTCGACATTAAAATATATAGATGCTTTTGTATGGAGGGGTCACGGTATGTCCTTGAGAAAGAAAGAAACAAAGACAGACAGACAGACAGACAGCTTCCTCTTCTACAAGTAGCCGTGGCTCAGAGCTTTGATCCTGTGCTACCTGAGACGGTACGCTCTCTGCTCTCCTCCATGTCAGCCCTGGTGTCTCCTCTTCAATCACACTGCTTTGCCCTCCGGCCCCAAAATCTGACTCTCAGGTTGCTGAAAGGAAGATGTGGGAGGCCGGCGGCGCTCACACTCATACGTCTCATCATATCCACTAACTGTCTGTCTGTTTGTTTTGTTTGCTTGTTGAGACAGAGTGGAGGATCATTATCGTGGTGTTGGGAGGGGGGACGGGGGGAAGCAGGGCGTTTGTCTGGAAATGGAGACGGTTTGATTCGACCACAGAACATTTGGGGATTTTTGTGGGGAGACGAGCCTTGGGGAAAGTCCGGTGTAGCTTGAAGAGGTCTTTTCACAAAACGGGCACCCGTGTAACTTCATCTGCACAGTCAAAACCATCAGCGTTACTTTAAAGGGGATGTAAGTGATATAATTTTGTTACAACAGGTGTTAACCCATTTAGAACCCATTTAGCACACATTTTGTGTATCATTATTTTATGCTTTAACTACTGAAAAATAGCAGATATACAAGCTCACAGCGCGGCACCGAGTGCCCCGCTGCGAGCTTGTAGATCTGCTATTTTTGAAAAATCGTGAAAATTTGAATTTTGACCCAATTCTATAAGTGTCTTTTGAATCCTTCTAAGGTGTTTTGAAAAACCTATGTTTCTATGTCAGCAATCTGGCCAGCCATCGTCAAAGAAAAGGTCCTTTTCACATTAACTGGAGCTCAGTTAGTCTGTTCTTGAGAGACTACTATGTCAGTTGTTCTCAAACTTTTTCATGTGAAGGACCCCCAAAATGATATTTATTTGGCCACGGACCCCCATTACAAAATATCTAGTTCCAGGGACCACCCAGAAGCAAAATTTGAGTTACAAACGTTCGCTTTGAAAATACATATATTCAAAGATTTGCACACATTTTCACGACTTTAAAAAAAATAGCAGATCTACAAGCTCGCAGCTTGTGAGCTTGTATATCTGCTATTTTTCACTGGTTAAAGCATTCAATCATTACTAGGCCTAAATGGGCTAAAGGGAATGTAAGTGATATAATGTTGTTACAACAGGTGTTAAACGGCTCTATATTCCTACAGCAGTCCTTGCTCTAGTGCAGGGGTAGGAAACCTTAGTTACGGGTGGCAACATTGGCACAGGGTACACTGGCATAAATGTGAGCGAGAGTATATTGAGCTGTGCTCCTGGAAGGAGCTAAGCTTGAAACATCTGGCTTTGTCCGGGCTCTGAAAAGTGGCCTACATCTGTCCTACATCTGTCCTACATCTGTCCTACATCTGTCCTAAATCTGGCCTACATCTGGCCTACATCTGGCCTACATCTGGCCTACATCTGTCCTAAATCTGTCCTACATCTGTCCTACATCTGTCCTAAATCTGTCCTACATCTGTCCTACATCTGTCCTAAATATGGCCTACATCTGTCCTACATCTGTCCTAAATCTGGCCTACATCTGTCCTACATCTGGCCTAAATCTGTCCTACATCTGGCCTAAATCTGGCCTGCATCTGTCCTACATCTGGCCTACATCTGTCCTAAATCTGTCCTACATCTGTCCTACATCTGGCCTAAATCTGTCCTACATCTGTCCTACATCTGTCCTACATCTGGCCTACATCTGTCCTAAATCTGGCCTACATCTGTCCTAAATCTGTCCTAAATCTGTCCTACATCTTGGCACAAAGCACTCAAAGTGTGTTGTAGGCCCAGGGTCACATTGGCCAAGCTTTACGAGACGCTTGTTGAAATTAACTCATAAATAGCACCACTCACTTCACACTAGATGTGATTTTCTTTTCTTTTAAGATTAAATATTCCCAAAAAGTTTACATACAAATTGCATCCTGCACATAATTCTATATTCATTCAAACTCATAACTCTCTGAGTATAATGAATGATCATTACATTCAAAAAATTACTTCTAAAGAAGAAGTAATAACATAAAGGTTGTTTTGTATTGTATATGGACAATCAAAATCTGTTGGAAATATTAGATTTTGATCATGTCATAATATATACTTATATGGCACACTGACTGGTGTCAAGAAAATGAAAACACAACACAACCCCTGCTCTAGTGCAATGGTTCTCAAACCTTTGCATTTCAAGGCTCCCTGACAGACAGTATACAAATAGTTTGATTTGTAGTCTGTAATGGTCAGTGTAGACACCCCTAAAGGATGCCAGAGTCCACTGGAATCCACTCCCAGAACCCAGGGCCGGATCTAGCCTTTAGCACTAGGTGGGGCAGGAAGAAATGATTGGGGGGTCACCTCCAGCCCATGCTGCGAAGGGCCCAGTGGGCGGTGAAAAATGGGGGGACAAACCCCCTAAAACACCCGAAATGCATAAAAACTAAGCATTTTGGCACACTTATCTATCTATAAATGCGAGAAGTCTCTGCGTGTGTGTCTGTCTGTCTGTCTGTGTGTCTGTGTGTCTGTAATCCGCGTATCTCGAGAACCGTTCGTCCCACCGGCTTCAGATTCGGCACGCGCGTTCCCCGCCGCGGCAGATGTTCAAAACGGGTCCTATGACAACAGGTATAATGAGGTTTGCATTAAAGGGGAACCGGCACTGTGTCTGCAACACAGTTGGAGGCACAGACAGATACTCCATATATGGGCATAAAATGGACGCAGATAGACAGATATCTCCATATATGGGCATAAAATGGACCCAGAACTATAACTGCAGTGATCTCCATATATGGACATAAAATGGACGCCGACAGACAGACAGACAGATACAGATATCTCCATATATGGGCATAAATGGACACAGGCAGACAGATGGTCAAAACGGGTCCTATGAAAACAGGTATAATGGGGTTTGCATTAAAGGGCGGGGCATTCATTCCCTATTTACATTGTTCCGAGTTGGCCAGGTCACCGACTAGACGCTGGGCCGCCCCTTCTAGTACCTATAACACGCAATACAAACAACAGGTCTTACACCTATCTATTGCTTTCTCTAATATCTTATCAGTTTATCTATCCATCTACTTAGTTGTAGCATAACATTTCAAATAGTTTAATATTTTTTACATTTTAGATTGTTGCATGCCATCATGTTTGGTGGGGCAGACAGGGCATTTAGGGGGGCATTGCCCCCCCTTGCCTATGCCTAGATCCGGCCCTGAGAACCACTGCTAGTGTTGTTGTGTAACAGGGCTCTCTCCATCTCAGTAACAGGGTCTCCAGCAAAAAAAAGAAATCTGATTGGGATGCAAATTTTATCCAATCAGGAGGGAGAACTCATACAGGCTCCAGTGATAAACAATTGAAATTGGAAGTGATTGAGACGAATACACGAGCAGACAAACATTTGAACTTGAACACAAGCTGATGAATGATCTGTGGGATTTGTAACCCAGCATTATGCATGTGTTTTCTACAGATAGGGAGACAACCCCCTGTTATTGAACACTATAGAAATTATGTTGATCAATTGAGTACACAGGACGCCAATGGAAACAAGCCAGAGTGCTTTCTGGTTTAAAATCCTCTTAGCAGACCTTGTATTGAACTGTACTTTCTTGTGCTTTTTTGCTAAAGTATTCAATCAATCAATCAGTCAATCAAATTACCATGGCCAGAATATTGAGCGTTAACCACTTTAACAATAAGCTTTTCGTTTTAACTCAAAAAAATAAGTTGGTTCCATTTGAGCTTTGTCAGAATCTGAGTGGATATTAACAGTGTGTGCCTCCGGTCGTTTTACACCCCACAGACTGACTTCAAAGACCAACCAACAGAAAAAAAAGAGAGAGAGAAAGAAATCACAATAGGATTATTTTAGCCATTTCCCTGACTGTGAGCTGTTGTGACTGGCCCTGATGTGTTGCAAGCGCTGCCTTGACCCCGGGGTTTCAACCTCCAGGGTCACCGCGTCGCGCATGACTGCCTCCTCATAATCCTCTGTTCCCGCTCTTCTGTTTTTGGTTCTCTCCTTGTCGTACAGCTCCATGGCCCGTACCGCTGCTACCCACAACCCCCCTGTTCTTCTTCTTCTCCTCCGTGTCCTGGGAGGCGTCCTTCAAAGGCCCGGCGGCGGCGCGGCGCGGAGCGGCTGAAGTGATGGAGACGGACACCATCAAAGAACACGACGCCGCTTCCCCTGGTTGTAACCCGCCTTCCACCTCATGACCCTGCTACCACACCGACCGGCGGCCATCTTGGCAGCGATATACAGTGATGTTTTATCATGGTGAAATCTTTTTCGGAGTCGGACCCGATGCGACTGAAAGAAAGCTAGCTATAGGACTTTAAAAACTTTTTGTTTTTGTTTTTGTTTATCGTTTTAGAGAACTTTGTAGCAAATAAACCGTACCGTGACCATTTTGACGTCTGGCAAGCGATTACAGTGATGTTTCCTCATCGTGACGATGACTTCGGAGTCGACTTGACACGACCAAAAGAAAGCTAGCGAGTTCTTTTTTTAAAGCGATTTTTGTAGAACTTTGCAGCGTTGTGACGAGGCTCATATGCTGACCTCTCACCCTGGGGACTGAGGAGGCGCCCCGCCCCGGCCCCGCCCCCACTGTGATGCGTGTGATGACTCATCCGTCTCCGCCCAATGACACAGAGGCCTGCAGCAGCGAGGGAAGCAGCTTCTCCAGCATCTCCACGTAGGATTGGCTAAAATGATTATTGTCTTGATCGCAATATATTTCAGATAATATACATTATTTCCATTCATCTCCATACACCCTTCTGTTGAAAGAAATTGCAAGTTCACATGCAGTGTTAATTTTGTTGACTAAGACTAACAATTTCAAAAGACTAAGGCTGAAAAAATTAGCACTGCTCACATGCAATGAGCTTGTAGATGTACAGTATTAGCAGTACATTATTAATTTTGATTATTAGCACCAGTAATTTTATTTCTTTGTATCTGCCTTTTGCAACTTTTGTCTACAAAGCCTAAGAATTGTATAGAAAACAGAAATGTAATTAATTTGTATTTACTGTATATGATCCAATGTTCAATAATTAATGGCAATCTTTTTGAGCTGGTTACCCACACACCCTGACAAGTTGAGCTGAGGGATTACATTTTGTTTAGTCTCTCGATGACAGACCTTTTCTTTGACGATGGCTAGCCAGATTGCATTTTGTTTGACTCCACAGATTGCACAGATAAATACTGTGAAACGTATCTGTGGCGTTGCAACGCGTTGAGCTTGTGCATTGGCTATTCTCAACTTTTTTATAGTAGTTCGTTGATTACTTTTTCATTTTTTTCTCCTTCATTTTAGATGTATTAAAAAGGTCCTTAACTTTAGAAATGTGCAGATACGCTGTATACTGTGTATAGTATACACTTCTACTGCATGTTGGTTCGTTTACCGTTGAGTCCAAAAACAATGTTGCACATTAAGCTAATCATCTGGGGACCAGTTATCTTAATTACAATGAAATGAAGTTGATGTGTTTTTTTAAGGGCAACTGTTGTATAGTCGCAATATTACACTCAAGGGTGTTGTTTATGTGATTAATGTAACTTCTGCACTGCCTATACCGGCACTCGCCCCTGCAGGCTCATGCCTGTGGCAATGCAGGGCAGGCGTTACAATAATCACGATAACCAACACCCTGATCGTGTAATATTAGTAGGCCTAGAATTATTGAATGCTTTAACCAGTGAAAAATAGCAGATATACAAGCTCACAGAGCTTGTAGATCTGCTATTTTTGAAAAATCGTGAAAATTAGAATTTTGACACGATTCTATAAGTGTCTTTTGAATCCTCCTAAGGTTTTTTTTTGAAAAACCCTATGTTTCTATGTCAGCAATCTGGCCGGCCATTGTCAAAGAAAAGGTCCTTTTCGCTTAACTGGAGCTCAGTTAGTCTGTTCTTGAGAGACTACTATGATAGTGGTTCTCAAACCTTTTCATGTGAAGGACCCCCAAAATTATATGTATTTGGCCACGGACCCCCATCTCAAAACATTTAGTTCCAGGGACCACCCAGAAGCTAAATTTGAGTTACAAACATTTGCTTTGAAAATACATATATTCAAAAGATTTGCACACATTTTCACGACTTTTTCAAAAATAGCAGATCTACAAGCTCGCAGCGCGGCACTCGGTGCCGCGCTGTGAGCTTGTATATCTGCTATTTTTCAATAGCTAAAGCATTCAATAATTCTAGTCCTAAAATATCTTCCATGATGTGTTTTGCAGCCCCAGCTCCGCGTCGACCAGCCCCTCAGACCCGCCCACCATGTCCATGCACGCCTTCGACGCCCTGCAGGGCTCCTCCAATCACCAGTCTGACTCCGCCCACCAACACCTCCCCCCTCCCCCTCCTCCTCTCCCTCCTCCCCCTCCCCCTCCCCCTCTACCCCCCTCCACCGCCCCGCCGGCCAATCACGGCGTGCGGAAGAAGCGGCGCGTGCGGAGCTTCTACTGGAAGCCCATCCCTGAGGAGAAGGTAGGGTTTTTTGCGACCAAAGGTCGCATTATGCCCTGAAAAACCTTGTCGCTTGTCTGACCTTCTGTCTGTCCGTACAGGAAGTGATGTCAGTGTGATGTCACGTGTTCTTCAGTACAGGAAGTGATGTCAGTTTGGGACTGACATTTGGGAGATTTCCACCTGACAGCTACGTTATATTTGTTGTTGTTTAGACAGATACTATAGGTTCATTTTTTACCTTTACCTGGTATCCTAGTTTCTTTGAGACACTATACTTTGTTCTCTCTGCAATCTATTTAACTAATTTACTGCCAGAGATTAATAGCCAACTAAAGCCCAAATACCAGCAATTGACAGCTTTTCTTACCTTTTAACACGCGCATGACTGAGCCTGATTTTGAGATTTAGAGGTGGAATGGGTTTGCTCAGGAAACTCTGAGCAAACACATTCCAAAAAATTGCCCTTTCATGACTTTTCCTAAACATACAAGCCAAGTCTTGTTTTTTTCTACCATCTGAGACGTTTTGTAAATATGAAATAAATATTTTTTAGTGTTTCCTGAGCAGAATTGTTCAATTTCTAAATCTCAAAATAGGTCAAAATGACCTGTTCAGTCATGCGCGTGTTGTGGTCACAGAATATTTAAGTAACATTCAGTCTGATCTTGAACACGAACTATAACACGGCATGGCCGGGTGAAGAAGCGCGTGTGAAACGCTCAAACGGTTCGATAGATGTCTGCTATTGAATCTGTTAGCCCTGCAGCTCAGCAGTACTACATTGTAAATGGTTCAGGTGCGGGACAGGTCTATAACATGTGTAATATTACATTGTCCAAGTGTTATAGACAGGTCTATAACATGTGTAATATTACATTGTCCAGGTGTTATAGACAGGTCTATAACATGTGTAATATTACATTGTCCAGATGCAGGACAGGTCTATAACATGTGTAATATTACATTGTCCAGGTGTGGGACAGGTCTATAACATGTGTAATATTACATTGTCCAGGTGTGGGACAGGTCTATAACATGTGTAATATTACCTTGTCCAGGTGTGGGACAGGACTATAACATGTGTAATATTACCTTGTCCAGGTGTGGGACAGGTCTATAACATGTGTAATTGTACCTTGTCCAGGTGTGGGACAGGTCTATAACATGTATAATATTACCTTGTCCAGGTGTGGGACAGGTCTATAACATGTGTAATTGTACCTTGTCCAGGTGCGGGGCAGGCCTAACATCTGGACCATGTCGGTGCGACAGCAGCAGTACCAGATCGACGTGCGCTCGGTGGAGGAGCTGTTCGGTCAGCCCCAGGAGGAGGGGGGCGGGGCCATGACCCCCGGGGGGGCGGGACGGGGGGAGACCCCGCCCTCTGCCGCGGGACGCCCCGCCCTCATCGCCCGCTCCCGCTCCTTCAGGGAGAGCAGCAAGGACGAGGTGAGGAGGAGACGGGACCGTAGGGGTGTAACGATATGTTTTAAAAACGATACGATACGCATCACGATACATGGTTAACGATACGACACATGGACGATATTGGTTCATTCATGGCGATACGATGCGATTCTATTCAATGATTTAAAATCGATATAGTAACTATTTAACAAAGAAATTAAATCTGTGTAAAACCAAGTAAACCCTGTGATAATCTAGTAAATAAATGGACATTATATTTCAAGATTACACACATTTATCCATAGACCAAGAGTAGCTATATGGAATGGAAAGGTAATTAGACCTCTCTTTTAAATATTCCCTCTTAAAATTAGCAAATACAAGGCACAAATACTTAGTTTCCATACAATCAATTATTTGCATCGCAAAGCGATTCAATACTGATTACCGTATTTTAAAACGATACGATACAAAGCCAAAACGGTACGATGTTTTGCTTTTGCAAACGATATGGTTGATCATTGCAAATTAAAATCAATTTTTCGATTCAGTTACTATATCGTTACACCCCCAGACATTATGGAATATACCGTATGTACAGTACTGTCTGTCTGTCTGTCTGTCTGTCTGTCTGTCTGTCTGTCTGTGTGTGTGTCCTTTGCATATATCGTCTCTGTCGAGTGGAAACCTCATATGTCGGTGCCGCTGTGGCTCAGGAGGTAGAGCTGGTCGTCCAATGACCTGTGGGTTGGTGGTTCGAATCCCTGCTCCTCCTCCTGTCCACATGTAGAATTGTCCTTGGGCAAGACACTGAACCCCACACTGCCGCCAATGAGTCGGTCGGTGTCAGCTTGCCATCGTTGGTATGTGAATGTGGGAAGTGAGGACGCTGGCGTCGACTGCTCGCCGCTTCAACTCCCAAATGTATGAATGAATGGACCATGAATGTAAAGCGCTTTGAGTTCGCAACTTGCTTAGAAAAGCGCTATAAAAATGCCATCCATTATTATTATGTCCAAAAATGATACGTAGCTTGTGCGGTTAGTTCAGGCAGAATATACTATATATATATATATATATATATAAATGATACGTAGCTTGTGCGGTTAGTTCAGGCAGAATATACTATATATATATATATATATATATAAATGATACGTAGCTTGTGCGGTTAGTTCAGGCAGAATATACTATATGTATATATATATATATACATATATAAAATGATACGTAGCTTGTGCGGTTAGTTCAGGCAGAATATACTATATGTATATATATATATATACATATATAAAATGATACGTAGCTTGTGCGGTTAGTTCAGTCAGAATATACTCCAGAGGCTACACACTGTTAGTTCAGTCAGAATATACTCGAGAGGCTACACACTGTTAGTTCAGTCAGAATATAC
The DNA here is from genome assembly GCF_963921795.1 of Nannobrachium achirus. Taxonomy (NCBI): domain Eukaryota; kingdom Metazoa; phylum Chordata; class Actinopteri; order Myctophiformes; family Myctophidae; genus Nannobrachium; species Nannobrachium achirus. Next base: position 69,909,689 of record NC_137812.1, read on the forward strand.
TCGAGAGGCTACACACTGTTAGTTCAGTCAGAATATACTCGAGAGGCTACACACTGTTAGTTCAGTCAGAATATACTCCAGAGGCTACACACTGTTAGTTCAGTCAGAATATACTCCAGAGGCTACACACTGTTAGTTCAGTCAGAATATACTCCAGAGGCTACACACTGTTAGTTCAGTCAGAATATACTCCAGAGGCTACACACTGTTAGTTCAGGCAGAATATACTCCAGAGGCTACACACTGTTAGTTCAGTCAGAATATACTCCAGAGGCTACACACTGTTAGTTCAGGCAGAATATACTCCAGAGGCTACACACTGTTAGTTCAGTCAGAATATACTCCAGAGGCTACACACTGTTAGTTCAGTCAGAATATACTCCAGAGGCTACACACTGTTAGTTCAGTCAGAATATACTCCAGAGGCTACACACTGTTAGTTCAGTCAGAATATACTCCAGAGGCTACACACTGTTAGTTCAGTCAGAATATACTCCAGAGGCTACACACTGTTAGTTCAGTCAGAATATACTCCAGAGGCTACACACTGTTAGTTCAGTCAGAATATACTCCAGAGGCTACACACTGTTAGTTCAGTCAGAATATACTCCAGAGGCTACACACTGTTAGTTCAGTCAGAATATACTCCAGAGGCTACACACTGTTAGTTCAGTCAGAATATACTCCAGAGGCTACACACTGTTAGTTCAGGCAGAATATACTCCAGAGGCTACACACTGCGCTAAGTGGGTGCACACAGATACTTATTACAACAGGACCACGCAAGACCCATACGTCATGCGCTGGCAATCAGCTCAGGGGCGCCTAACTTTGTCACCGGTAGGGGGAGCCAGCTGTCGGGCTTCATGTGGGCTTCATGCCAAAACCATGCACAGATTTAGCTGTTTTTTCAGGTCGGGTAGGGTGTCTTGAACGCAGATTACAGATTGCTTCTGCAATCTTGCTGTAACAGCAAGCATGACAGCCATAAAGAAGTCACCACTGACCTTGTTTGAAAATAGTTGACATGCCCACATGGTTAACTGTGGGGCTTACAAGCATCGATAGGCTACTGTACAGTTCAGTATAGCAGGAAGAATATGGACGTATATTAAGAAAGCTTGAGTTCCACTGCTCCAGTAGTGAAACAAACAACTTGTCCCAGGTGTTTGTGTGAGGGGAAAAAGAACGCTTATCCAAGCAGTGTACAGGGGTGAACAATGCGTTCATTACACCCCAGGGACCAGCACTGTTTACGCCATAGAAGTGTCAATGGTATGGTGATACATTAGTGAATGCATTGCACACACTCTAAGAAACAATGGTTCCACAAGTGGTGTTTAGCTGAGGTCAGAACAATATTTTTCCCCTCGGGCTGCCTGGTGGCTCAGCCAGTTATGCCATTTAGACCGGGAACAAATTACTACACATTACTTTCCATCCTTTTACGCTTTAGCTATTGAAAAATAGCAGATCGAGCTTGTAGATCTGTTATTTAAGAAAAATCATATTCTTTTTGCAAATCTTTGAATATATCTTTTTAAAAGCAAACATTTGTAACTGAAATATTTGCTTCTGGGGGGGTCCCTGGAACAACATATTTTGAGATGGGGGGGGTCTGCGGCCAAATACATGTATTTTTGGGCGTCCTTGACATCAGTGGTTTGAGAACCACTGATGAGAGAAACATATTGAAAGACTTGCGCAAATTGTCAGAATTTGAAAAAAAGAAAATATAGCAGATCTGCAAGCTTGCTGTGAGCTTGTATATCTGCTATTTTTCAATAGTTTAAAGCATAATGGTTAAAGTGGTTGAAACGTTCCAGATCTTAATGGGTTATATAACTCAGATCATTATGCTCCCTGCCAGCATGAGGACACGGGTTCAAATCCAACTCCCGTCCAGTCTCACGTGCCTCTCCTCTCCACCAAGAACGCCAAAAATAAATATTTCCAAAAACAAAATCATCTCTTTTTTTCTTTTTAAGCCATAAAAAGTCCAGCCACCCACGTCTAGCCCAGATGGACAAGAATTCACTCCTGCCAAACTCTTCTCTGCTGGCTCTCCATGCTGCCAATGGTTATACGCCTTTCTGCTTAAATGATCTAAATGTATTCATGCTAAAATCTGCACTGTAAAATGCTCAGTGTAACACCTCATCCGCACTGCACACGAGCGAGCGATGCGATGCGATGTCTTGCAAAATACTGTCCGCATATGGAGCGTCGGCCATTGCGTTGCGACGTAGCCTGAACCAATCGAATAAATAAATAATAATATAAAGTGTTTGGGGGCGGGACATGGCCATTTACCCCTATGGACGTTGGCGCGAAACCTCGCTCAAATAGAGGCTCCGCGAGCGCAAAACCGGAGGGGTGGACGACGACTTCAACCCTAACCCCTTAAACCTGACCATCTGAATGCCTAATTTTAACTTTTAATTTTAACCACAATCTTTTCCTAATTGTAAGCCAACCTCAGGAAAAATGGCCCTCACAATTAATGTCTGGGCCAAGTAAAGTAGAGAGACAGAGTAGACAGAGCGCCAGTTAGAATCCTACAGAAGTTCAGCCACTTATTGTGTCGAGGAATTCTAGATATGGAGAACAGGGTGGCTGAGAGGACAGTGAGGCACAATAAGGTCCCAGGTTCAATTCCCGGCTCGGGCAATATGTCCAGATGTCCCGGAGAGAGAGACACTTAACCCCTATCCCCTCCCCTTACCCCCACCCTGGGGATAGGGCACAGCAGAAGCACAGTTGGGTGCAGCTGAAAACAGAATTTCCCATGCACGCGGGATGAAACGGGTCTAATTAACAGCACGATAACAATGATATTCCACCAGAATTGTTCCTCGCGTGCTGCTCATGGGCACGTTGTAAGGGTTGGTGGTTGGCTTTGTAACACAACCCTCCGGTCCATCTGTCACCCCCACCACGATGAGACATAAGACAACACGTCCTTCCAATCAGGGGCGTCACAAGGGGTAGGAAAGTGGGACTGAGTTACTGGGGCCCAAGGTGGAGGGGGCCCTAATAACTTTATCTATTGAAAAATAGCAGATATACAAGCTCACAGTGCGGCACCGAGTGCCGCGCTGCGAGCTTGTAGATCTGCTATTTTTGAAAAGTTGTGAAAATGTGTGAAAATCTTTGAATATATGTATTTTTTAAGCGAACATTTCTAACTCAAATTTTGCTTCTGGGGGGTCCCTGGAACGAAATATTTTGAGATCGGGGTCCGTGGCCAAATACATATCATCTTCTTGGGGGTCCTTGACATAGGTTTCTTGCACACATTTTCACGATTTTTCAAAAATTGCAGATCTACATGCTTGCAGCGCGGCACTCGGTGCCGTGCTGTGAGCTTGTATATCTGCTATTTTTCAACAGTTAACATTCATGGGGGGCCCGCAGTGAATCCTTGTACCCAGGGCCCAGAATTTGGTGTGACACCCCTGCTTCCAACGCACACTGTCTGTCCTCTGTACAGGTTATAGAGTTTCCTATTGTGACATTATAGCCCAGTAACACCTCAATGCAGAGCTTTTTCACACTCTTTGTGCCCCAGGCAGACACATCAACGGTCAATTTTAAAATCCCCACGCACACCTGTGTTCATATGAAGGCAGAACAGCCTCTCTATAGCATGTGTTCCAGTATCACTCATATCTGTGAACCACTGCCAAATAAACCACTGGAGTCCTATTTCATACTACTGAGGAAGAAAACTAGAAAACTCTGCGAGCGCACAACACATGGCACCGTTGTGAGCCTGTAGATCTGATATTTTTTTCCCCTTATTTTCCCCCCCTTTTCTTCCTTTTTTGTGGGGGGGGGGGGTAAATAAAAACCTACTGTATAATGACCTGCCCAAAATAGTGATGCCAGGGTAAAAGTGCTTAAAATATATTTTCTTTGTGTATAGAATGTGCCTCTGTTTTGACACACACACACACACACACACACACACACACACACACACACACACACACACACACACACACACACACACACACACACACACACACACACACACACACACACACAGACATTCACAAGTTATCAACAATAATAGTGTGTTTGTCCCAGAATCCCCAGGCTCACCTGAAGCCGTCTCACGGCAACAGCACACCGTTTGGGAACCACTTTACTTTCCTTTAACAGCGACGAGCCAAATAAGCCCTTAAGGAGCTAATTTATACCGTCGTCCTCGTAGTGTAGAGGAAATACATTCAGTGGGTCTTAGCCAACACAATAGCGCTTCACACATCAATGTTCGCTCGTGGAGGGTAATGTGTGAGCTGGTAAAGTAATCTGGCTTAGGGACACTTATCCTCGTTGTCGGGTGGAAACCTTGTACGTCCAAAACCGTTTGTTTTGTATTTATCAATTTAAAAATGACATAAAACTAGGGAAAACAGCGGATCTACAAGCACACAACGCCTCGCGGTGCGAGGCGTTGTATGCTTGTAGATCTGCTGTTTTCACTACTTTTGTGCAACGGCCTTTTATGGTGAAGCAGGGCTTTGCTTTGTGAAAAAATGTACAAATTTGAAATTTGGAGATACGAGGTTTTCACCCGACAGTGGCGTTATAATGTCACAACATGCGACGCCCTTTCTGCGTTTCCCACCAGGGACGTGCAGAGAATATTAGAGAGGCAGGGGCTGACATTTCTATAAGGGCCTTTTGGTGAAAATATTGAAAATGGCAGACCTCCAAGCTCACAACGTGTCGCGCTGCGACGCGTTGTGAGCTTGGAGGTCGGCTATTTTCGGTACTTCATAACACTAAACTAAGCATAAAAATGCAATAATGAAGATGTGGTGTGGATTTCTGGACAGTGAGGGCAATTCTTTCAACATAAGATGCTGCATTCAAGTTCAGGAGACTTTGGACAATGCAGTTCTCTTGAATGCTGCCTTCAGGTATGGCATGGAAAGAGGGCTATTTTCGTTTCTTTCACCATAGTAAAAACTGCATTCCTGGTCACTTTTTACAGACGGGTAAAAGGGCAGGGGCTCAAGCCCCCTTTGATGTCCATGTGTGCACGTGCCTGGTTCCCACAATAGTGCTGAGGAACTCGGGTTTGCCGTAAAACGCACAAAAAGTCTCTCTCCTCCACATATTACTCCACAGTAAAATCCTCTGTCTAAATGCAAATGGAACCAAACGGACCCTTATTTTGTACACTCTCTGAGTTACAGTACCAATGGATGAAATTAAGGCTGAGTATTTTCCTGTGCCCACGGCGGCTCCGCTGGGGGTTTCAAATATAGCCTCCTTCTGGGCTGTGCTCACAGCGTTGTCTGACGCAAGCAGCCCATAATAATCTCTGGCCATCTTTACAGTAACACGGAGCGCTTAACTTGTGACACAGCGTTGCGTTTTCTCCCCTTTGTGCGCCTTCTTTTGTGAAATATACACTGTAGACCAGGGTCAGGTCTTCAACGTCTTCAGGCCAAGGACCCCTTAGTTGAGAGAGAGATGAAGCAGGGACCCCCACAACCTTTTCATAGATTCCATATAGTGTCATTGTTTGACAGCACAATCATCATTGTACTTTGGATTCATGTCAATTTGTGTTTTCAGATACGTATTTAACCACTTGAACCGTCAATACCTAACTTGACATTTCATACTTAGTCTGCTCTTTTTCCCCTCTACACCAAACCTCTTTGCTGAAAATAGCCGATCTACATGTGAGCTTGTAGATCTGCTATTTTTGGCTATATGGACGCTAGAGGAGGATTCAAGTGGCGAAGAATAGAGAAAGAATTGAGAGTTACTGTAAAGAGACAACAGGAAAACAGCCAGATATGTAAAATACCAATAAGGTGAATGGATAAAAAATACTTAATGCTAAAATAAATTGTGATAAAATATCAATAATGTGTGTATAGTCCCTTGGGCAGGTGAGACATCACTTAGCAGCAGATATCAAACAAGAAAGCCTGCCTGGCAACAGGTGGAAAAAGCTCTGTTGGGATTCTATCACCAGCTAGGATACCTGATTAAATGACTGCTTCTTTACTGGTTCAGTACAAAGATATTTATTTACGACCACAGAGCCTAAGCCTTTGTCCATATGTATGTATGTGTGTCTGTCCACATCACCAATCAGTGCCAGATTTAATGTGCACACTGGCAAGAATAGACCCCAAATATATTGATTGTTTAAACTGTGAATTCATGCTAGTAGTTAGTTAGTTAGTTAGTTAGTCAGTTAGTTAGTCAGTCAGACAGACAGACAGACAGACAGCAGGTCGGTCAGACGGCCGGGTCTCCCAAGAATCGCATGTCATCAGTTTAACGGAAACAGGCTAAATTCGCTTAGTCTTTTTGCGAATTTCTGATAATTCTTCCTATTTTCTAATAAGCTTTATGAAAACGCAACTAGTGATTCAAGTTTAACATTTCCCCACTCCACTCCACTCCACTCCACTCCAGTCTCTCTCTCTCTCTCTCTCTCTCTCTCTCTCTCTCTCTCTCTCTCTCTCTCTCTCTCGTGCATTCATTCCTATTTCTTTCATTAACCCACAGCTGTGTCTAAAGTCTATAATTAGTCTGGGATAGACAGAACCTCCAGCTAGCACCGCCTCAACCATTCACACCAGGGCAACACAAGACGTGTTGCATGGCCAGGTGGAATATCAGCTCTCCTATAGGGTGTCACCCAGTCTATGGGTGACACACTGCCGCTTACATCAGCTGTGTACAGGTGTCACACTTACACCCTGGGGACATGGAACATTACGGGGGCAAGAATTAGATAATAAATACTGGGTATATTATACCCTTTACACATTCCAAATTACAACAACGCCCTATGATATTCATGATCATGTTGCAACACGTTATGTGAACTTGTAGAGCTTCTATTTTTGTTTATGTTTTATTTTATTTGTATTACATTTTTATTTGTTGAGATCTTTTGAAATTCTGTGGATTTTGTTTTTGAATTTCTTTTCCCTGGATTTTTCAGATTATTATACTTTTTTATATTGATTTTGATAAATATACTGTATATTTGGCCTATAATGCCCATGGCCAACACAGGGACATCGGGTGTTAACCTGGTTAAACTGAGAACTAGGATGGAAAGGAAAGTAAAAGAGGTGACAGAAACTGGGTCACACAGACTGGTTGAGAATGACCACAGGTCCACCTCACCTGGCTGTCAGCTAGGGCATTCACCAAGTATTCGAATATTCAAATATCAAAGTCACTATTCAACGTTGTTCACCGAAGTCGAATATTCGCTTTTTTTTATCTTTAAAAAATATATAGTTTATAAAGCTTGGCTACTAGATAGGAAGTCATAAGAATGAGTTGTCAATGCCCCTGGTGGATGAATTTGTTAATGGTCTATACCAGGGGTTCTCAAACCTTTTTAGGCCATGACCCCAAAAATAAACATATTTGAACTGGGGACCCCCACCCTGACAAGCTCTTGGAATTGTAGGCATTACATTTAATGTGACTCGGTTCCACAGAAATAGTGTGAAAATAGCCGATCTACATGCTCACAACGCCTCGCGTTGCGAGGCGTTGTGAGCATGTAGATCTGCTATTTTCACAATGTTCGCCTCTTGCTTACTTAATATTTGACAGTTTGGCCAGTCCTGTCGAATATTCGACTATTCGAATACTTTGAGGTCGAATAATTCTATACTAAAAATCACTATTCGTGAATGCCCTACTGTCAGCTGAGCTCAGGTCCACCTCACCTGGCTGTCAGTCACTGAAACCCAGCCGTTTTGTCTCTCTTCTCCAGATCAGCATCCTGGACTCCAAGAGAGGCATGAACGTTGGCATCTTCCTCAAGCAGTTCAAGAAGTAAGTACTGCTGCATTACCAACAATCACGGAGACAACAATCTGTTCCATCACATTATGAAACGTTTCCGTAACAGCTTTTATCACACAGAGCAGGTATATATCTACTGTAAGGGAAATGTGCTAAAAAGAATATAAAAAAATCTTCTGTTGATAATTTGAGTATTTTATTTTGTGGAAGGTTATGACTTTCACACCGCAGCATTTCAAAGACAAATATTGTAGTATTTTTGAATTATCCACTATTTTTTTTTTTTATAATTCAAATGTTTTTTTTTCTTCTTAATACAAAAAGTGGTAATGGGTGGTACAGTGCAGCACAACAACAGGTAAAAAATCACACCCAATGTGAAGTGAGCGGTGGTCGTGCTTGCATAACGTCTTCAGACTAGGATTTGAGTCTAGGATGTACAGGCTATGCTACACACACACGTTTTGCTATGGCAAAACGCTGAGGAAAAAGGCTACAGACATACGACATATGACATCACTAGACAAACATGATGCTACGTACACACATTTTGCTATGGCAAAACGCTGAGGAAAAAGGCTACAGACACACGCACAGCCACGTATAGGAGCGGTCTACCACCGCTCAAAAAATTGTGGAAATAGCCAAGCTTTGTAGATCCGCTATCCTCACCACATTTGAATGGTCCGTGGCCAATTGTACATTTGGGGGTCGTTGGCACAAAGACGTTTGAGAATCTCTACTTTGACTCAAGTACTGGGATTGGCCACTTATTTGTCCATAACTGCTGAGTGTGTGTGTGTGTGTGTGTGTGTGTGTGTGTGTGTGTGTGTGTGTGTGTGTGTGTGTGTGTGTGTGTGTGTGTGTGTGTGTGTGTGTGTGTGTGTGTGTGTGTGTGTGTGTGTGTGTGGGTGGGTGGGTGGTGGGGGGTTCAGGGTCAGGTCGTCATCCACAGAGCTCAGTGGAGCGTGTGCATATCGTTATAACTCCATTGATCGCTGCAGGAGGGGAGGGGAGGGGGAGGGGTCCCCCCGGACACCCCATCACAACACTGGTTGTGTAACGGGTTCAAGTGTCAGGCAGCGCGATGACGAGAGGCTCTCAGAAAGAAGAACACACACACACACACACACACACACACACACACACACACACACACACACACACACACACACACACACACACACACACACACACACACACACACACACACACAGCAGACACAGAATGAGGAGTGACGTCTCACACACCTCCCGAGTACGGAGGGCGGGAGAGAGAGTTAGGAAGTGCCTGGTCATAGTTCTTTATGTTCTGTACTAGCGTGACAAGAACTGTGGCTTGAATGACAGGGAGAGAAAGAGAGAGGGGTGGGGGGGAGGGGGGTACAGTAGAGGGAAAGGGAGAGAGAGAGAAAGACAGAGAGGAAAGACAAAGAGACGGAGAGAGAGAGAGGCAGGGAGAGAGAGGCAAGGAGAGAGCATGATATATTGAAAAATACTGAGGAGAGGGAGAACAATAAAAGAGAGCACAAGAGATAAAGACATAAAAACAGTACAGCGTGAAGGAGATGCAGTACACAGAGAGAGATACAGAGACTTAGAGAGTGGAAGAGAGAGAGAGAGAGAGAGAGAGAGAGAGAGAGAGAGAGAGAGAGAGAGAGATTTAAGGCTTATTAATGCTCCAGTTTTAGGTGAGTTACAACTCACCACGTGTAGTTTTCTAAAGTCATAAAACTACAACATTACATCACTCACCACGGTGAGCAGCAACTCACCTCTCACCCTGACACATCTCTCTGCTTTTACTGACACACAACTAGTGTAGCTACTCACCTCACCTTGGAGTATGAATGAGCCTTTACAGAGACACAGGGAGAGATGTACAGAGAGACTAGAGAGTGGGAGACAGAAAAAGTTAAAGAGAGACACAACAGGCTATATTCTGATTGTCTTAAGTACCAATTCTTGGGCCTTAACTTAAAGGCCTGTCCATACCTTCTCTGACCACCGTACTTTTCGTCGGAGAGTTCCGACTTTACGACGTGCAGCTTTCCGAACTCTAATTCGGTGTACTGCTTTTCAGAAGATGCAAGTGACTTCATTTTGTAGTTGAACCGGACCTTTCCGACAACAAAGGCCGGTGGTCGGAAACAGTATGGACAGGACTTTAAGTTAAGGCATAAGAGCTGGTACTTAATACAATCAAACAGAGCCCATGCAGAGAGTGGGAGATACCGAGGAGAGATTTACAGAGACACAGGGAGAGTGACATACTGTATACAGAGAGAGATACAGAGAGAGACTAGAAGCAGTGCTCTTCCGAGCACAGGTCTCCACCAGGCCACACAAATCGGCCTGTTATAGCGCCACCATGAGGCTGATTTAAAAAATGTGGGGCAGAGGTTCTGAATTGGCATCCAGGGAGTGTGTGTGCTCAGTTTGGCAGCGATCGGGCCAACGGCGCCGGGGATTAGCTGGTAACAACCAGGCCACACAAATCGGCCTGTTATAGCGCCACCATGAGGCTGATTTGAAAAATGTGGGGCAGAGGTTCTAGATTGGCATCCAGGGAGTGTGTGTGCTCAGTTTGGCAGCGATCGGGCCAACGGTGACTGAGATTAGCTGTTCACAAACTGCGAGGACGCACGGACGGACGGACGGACGCACGGACGCACGGACGGACGGACGGACGGACGGACGGAGGGGAAAACATACTCTCCCTCAGCCTTCGGCTGGTGGAGACAATAAGGAGAGACTCAGAAGGCTTGTTCAGTGTCAGGAAACATCCCAGCGCTCTGCTCTTTATCATGTCCTCCTCCTGCGATGGCCAATCGGAGGAGGCCAAACGTTAATTGGCCCCAAGGTGACCTGCTGCAGAACGGGTTCAGTTTGATGGTGAAAGGAGTTTACATTTATGCACAATTAGCACATCCCTGCTTCTGATGTTCAGACGATGCTTCCCTGATGATGCAATCTCAGCAGGAGGACACACTGCTGGGTGTCTTGGTGGTCGTTTGAGTTTGGAAGCCAATTAACACATTGGATGCCCACAATGAATGCAAGGGTTAATTTGCTGGTGCCCATGGCAACCCGCCATTTTGCCTAACTTCGAGGTCCTGGCGGAAAAAGTAATCCGAGTAAATGTAATCCAAACATGTCCTATTTATTTTACAATCCTGCGCCACAGCGTTTGGTAGAGAAGGTAGCATTTTGAACGTGAAAGTGATTTAAAACCTGGATTAGGAGAAAAATGCATGTTTGTGCAGCAGCTTTGCATGCATGTCTATTAGCGAGACAGCACTTCTCGGTCACGTGATCCCGCGCTGCATTTTGGGAAATGTAGTTGTTTTCGTCACCACGGTAGTACAGTACAGGTGCTACAGTACAGTATAGTTTACTGTATGACGCGTCGAACGCATCGATGGGCACACGTAGTCATCAAAGAGATTGGCGCGTTGACACCTCGTGGGCATCCGATGAGTTAACCCATTCAGAACGAATACACTATATTGTGTATCATTATATTTTGCTTTAACTATTGAAAAATAGCAGATATACAAGCTCACAGCGCGGCACCGAGTGCCGTGCTGCAAGCTTGTAGATCTGCTATTTTTGAAAAATCGTGAAAATTAGAATTTTGACCCGATTCTGTAAGTGTCTTTTGAATCCTTCTAAGATTTTTTGGAAAAACCTATGTTTCTATGTCAGCAATCTGGCCAGCCATCGTCAAAGAAAAGGTCCTTTTCACTGGAGCTCAGTTAGTCTGTTCTTGAGAGACTACTATGTCAGTGGTTCTCAAACCTTTTCATGTGAAGGACCCCCAAAATGATATTTATTTGGCCACGGACCCCCATCTCAATATATTTAGTTCCAGGGACCCCCCAGATCTACAAGCTTGTATATTTGCTATTTTTCACTGGTTAAAACATTCAATAATTCTAGGCCTAAGGTTAATACTTTTCATTGTTGAAATATTGAACTCCACAGACAGAATCAACCTGGTATCCCTATTTAGGAATATACAATCCTTGTTTCACTGTTTTAGCAGTCTGTGTGTCTACGGTAATAGATTCTCAGCCAGTCCAACATCAACATCACACGTGGACATATTTAGCTCATTCAGTAGCATCATCATCAATGCTTGCAAATGACTGGCTATAAATCTGGCCGGTGTGTGTTGATCTGAACTCATGAACTCTCTTACGTAATGTTGGTGTAAGGTCGTACCATAGTGGTGTTGTAGCGCTGCATTGACGAAGGCAGGCAGGACAGGAAAGGCTCTTATTTGCGTAGCAGCTCATTTGCATATGGCTTATTTCCCTCCTATTTGACTGTCATGTGTCTGCTCTACACACACCACTAATCTGAGCTTGATCAGTGATGTCATCTCCCTCTGCGTGTAAACATGGTCTCTGGTTACCAGGTTACCACCAGGGGTGTTGCACCAAATTCTGGGCCCTGGGCACTTTAACTATTGAAAAATAGCCGATATACAAGCTCGCAGCGCGGCACTCGAGCTTGTAGATTTGCTATTTTTGAAAAATCGCAAAAATGTGTGCAAGTCTTTGAATATTTCAAATCCTTTTTTTTTTTCAAATTATTTTTTGTTTCTACGTCAGTGGTGCTCAAACCTTTTCATGTGAAGGACCCCCAAAATGATGTTGTTCCAGGGACCCCACCCCCCCGAGAAGCAAAATTTGAGTTACAAATGTTCGCTCAAAAAATACATTATGGGTCCCTCTTGAAAATTAGATGCTGCATCTCAATGGGGCTTTCCCTTCAATAAAATAGCAGATCTACAAGCTCGCAGCGTGCTGTGAGCTTGTATATCTGCTATTTTTCAATAGCTAAAGTATAAAATAATTAAGGCCCCTCCACTTTGGGCCCTAGTAACTCAGTCCCCTAAGGACCTTCCAGGGAGAGTGCTCATGTGCGTCTTGCGGTGACACGCTCCCTAGTTTTTCTTCTTCTCTGAGCTGCTTTTTTTGTTTGTTTTTTCGCACTGATTTTTGACTTTGCACTATTAGGTTGTGTTGGTAGTTTCTGAGTATTCTGCTTTGTTTAACAATGTCAGTGCGATACTTGTTGCACTAACTAGCATTGACTGTTACGGTCTCTTTTTGTAAGTCACTTTATGTATACTTATATATTATTCGCCCCCTCTATTGATGCACCTTTTCTTTATTGGTACTGTACTGCTCTTTTTTTTTCTTTTACTCTTATCTATCTTTTGTCTTACTTCTCTGTAACTTTGTAAATACTGTATACTGCTATGCTACAACTGGACAACTAAATTTCCCCCTTGGGATAATAAAGGTATCTATCTATCTATCTATCTATCTATCTATCTATCTATCTATCTATCTATCTATCTACTTTATTAGCAGTTTGCTAAGAGGATTTAGACCTGGAACGCATTATTATGTATTATTACTTTAACACATTTTTTGTTTTAATTTTATGCTTTAACTATTAAAAAATAGCAGATATACAAGCTTGCGAGCTTGTAGATCGTAGGCTTTGGCTTTTTACAGGGGCCAGTTTTGAATTGCAGAGGTTTTGGAGGAGAGTAGAAATTTGCATAATGTAGAGATTTGCAAAAGTAGCAGATCTACAAGTTCAAAACGCGTCGCTTAGCGCAGCACTTGGAGCTGTACTATGATCAAGCAGGACGTTCATTTATGAAAAATCACAAACATTTAGAATACGGAGCTAAGTCAGAGGTTTCTGCCCGACAGCAACACTATCTAGAACAATCAAGAGGGGTTTATTTGTCTCTAACTCATACAGGTACAAGCAGCAGAAATGTTAATAGAACCATTTGTACATTCTCTTTTACAGTGTAAAAGTTACATATAATCCCTATAGGGCTGATATGGCAGTAGCTGACCGAATATCACATGCTCAAGTGCCCGAATGTGCTCGAAACTGTAACCATGAGCAAACAGGGCCACCACGGTTTCAGCGTGGATCAAAATACTATCTTCACTCTGTGAATGAACCAGACGTGGTCTAATAATAGGCGCTTCTGTGGCCTACTGGCAGAGCACAGCAGAAATGTGGCGCTCAGACTCACACAGACTGACAGACAGACCCTTTCCCAGACAGCTCAGGAGGAGCCATGCTTTAATTAGGCATACATGGGTGTATCTGATAAACAAAATGATCACCAAGGCAACCTTTGGACAAGGCTGAATGCCCATGGCCAGGTGATAATCTCTATTTATTACTGAAGTGAAAAGACTAGAACTTTATTGTCTTGGCCAGAGATCCCAGCACAGTAAAAGTACAGTAGTACATTACAGTTTGTATTGTCGCTCCACTAGTTGTTTGAACTGCACGCGCATACCCCACGTGCACGCGCATGCCCCACGTGTGTGCCCGGAAGAGTGCATGTGTTCAACTTAACCTAGAACAATAGCGTGCTAAACAACCAAAACAACCATTTCTACCACTTTTTGTGGTCACATGGTCAGATACTGGATTCTGATTGGCTTAAAACAGTGGTAAATCAGTCAACAACCTTGAGTTGGCTCATGGACCACTGTTTTCATTCAGTGTTGTTTGGAACTCGGTTTCGCCTCGTGCCACAACCCTGAAACAGTGGTAAATCAGCCAACAACCCACTCCCTCTCATGGTAAATGGCTTACTCACTCCGTCTTACAAAAAAAGTGTAAACAGTGTAGATTAACATCGAAATAACCCTGGCTCTTTTAAAAGAGCCATAGCTGTCAGATGTTCTGAAGGAGTCCACGGATACAGAACGGTGGATAACCCAGGCTGATCCATTCATAAAATATACAGAGCTCTGCAACACTATAAAGAATCCCCATTATGCAAGTAAAGAGAATCAAATCTGATATATTGTGGGTTAATAATTAATAGGCCTACATATGTAAGAGGTTATTTCAATTGGTGACGCACATAGCTGAATGGTTAGGGAGCCCGCCTGGGGAGCTCCTGGTTGTCCCAGGTTCGATTCCAGGCTAGGGTAGCAATGTGGATGTGCGTCCCTGAGCAAGACTCTTAACCCCTGATTGCTCACGTGCTCCTTGTGGGCAGCGAATCAGCTGGCTTGGGCTGAAAACACTGAATTTCCCTCGCGGGAGGAAATAGGTATCTATTACCAGTATGTGTGTATGGCGTAACATCCCTTCTGTATTGTATGTCTCTGTTTGCTTGTTATTTAATGAAACCATGCCAGTCCTGTGCTTCTGTCTCATAGGTCGATGTGCCAGTGTGATTTACTGCTGCCCCACGCACACGCACGCACGCACGCACGCACGCACGCACGCACGCACGCACACACACACACACACACACACACACACACACAGAGCGAGAGGAAGAGATAGAGAGATAGATGAGACAAAGACATTATCACTTATGAATGCGACAAAACTCTACTGTATTTTAGTTGTTTATTTTACTGAACAGAGAGAGAGAGAGAGAGAGAGAGAGAGAGAGGGAGAGGGAGAGAGAGAGAGAGAGAGAGAGAGAGAAAGAGAGGTAGAGCATCCTGTACGCTGTCTAAGCAGGTTGTCATGGTTACCGTCTCCCCTCAGGTCCAACGTCTCCATCGTGGAGGACATCAGGCAGGGAGACGGGAAGATCTACGGAGCCGAGCTGCTCAAAGACCTGCTGAAACTGCTGCCCGACGTCGAGGAGGTGTGTGTGTGTGTGTGTGTGTGTGTGTGTGTGTGTGTGTGTGTGTGTGTGTGTGTGTGTGTGTGTGTGTGTGTGTGTGTGTGTGTGTGTGTGTGTGTGTGTGTGTGTGTGTGTGTTTCTAATGATACAAACAGCAACAACATCTTGTACGCCACCATCAGGGGCAGAGCGTCCGGGACCCCTTTCTGTATCGCGCTGCCTCTGTTACACCTATTTCCTGTTTATATTAACCTGGGTAAAATGTCGCACGACGGCGGCGATGGGGGGGGGGGGGGGGGGGGATTTGGGGAGAGACGGGTAACGGGGCCCGAGCATTGTGGCTTGCATACCGGCCCGGTTCTGAATTGCTCCGCCACTGACCACCATCGACAATGAATTACACTAGTTTTACAAAGCAAATCAAATAATCAAATTTCTAGTTAAGTGTAGAGCTTTTAAGGCTGTTTTAAGACTCATTGCTGACAGTGATGGCTGAAAAAAACAAATCATAAATCATCCGTTAATGAATGTTCCCATCAAAAGAGGAATTCAGTGTGGAACAGAAAAGGGTTATCATATGATAGATCTTTACAAACAAAGAACCCAGATGAGTAGAAGAACCATATAAAAAGCCTCCATACATACTGCGCGTTTACAACCTGTGAGTGTGTTATGTGTGTTTTTGTTCCCCTATATAGCCTGTGAGTGAGTGTGTTATGCATAGTTTTGTTTCCAAATATAACCTGTGAGTGTGTTATGTGTGTTTTTGTTTCCCTATATAACCCGTGACTGTGTGTCTGTTGTCTCCTCAGGTGAAGAAGCTGCAGTCGTTTAAAGGAGACCCCAGCAAGCTGACTCTGGTGGATAACTTCATGTACCAGCTGATCCAAATCCCACGGTAACATCTAACATATAATTTAGCGAATGTCTGAGTGTCTCAGCGTTTCTCCTCGGTGGCTGGAGCAATTGATCTGAAATCGCATCACCATCAGCATATGAACACACCTGACATAACTGTGAAGCCCGTTTGTCACTTTCACAAATCGTATGCTGTATAATAGCATTTTTATGGTGTATCTATATCTATTTAGCCTACAGTACCTTTTGTGACCACACATGTTAAGGGAGGGGCGCTGTTGTTCAGGCCATGCACAATCACACACAAAGGGGGAGTGTGTGTGTGTGCAGGCGGGCGGGCGGGGGGAGGGGGGGGGACAGTATCTCTGGAGCCATTAAAAGAAACGGGTTTCTTACATTGATGCTCCTACATCATGCAAGCACCAGTTAAAGTTACTTTCCATCCCTCATATACTGTGTGCACAGTGCACATCCCATAACCCACACACTGCACATCATTTGGGAGCTCATATCTTTGAACGGGTAAGGGCTAGTGTCTATTTATCTGTCATTCTACTCTTAATCTATAGGGATGGGATGATAATCCTTATTATCATTTATTATCGTGATAAAAAAAAACACTTGTGGAGATTTAAATTTATCGTGAAATTATCCTCTATCATTGCACTGGGATCAATTCACCTTTTTCAATTCAATGTATCTTTTAAACCCTCTATAATTGGTCAAATGGACATGAAAATAACGTACTTGATAAATGAGAGTGAAAAAAACGTCTTTTTTTCACTCTCTACCAAATCTCTTTCCAAAAAAATGCCAATCCACAAGCTCACAACGCGCTGCGGTGCGCTGTGAACTTGTAGATCTGCTATTTTTTTGGTGAATGTTCCGCCCCAGGATAATGCATGTTGGGGATATTTTGATTATCGAGATAATATCGCAAATCACAATTTCTTTCGTCACAATAATCGTGTGATTTCACATCCCTATCTTAATCCGTTTTACTTCTGCACAAGTAAAGTAGACACTTTATCGACACGTCTTTATTCACTCGTAGATCGATGTTTATTTCTTATTTTCTACCTCTAATACTTCACAACGCTTGTTGTCACTCGTGCCTGATTTATACTTGGTTGTGTCCTGGTGCCACGCACCAAATTACAGCAGATCCACAAGGCTGCAGATCTTGTAGATCTGCTATTTTCATTGCCTTTCTCAAGCCGTACTCTTAACCTTACACTTCCTAAGACAATCTGGATGAGGAGGACATTTGCTACATGCCTAACTTGTTGTTGTGTAACTGGTGTCTGCTTAGCCTGGGAAATGTAATGGTGTGCAAGAATCTATTGGACCATTAAATGATATGGTGACCAAATCATGTCCAATTACCATTTACAATTTAGGTGATTTACAAAGTGTGAAATTGGAATGCCATGAACCCTAGTCAACAAACGGCAAGGTAAACGATCACGTAAATAGAGTGCTAAGAAAACAATGAAGTAACCAGGATACCACAGTAATCACAGCTAGCATCTGTCTAAGCAGCAGTGGTGGAACCTCTGGAAAAGGTATACTCTTTTTATTTTTACTTAAGTAAAAGTATCAATACTCTTGGGAATTCAAAACTTACTTGAGTAAAAGTACAAAGATGTTGTTATCAAAATACACTTAAATGACCAAAAGTAGAAAGTACTCATTATGCAGAATGTCCCATTTCACAAGTTTTTAAATGTATAAAGATCTTTTGAAAATAGCAGATCTACAAGCTCACAATGCAAAACGTTGTCTATTTTCAAATGGTCTAAATATGGCTAAAGTGGGTAATGTATGTTTTGTAATAATCCAAATCTACAAAGTAACTAGTATCTAAAGTTGTCAAATAAATTGTATTGGAGTAAAAGTAAAAACGATTTGCTTCTGAGCTGTAGTTGAATTGAAGTAAAGTATTGGAAATTGGACATAGGCTGTAAAAATAAAAAGGTGTACTTAAGTACAGTACTTGAGTCAATATACTTAGTTACTTTAAACCACTGCTAAGCAGCATGCTATCTAAATACCATTCTTAACATTAAGCGGTCAAGCAAACAGTAAACTGGTGACATTAGCCATGCTAACAGTTAAGCATTGTGTTTATATTGGTCCATGGTTAAATAGTCAGCTGTAAAAAGCCTTTCAGTGCATCATCTCCTTTGTTTGATGCGTGTGGAGTTACCCAGCAACCATTGTTTGTGGCACAAGTCTTTAATCTGTGTTTGGTTTGGATTGGTTGGCATTGTAGCAGTATGAGTTCTGCTAGCATCATTCAGGTATTTACTTTAAAGGGGGTTTAACCTTTTTCACCTGGCGTCCCATTCCACAGGCAAAAATGGGCAAAGGTTTTCGAAATGTTTATGAAGTAACAGAAATGACTACAAGTCGGTCTACAAGCACACAGCACATCACATTTTTTGCCATTTCGTTGTATGACAAAGTACATATGGAGGCTGGAGCGTAAGTGTTTAAGAGCAGAAAGATATCGTCACTGTCGGGCAGACACCTTGTATCTCCAAGTTTCACATAACAGATCTGCAAGCACACAACGCCTCGTGATACGAGGCATTGTGTGCTTGTAGATCAGTTATTATTATTTTAAAATTATAAATACAAAACGAATGGTTATTTTCTACATACAAGGTTTTCACCCGACAACAATGATACGTTCCCATTCATTGGGTGGTGATTTGCATGCATGATATAGAGGTGGGAGAGACAGCCAGACAGACAGAGAGACAGAGAGATGAGAGAGAGAGCTGCTATTTGTTCCAAAAGCTTTATACCCTGTACATACAGTATATAAAATGTCACAATGCGACATGAAATTTCTTCACCAATGTGTTTCTAAAGGTGTGTAATAATATATACTAAAAGGTCCTCCCGGGGGAAACCTCATAAAAAAAACTGATGAAAGCTCTGTTTACACAATGCTGTACCCCCTCCAACTGTATAGGCTACTGTATATGTCAACTGTTTTTATTTTATTTGTGACACTTGCTTTGGCAATGTAAATCTATGTTTTCTCATGCCAATAACGCTCCTTTGAATTGAATTGAGAGAGACAGACAGAGATGTAGTGAGAGGGAAAGAGAGAGAGAGAGAGAGACAGACAGACAGACAGACAGACAGACAGACAGACAGAGTTATGAAAATGTCTCTGTTTTATAGTTGTCATTCAGAGATCCAGTGTAGATGTGTTTATGGCCAGCATTTCATATGTATTTGTCTTTGATTTGGTTCTTGACTCTGGGCTCTGTTTCATTCTAGCTGCTATGACACAGGTTGATCTGATCTTATCTCAGTGAGATCACAGTAAATGTCATGAACTCTGGTAGTCAACCACAACCACAGGGTAAATGATCACATAAACAGAGTGCATAGGAAACAATGAAGTAACCATGGATACCAGATAGACATCAAACCTAGCATCTGTCTCTATGCAGCACGCTGTCTGTCAACGTTCTGTGGTCAAGTAAAACTGTCGGGCAGAAACCTCTTATCTCCATATTTTAACTTTTTGTGTGTTTTCGATTGCACAAAAGCAGCAAAAAGTAGCAGATCTACAAGCTTGATGGGTTATGAACTTGACAATCTGCTACTTTAGCTATATTTGAATTGGAATCCTGAAAAGTAACGGTTTTGGACATACGTGATATATGAGGTGTCCATCTGTCCATCCAACCGATGGATGTAATAACATGCAGTATGTGAACAATTAGCCAACATACATCTGCATTATTATAACTAGCGTCTGTCACACAAATAACCAACAGGTCATACAACGAATGAATGCCTTGTTAGGCCTTTCTATACAAATACCTAGTTAAAAAATAATCCAATTACAAAAAGGGCATGAAGCTCTAATCTAAACAAGTACAAATGCAATGACTACCTAATTACAGTCATGAAAGCAGCTACGTTAACATTTTAAAACATGCATAATATATTAGTGTTCGCAGCTTTGGTTTGATTTCAACTAGTATTCAACCTTTTCATTAAATATTTTGAGATTATTATTATTATCTTTTTTTCTTCACGTGAGGTAGAGTGTGAAGAGGTGAGTTCTAGGGGGTGAGCTAGAGTATGAACTAAGAGGTGTGTTCTCAGACTGCAGTGGAAAACGGGGAGTGAGTCTGCAGTTATGACCGAGGGTGGTCAGGTGGGGTGGGGGGGTCATTGTACAGCTTGGGAGTCAGGAGGTGCCAGCCTGCCAGGAGGTGCCAGGAGGTGCCAGCCTGCCAGGAGGTGCCAGGAGGTGCCAGCCTGCCAGGAGGTGCCAGGAAGAGTCTAGGATGCTTGTAGCGTTGGCCGGAGTGTCGTAGGGAGAGAAGGAAGGGACAGGAGGTTCAGCCAAGATGGCGCTCGGTCAAAATCTGCCCTGGCTTTAAGAAGAACTTGGACAGCATCCAAGATTCCACGCACAACACGGTTGAGATGAGACACCGGATCATCAGAGGACACTTGAAATCTGAATGACTCTGGTGTTTTCTCAGTGTTGGGTTTGGGTTTAATCACGTTCAATTTTCAAATAATACAAGAAAGACCAACATTTCGAATCTACAAGCGTTGTGAGCTTGTAGATCTGCTATTTTCCCAATATGTATCTGTGGAACCGAGTCAAACGAAATTGAATGCCTCAACTCCTACATTCTATGTGTTTGTCAGGGTGGGCCCTGACACACACAGTTAAAATGATTAGTTTGGGGGGTCATAGCCTGAAAAGGTTGAGAACCACTGGGGTATGATAGGATATGAATGTGACACCTGTTTATATGACAGGATAAATATGACACCTGTGTGCTTGTGTTTCCTGTGTAGTTTTGAGGTGCGCATCGAGGCCATGGTGCTGAGAGAAGAGTTCTTTCCGTCTTGTGCGGTGATGAGCCGCGATATCGATGTCATCCACGTCGCCACTAACGGTAATGACTGGCACACACGCACACACACGCATGCACGCGCGCGCACACACACACACACACACACACACACACACACGCACACACATACCTCAAACACACAGGCAAACTGTGTAAACCTACACACACTAAAAAGTGATGTATGGGTATATAAACACACACACACACACACACACACACACACACACACACACACACACACACACACACACACACACACACACACACACACACACACACACACACACACACATACACACACATTTAAATGCACATGCACGTACGGTACTGTATATATAAGCACCGTCTTCCCACACACGCACACACACTCTCGGACACACACACACACACACACACACACACGCACACTCACACAGGTGACCCAGTTATCTGAGCCAGCAGTGAACTATGTGAAGTGGTTGGAATGTGTCACCTGAGATGACACAGTGTAGGAGTACACACAGGTACAGTTACACACACACACACACACACACACACACAGAGAGCAACAAACAAGTGATGATGCTGCATTTGAAAATGTCACCCATGTTTTTGACGATGTTAAATTGTACGTTTCAGTAGGCGTCGTCCTTGTAGTTGAAGCAGCGAGCATAACTCTATCCATAACTTCACTCAAAACCGAAACCGAAAAACAAACTAGTGAGACTACTACTAGACTAGACCTAACTCTTAGGAGTAGGACTCACCTAAAAAAACTCATCATGCTAGGGTGGGATGGCTCAGGATAAGGGACAGGGTACAGCTACTTGCAATAGCCCTGGTTTTCCTTGATACTCAAGGGACCATGCAGTGCCCATGTAGCTGTCAAACTAAAAGAGTGAGAAACGCTTACGGGCACAACACCAGAGGGAGCTCCACTGATACCCAATACCTCCAGATTCAGCACAAACATGGGGATAAATTAATTTTACTGTAAACCTGCATACAAGCTCACCAATTTGCAACTGGAACTAGATAAGTATTTCTAGCTTGCCCAAAGAAATGCCCCCCCCCACTGTTTTTCTGTAATTATACTATGTAACATCCGGGCCCTTTAAGAATCTGTGAATCAGGAGGATTTGTTCACACTGATCTGCATGTTCTGAAACAGAGCTTTGAGCTTAACTCATCGCAATGACAGTGTCACTCGCCTGATATATGGTCGCTGTCGGCCGTATTCTAACTTTCTTTGTAATCTAACACCATACTTGATCATACTCCTTGAGTCACGCAAAGCATCAAAAGTAGCAGATCCACAAGCCTGAAATTCAGCGCGAAGCGACGCGTTTCAGACATCGCTTCAAGCGACGCGTTTCAGACATCGCTTCGCTGCGTTTCAGACATCGCTTCAAGCGACATGTTTCAGACATCGCTTCGCTGCGTTTCAGACATCGCTTCAAGCGACGCGTTTCAGACATCGCTTCGCTGCGTTTCAGACATCGCTTCAAGCGACGCGTTTCAGACATCGCTTCAAGCGACGCGTTTCAGACATCGCTTCGCTGCGTTTCAGACATCGCTTCAAGCGACGCGTTTCAGACATCGCTTCAAGCGACGCGTTTCAGACATCGCTTCGCTGCGTTTCAGACATCGCTTCAAGCGACGCGTTTCAGACATCGCTTCAAGCGACGCGTTTCAGACATCGCTTCGCTGCGTTTCAGACATCGCTTCAAGCGACGCGTTTCAGACATCGCTTCAAGCGACGCGTTTCAGACATCGCTTCGCTGCGTTTCAGACATCGCTTCGCTGCGTTTCAGACATCGCTTCGCTGCGTTTCAGACATCGCTTCGTTGCGTTTCAGACATCGCTTCGCTGCGTTTCAGACATCGCTTCGCTGCGTTTCAGACATCGCTTCGTTGCGTTTCAGTCATCGCTTCGCTGCGTTTCAGACATCGCTTCGCTGCGTTTCAGACATCGCTTCGCTGCGTTTCAGACATCGCTTCAAGCGACACGTTTCAGACATCGCTTCGCTGCGTTTCAGACATCGCTTCAAGCGACGCGTTTCAGACATCGCTTCGCTGCGTTTCAGACATCGCTTCAAGCGACGCGTTTCAGACATCGCTTCGCTGCGTTTCAGACATCGCTTCAAGCGACGCGTTTCAGACATCGCTTCAAGCGACGCGTTTCAGACATCGCTTCGCTGCGTTTCAGACATCGCTTCAAGCGACGCGTTTCAGACATCGCTTCGCTGCGTTTCAGACATCGCTTCAAGCGACGCGTTTCAGACATCGCTTCGCTGCGTTTCAGACATCGCTTCAAGCGACGCGTTTCAGACATCGCTTCGCTGCGTTTCCAGCTTGTTGATTGGCTACTTTTGATGCTTTTGAATTCAAATCCTGAACGTTTTGGACACATGAGGTTTCCACCTGACAGAGACGACATATAGAAGCTAAGAGTATAAATCAGGCTTAAGGAACCTCCACATTCCCAGAGTGACTCTAGATGTGTCACCTCTGCTGAGTCACTCTTTATCTCTCTCTCTCTCTCTCTCTCTCTCTCTCTCTCTCTCTCTCTCTCTCTCTCTCTCTCTCTCTCTCTCTCTCTCTCTCTCTCTCACTGTAGCACATGTTTAACCCAGAGCCATTGAGATAAAGAGAAACACTAGACTAGGTTCATGTATCACTCACACATCCATCAACACTCAACATGTGGTGTTTGTTGACAGGCCTTCATTATGACTCATTATAAAGAGAACACTCCTTTCACTACAATGGGAACACGTTGCTCTACAATAGACTGGTTATGTCATCCAATTGAAAAGACCAGTAATGCTCCCATGTACAATTAAATACCTGAGACGAAAAACAGTCCATATTTAAAAGAAAATTATATAGATATTTTTTTGATTTGCCAGACTTGTAAACCACAAACTAGAAGTTTTTAACCTGTTAAATTCTTAATGCACTGCCCCCTCATTGTGTTGAATTAGATGTTCTTACTTAAAGCTATACTGTGTAAGATGCTCAACTAGTGGTCAGTAGCCCTATAGCAAACCGCGGTCGCGTTCGCGTCTTTCGCCCGTTTTTCGTACCTTCACACCCCCGCGTCTGCCTCCACAACGCCGAGAGCTATCTTTAGAGGGGTCCCTGGTTCCTGTGCGTTCAGGCATTCCGGAGAAACGGACTACTTCACCCTGCCTGGTAGGCGAGATTACCTTTTGAGTAAAGAGACACACGGGCGACTACAAATATGGCGACCCCACTTCAAGATGCGCTGTGATTGGCCGGTAGTGTACCATGTGTGCATGATCGGCGATGTGATTGGGCAACGTATACACAACGTATACAGATGATGCAGATTACGTCATTTTGGCGCGAAATCCGGTCCACGGCCAGGATCATAGAAAACATATAAAGAGAAGGCTTCAGAAGCTGAAAATAACGGAGTGGGTGTTCTAAAACTTTAGCGATTTAACAGTTAGGACAATTTTAAGATTTGTTTTATAAAAAAAGTTACATGGTACAACTTTAACTCATATATATTAGGAATTATAAGACATAATACTTATGGAGAGTGGAAAAACTGTATATCTCCAATGGTCCGTACAAGCATTATTCAGCAGACAAAGGGAGCAGATAACATTAAAACAGACAGTTGAACAAAATAAGGGTGGCGTGCATTAACAATTTAACAAATAAAGAATTACTAGTTTGTGGTTTACAGTCTGGTAAATCAAAAAATATCTATATTCAAAGAAATTCAAATATGGACTTCATCTCAGGTACTCAATTATTCCCATGCCATTAAAGGGTCAAAATCATGTTCAACTTATCGAAACACAGGAAAAACACAAAACACACACCAGTATCATGTTTATTATGTCCTCAACTTTATTAAAATATGGGTTTGGGTGCAAAATCGGCAAAGTTGCCGTTTAAATAATTGCATAACATGGGAGCATTAACGGACGGTGTGTCGATTTTTACTCTAGATTGTTTCGCCTAGTAGGTCTGGGATGGAATATTCATCAGCTTTTCCTCATCTGGTTAAATATAATGTACACGTTTATCCAATAGGGGCGAGCTCTCAAAGTGTCCCGTCCATGAAAACAATGAAACGTGTCTGATTCAGCTCCTTGCTGATGTTCTTTGAGTGTCGCTCAAGGAGAAATAAGAGTGTAATGTGATGCTGTGCTCTGACTGGAACATGTTGATCCATGTGTGCGCTGATATCATTCTGGACGATGAACTTTATTGTTAAACTGTAAAATATATGGGGTTCACATGGGAGAGTGTACAGTACAATACCTATATCAATTCCAGTATGGGTGCTGTTGTAGTAATGTCCATTTGATTGCATGGGGATTTCATTAACAAGGTTGTTAACAGTACAGGTACAGTGGTACAGTCAAAGCTGATGCTAAAAGGATAACACGAAGAGCCCCTGGGGGATTGTTTCCATTGTGGTTGTTGTCGAGGAAACGAGCATTATGCGTGACGTCAACGGCATGATGTCACCTTCGACTATAAATGTCACTGAAGACAAGAGATTAGTAGTAGATTCTTAGATAATCACTCTGTTCGAGATTTGTAATATCTCCCAGTTACACAGATCCTACAATTCACTAATTACAGCTTAGTTTATCCACAGATTAGAACCTCATCATTTACCATATAATTTTACCCCATTTACCAGAAGAACTTAGAACCGAAGACTATTTTAGTCAATTGAATTGAAAAGGGACTTTAACTTTACAATAGGTTAAAGCTATTCAAACGTAACCGGCGTTGGTCCCTGACTTCTATATTACCAGATTCAAGTGAGTTACTATTACCAGCGAGTAGCGACCTCACCTTACCTAATTTACAGTCCATCCATTTTCTATTACTTTACCACATTACTACCTTATTTTCCTTTCAGTGGTCCTATGTAATTCATAATTCAATACAAATACAATACAGTCCATATTGGGTGGTGTACAGTATGTGTTGTAGTAACTGATGTGTGTTGTGTGTGTAGAGCTGATGAACTGCGAGGAGCTCCATGCCATCCTTCACCTGGTGCTCCAGGCAGGGAACATCATGAACGCTGTGAGTATAAAATACTATTGTATCTATAAAACGTTATGAATGCTGTGAGTATAAAGTACTATTGTATCTATAAAACGTTATGAATGATGTGAGTATAAAGTACTATTGTATCTATAAAACGTTATGAATGCTGTGAGTATAAAATACTACTGTATCTATAAAACGTTATGAATGCTGTGAGTATAAAATACTATTGTATCTATAAAACGTTATGAATGATGTGAGTATACTGTACATTACGACAATACTGTACAGTACAGTACCATCGCCCCCCAGGTACGGACGGTACTTGGTCCTGGGAACCTCAAGGAGGTTGGCGCCACCAGACCTGACGTTGAAATGTTCTGTCTTTGTGTTCTCCACATAACGAGTGACCAGTAACACAGTTACTGGTCTGTAAGAATGAGCTGTAAGACTGTAAGAATGAGCTTCACCTCCTGAATTCAGTGCTCCAAGTAGGCTATTAGTGAGAGTTCTGGTCCTAGAACTGTCATGTTCAAGAGCCATGGAAAGAAATAGAACCCACGATGCTAAGGAAAGGAGGACATTTTATCACTGTGTAACATTCCTTTCAGTAGTCTTTTTGGAGGCAACTTAACTGGTGCTTTTGTCATGATAGCGTTTGTCTGATATGGAAGTATTGGTCTAAAATGAATTCTGTTGGATCGTGAGAACCTGAGAATATTTTGGATGCAACAAGTTGTATGTATTTATTACTTTCCAGTTCATTTTGGACACCTGTGTCAAACACTCGGGATTAAATAGTTTAGAGTAGTCTTAAAACAAACAAATACACATTTATGTGGAATGGTTATTGTGAAAAATAAACCATTGAAACAGAAAATTTACATGTTTCTTTAATTTACTTTAAAGCAACATTTTGCCTTTTTTCAACATCATTTAACACAGGTCCTCGCTATCGCTCACTATGGTGTCGTTTGCTGACAAATAGAAGCTACAGTAAATGACACATTTTGCCAGAAACGGACGGTATCAAGTACAAGTGACTGACTATCGTAAACGATACAGTCACCTCCTCGACAATATCGCAGAGGTTATTTTTGGACCGCAATTGTTATATGAGGCAATTCCAAGATGACCTAAGGTTATTCTCCAAAGAGAAATTACTTATGTGACCGAGTGGAAGTGACGTCACTCAGGAGGTCACGTCAGAGGTACTCTATTGTTGGATGATCCTATTGTTGCTGTGTCATGTCTCATGTCTTATTGTCGTTGTAGTTTCTCATATTGTGGTGTTGTGCGTTTCAGGGCGGCTATGCATTGTGTCATATTGTGGTGCTGTGTGTTTCAGGGCGGCTATGCATTGTGTCATATTGTCATGTTGTGCGTTTCAGGGCGGCTATGCATTGTGTCATATTGTCATGTTGTGCGTTTCAGGGCGGCTATGCATTGTGTCATATTGTGGTGCTGTGTGTTTCAGGGCGGCTATGCATTGTGTCATATTGTCATGTTGTGCGTTTCAGGGCGGCTATGCATTGTGTCATATTGTCATGTTGTGCGTTTCAGGGCGGCTATGCATTGTGTCATATTGTCATGTTGTGCGTTTCAGGGCGGCTATGCATTGTGTCATATTGTCATGTTGTGCGTTTCAGGGCGGCTATGCATTGTGTCATATTGTCATGTTGTGCGTTTCAGGGCGGCTATGCATTGTGTCATATTGTGGTGCTGTGTGTTTCAGGGCGGCTATGCATTGTGTCATATTGTCATGTTGTGCGTTTCAGGGCGGCTATGCATTGTGTCATATTGTCATGTTGTGCGTTTCAGGGCGGCTATGCATTGTGTCATATTGTCATGTTGTGCGTTTCAGGGCGGCTATGCATTGTGTCATATTGTGGTGTTGTGTGTTTCAGGGCGGCTATGCATTGTGTCATATTGTCATGTTGTGCGTTTCAGGGCGGCTATGCATTGTGTCATATTGTCATGTTGTGCGTTTCAGGGCGGCTATGCATTGTGTCATATTGTCATGTTGTGCGTTTCAGGGCGGCTATGCATTGTGTCATATTGTCATGTTGTGCGTTTCAGGGCGGCTATGCATTGTGTCATATTGTGGTGTTGTGCGTTTCAGGGCGGCTATGCGGGCAACGCTGTGGGCTTCAAGCTGTCCTCCCTCCTCTCGCTGGCTGACACCAAGGCCAACAAGCCAGGCATGAACCTGCTGCACTTTGTGGCTCTGGTGAGTTAGAAGGACTTACATATTGATGCTCTTTCAGGCCCCTAGGGGGCATGCAGGCAGGCATCCATAATGTTCAATCACTGTCTTTAGCAACCAGATGTAGCAGCCTGGTGGGGACGGGGTCTCCGTGAGAGACCCGACTCTAAAGAAGCTCAGCCTCTATCTTTATATAATGTCTATGTATAAATGTGATAGTACCGTATAATACATGAATAAATGATGATATTATGATGTATCATATGTTTCCAGAGGCCGCATGTGCATGAATTATACATGAAACTTGAGGTTTAGTTGATAGACAGGTATCTTTGTCTACGGTGTCTCTTATGCGTATTAGCAGGGAACTCAGCAGTAACCAGTATGGTCAGACTGACCATTTAAAACCATTAATATTTCATGCAAAAAAAAAAAGATGAGTGACTCTTACGACTCTACGGAGCCTTTGTATTTGTATGGCTAATGCAGTGGTTTTCAACCAGTGGTCCGTGGACCACCAGTTGTCCCTGAGGGGGGTTCCAGGTGGTCCCCAGCTAAATGATGGAGAGTTGGTAACCAAATGGACACCAAATTTGGTTTTGTGTTACGCTCTCAAGAGTTAACATCTGCATGACTTAATTTACAAGAAGTCTACACAGTTAGACAAGGTAGAAAATGTGTTGTTTTGGTCAACATCAATTCAGCATGGAATGGTGGACAAAATCTTTATCCAACAATAACAAGATATTTGTACGATTTGGGTCTGAGAGGCTAAATCTCATCAAATGGTGGTCCGCGGCTCAAATGCAGAATAAATAATGAACCTTAAAGGAGTAGTTTACCCCCAAAATGACTTTTTTTCTATCGATTACTCACCCCATGAACCCTTGAGTTCAATACCATTTTTTAGTTTTAGTGGCATTCCTAAGCCTATAATTTCATTATAATAAATGTACCCCGGCCCCATTGATTCCATTAACTCCATCCAGAATCAATGGGCCTACAAAGAGTCTCCTCAAATTATTTGATTAGGAACGCGACAAAAACAAAAAAAGAATTATTGAAATCAAGTCTCCATGGGGTGAGTAATCGATAGAAAGAAAGTCATTTTGGGGGTGAACTACTCCTCTAATGAATAATCACACCCAATGTGAAGTGAGCGGTGGTCATGCTTGCATAACATCTTCAGACTAGGATTTGAGTCTAGGATGTACAGGCTATGCTATACACACACGTTTTGCTATGGCAAAACGCTGAGGAAAAAGGCTACAGACATACGACATATGACATCACTAGACAAACATGATGCCACGCACACACATTTTACTATGGCAAAACGCTGAGGAAAAAGGCTACGGACACACGCACAGCCACTTATAGGAGCGGTTTGCACTGCTCAAAAAGGTTGAAAACCACTGAATGCATGAAGTAAGTAAGTAAGGAGCATTTGTTGGTTCCCAGCCTCCCAGGCCATGTGGCCCATAGGGCAGGAGCCTATCTCCTGTTCCTATAGCGTGAGGCAGCTTGATGTACAAGTGCACCCTCTG
Organism: Nannobrachium achirus; assembly: GCF_963921795.1. Taxonomy (NCBI): domain Eukaryota; kingdom Metazoa; phylum Chordata; class Actinopteri; order Myctophiformes; family Myctophidae; genus Nannobrachium; species Nannobrachium achirus. Next base: position 69,939,696 of record NC_137812.1, read on the forward strand.
GACATGATGCTTGTATGTCAATCCAACCCTTGATGCTGAGGGCCAAGCAGGGCAAGCATCGGGTCCCATGACTATATAGTCTTTGGTATGAGTCACCCGGCCGGGGAATTGAACACCCGACCTCCCAGTCTCAGGGCAGACACTCTAACCTTGGATTTTACTCATCTTCCTCCTGCTCTCCGCTCTTCAACGTGAATATTTCATGTTGGAAAAAGCAATCGCTCTGATTTGAACGTTTAAAATGGATCGATGACATCTTGGCTGGGATGATTATACTGTATATTTCATCGTTGTTCTAAATAATAATAGAAAAGTGAGAAGAGAGGCTGGGAAGATGGAACAGTTGCTTGTCGTTCGCAGCAGGGGGCGATGGAGGGTAAACTGCGTGAGACGGGATTAATATTGCAGGAGGGCCGGGGAGGTGGCAGATGGTGACAGGAAACTCTTACATAACCTTACAGACAGCAGTCACTTTACTCTGTAAAAATAAACTTAACAACATTATAATGAAGATGTAAACTACAGTATGTACTCTCTCTCTCTCTCTCTCTCTCTCTGTCTCTCTCTCTCTCTCTCTCTCTCTCTCTCTCTCTCTGTCTCTCTCTCTCTCTCTCTCTCTCTCTCTCTCTCTCTCTCTCTCTCTCTCTCTCTCTCTCTCTCTCTCTCTCTCTCTCTCCGTGCTGTAGGAGGCAAAGAAGAAAGATGAGAAGTTACTCAAGTTTCCTGAGAAACTTCAACATGTTCAGAGTGCCGCAAGGTAGGACGAAAAAACTAAACTCTTGAAACTAAACTCTTGTCTGTTGCTTTTCTGTATAGGAAGCCTCTTGTGATCACCACTGAATTGCCAACAACATGGATTGTCAAATTACAGTTCTATGACTTACGTTACAGTACAGTAACTTCTCAGGTTTGTGACATATTGGTTATCATAATGATTCATGCTGTAACAAAACAATTACCTGTTGACACGTACGGTATACAGGGTCCAACACCGCCCCCTCATTCTCAGAACCTCAGAATGCACAAGCTTGCACGGCCGTAGCACTTAGTAGGTACAGTAAGCTCCCCCAATTCAGCTCTTTATATGTTTAAAGTAAAGGCCATACGGTATTACGTTGGCTGGCGCATAGGGCAGCAACAAAGTCTTTCCACTTCCAATTTTCATCTGCCTTTGGCCATCTACTCTATGGTACCAATGCAGCTCTGATGGAGCTCCTTCTCTATGGTCCTACGCCATGTTATTTTAGGCCTCCCTTTCTTTCTTTTGATTTCTGGGGCACAGTTTAATGTGACTCTTGAGATGGCGTTGATGTCCATTTTGAGGACATGGTCCAAACCAGGTCCACCTGCGTTTATTGATCATACAGTGCATGTCCTCTTGTTGGGTGATGTTGAGGGGGTTATGTTGTTTGAGATGGTCTTGGGCCAGAATATGTGCAGGATTTTGAGCAGGCATGAAGTGTGGAAAGTGGATAGTTTATGGATTTCACTTGTATGTGGGTTTACCAGCAGTGTTAGTATATGCAGCTTTGGTAAAGCCTTTGGTAAATTTGACTTCCAGAATCCAGATTTGTTTAAGTCTGTAAGGTTGTGCGCGAGTGTGTGTGTGTGTGTGTGTGTGTGTGTGTGTGTGTGTGTGTGTGTGTGTGTGGTGCGTGCGTGCGTGCGTGCGTGCGTGCGTGCGTGCGTGCGTGCGTGCGTGCGTGCGTGCGTGCGCGCGTGCGTGCGTGTGCGCGCATGCTTTGTTGATCCGGTTTTGAATGTCCTTACTTGCTCCCCATCATGGTGAAGGATGCCTCCAAGATATGTGAAATGATCTGTATTTCAGAGTAGCCATCTGAGTTCATCTGAGCAGCCATCAGCTGGGTGAAGCTTTTTTTTCCTTTTAAACACAGTCTGTGTGTGTTTGTATGAATGGATAGACGGTGTGTGAATTAGAATGTGCTAAACATAGACATCCTTGCATTTCTTTGTTGGATTGAAGCCATTATTTCTGCTGTATGCTGCAGAGTCAGACACATTATGATGCAAGCCAGGTACAGTAGAGTACAGTACAGTACAGTACTGAGAGACTGAGAGAGACTGTACGGTTTGTACTGCTGGTCCCTCTGGGCAGGCGGTCGGTGGCTTGTCAAGGTCATCATCTCTGCACGCCAGCATCCTGTAGTCTCATGACTAATCACATGCCATATGGATGGACCTCTGACTGACAAGGATTAGTCAACACAAATGTGGATTTTAGGCAATATATACAGTATACTGTAGAAAATAATTATACTTACAGTATATATACTAATATATAGTTTATGTCGGGTGGAAACCCAACCAAAACTGTTACATAACAGGAGTCCAATTCAAAAACAGCAAAAGTAGCAGATCTACAAGCTTGTAACGTGCCACCAAGTGACGTGTTTTGAGCTTGTAGATCTGCTGCTTTTGATGCTTTTGTGTGACGCTGTAGTGTGATCAAGTAGGATGTTAATTTACCAAAAAACACACAACAAGTTAGATTATGGAGATAGAGGTTTCTGCCCGGCCAGGACTGCCCCATGGCTTAGCGGTCCGCGTTCGAGTCCTGTTCCCAGCGATCTTTGCTGCGTGTCTCTCCCTGTTTCCTGCCAATCTCCCATTTCCACTATAAATAAAAAAATATATATAAAAATGTGGTTTCTGCCAACAGCAACATTATACTATATATCTGTAGGGAAAACAAGAAAATGTAAAGTTGTCGATTTCTGTATGTTTTGGAAACCTAATGGTATATGACAAACATATGTGTGTGTGTGTGTGTGTGTGTGTGTGTGTGTGTGTGTGT
>NC_137812.1:69947510-70045010 GCF_963921795.1 Nannobrachium achirus
AAAGTGGAGTATGCATCGGCCCATACTGGCATTCCTGAGGAGTTTCATTTTAGTTTCTCGCTGTCCATTGTACAATGATTTAAGAAATTCTTTATTTGAAGAAATTGCAAGACAAGAATCCAGATTTGTTTGGATGTCTTGATGTTATATGTTAAGTTGCCTGTGTTTTAGCAAAATTAGCAGAGAAGGCTTGGCAGTTGTGTTGGAGAACGTTGTATCCGTAATTCACAGCTTGGACAATCAATACGTTTTGACTTTTGTATTTTGTTTGTGGTTTATCTTGGTGTGAGTCAATTCTATGTATATTTTGTGAGTGTCTTGTAAACACATGCGGGCTGGGCATCATGTGGTGCAGGACACTATAATACATAAATAAAAACTATCAATCTAGCTATCCAGGCACATGCTCAGAGACATCAGAGGGGGCTTGAGCCCCTGCCCTTTTATCTGTCTGTAAAAAGTGCCTTCTCCAGACCATGCATGCAGTTTTTAACTATGGTGAAAGAAATGCAAATGCCCCCCCCCCCCTTTTCCATGCCATACCTGAAGGTCCAAGCTCTCCTGAATTGCCCTCTCTGTGTAGAAATCCATGCCTTTACCCCACATCTCCAGTACTTGATTATGCTTAGTTTAGTCAAGCACTGAAAATAGCCGACCTCCAAGCTGCAACGCGTTGTGAGCTTGGAGGTCTGCTATTTTGGATATTTGTTTACCAAAAGGCCCTTTTAGAAATGTCAGCCCCTGCTAACATGCTAACTCTGCTAACTCTCTAACATTCCCTGTCTCTATCCATCCATCCATCCAGGGTTATCTGGAGCTGTTCGGCGGCGGCCCCTCCGACCTCTCCAAGTTCAACAGCCTGCCTCGCTCGGGGCGGAGCCAACAGCGGAGGACCTGCACCCCCTGGCTCTCGTCCCAGGACGACAACCGCGAGCTGACGGCGGCGGGCCGGGACCGGCCGTCGCTGCTCGCGTCGGCAGCGACGTCCCCGCGGGCCGAGACGGAGCCCATCAGCCCGCTGGTCAGGTAATAAGAATAATAAACTTTTATTTACTTATTTTGTATAGCACCTTTCCTGACATGAAATGCAGCTCAAAGCATTTTACAGAGCAGAAGATGAAGCACAAGTGCTAAACAGAAAAAGTACACATGATTACAATAAAGCAGAAAATAAAAATAAAAATAAAAACATAAAACATTAAAGAACATTTAAAACATCAGTAAGGAAACTTTTTCAGAACAGTGCAGACTTCAAACTTCAGCTAAAAGCAAGAGTAAAGAAATACTGTAGGTCTTGAGCTGTGCTTTAAAGCTATCCACAGAGGCTGCCTGTCTTAGGTGTAATGGGAGTTTGTTCCAAGCTGTCGGTCCGTAGAAGCAGAAAGCTGCCTCACCATATTTCTTATATGTTATAGGTACTCCACCTCGGGGTTCAGCACCGCAGACGAGGACCCCTTCAACAACAACACCATGAGCTACTCGTCCGTATCCGAGGGCAGCGTCCTGCCGCGCAACTCCTACGTCTTTCAGAAGACCACTCAGGCGGCCGTCGTGGGCCACATGAACGTCAGCGTGGAGAAGCACCTGCTGGTGCGCGTCCCGCAGGCTTTCGACCACGTGTGCGGTCCGAACAACAACAACAATCGCCACTCACTCTTCGTCCACCAAGGGGACGTGGTTCTGACCGACTTGGAGATGGAGACCCCACCTCCTCCTGCAAAGTCGCCCGTCCCCCTGGACAACCTTCCGCGTCGCAAGAGTGTGTCAGGACGGGCGGCGGGTCCCAAGGAGGGGAACGCGCCTCCTCCTCCTCCGTCTCTCCACAGAGGGAAAGACGAGGACGAGGACAACAACAGCACGGTGTCGTCCACCACCTGCGACACCACCCTCCCCCTGGACCCCTCGCTGTCCAACAAGAAGCCGGCGCTCTACCTCCTGGACTGCACGGAGACGGACTGCTCGGTGGCCTTCGACTGCTCCGACATGGACAGCTCGCCGCTCACCAGGGAGGGGCTGACGTCTGACCTGAGGACCCTGGACTACATCATCCGGGACAGCCAGGAGAACCAGCAGCAGGACCCCAGCTCCCTGTCCTCCAACCTGGAGTCCATGTCCACCAACGACCAGACCGTCTCCACCTCCACCAACGAGCTCTCCGCGCCGCTGCGCTCTCCGGACGCGGTGTCCGTCACGCCGTGCGCCACGGCGGCTGAGGAGTGGGACACGGACAGCTGCGACACCGCCGAGGGCAGGCAGGTCGGGGAGAAAGCCGTCCAGACCGACTTCAGGATCAAGGCGGCTTCCAAGGCGTCCAAGGCCGCCGGCATCAGAACGCTGACCACCAGCGAGAACCAGGGCATGCGTAAGGTGGTGCCCATCACCAAGACCACCAGGGCGGTCGGTGGCCACGCCAAACGGGCGGAGCTAGGCGCGTGCCAGGACGGCGGCGAGACGCTGCATCGGCCTCTTCGCGACCAGAGCACCCCGGCCAGAGGGAGGAGCGAGAAGACCTGCCGGACCCCCCGGCACTCCAGCCTGCCTCCCGACGAGACAAAGGTCCGGTCGGGGAGCCTCACGTGCGGCATCTCCAGGTGGGCGCGCGACTCCACCCCGAAGAAGTCCTCCTTCCGCAAGCCCAGCGCCAAGCCTCTGAGGAACATCCCCAAGCTGGCGCCGGAGGAGAAGATGTGCCGCTCCACCATGAGAGCCCTGGCCCAGAGCCAGAACCTGAACCTGAACCTGAACCTGAACCAGTCCTCCTCTGAGGTCAGCGGCTCACAGACGCTGGTGCCCAAGGTCACGGCGGAGGTGCCCAGCTTCGCCCGGAATACCGTAGCCTCCTCGTCCCGGACCAAGAAGGAGCTCGGCCCCCCGTCTGTACCCTCCACCCCCTCCAGGAGCCCCTCGCTCCTGGCGCGGACAGCCTCCGTCAAACAGAACAAAGTATCGCCCGCGGCCCCACACGGCGAGGACAAGCCCCACGGGGGCAGCCTGCGCAAGGTGCCGAGCGCTAAGCCCCCCCGACAGAGTTCCTACTGTAGCGACACCCCACCACCACCGCCGGCACCGCCCCTGCCACCTTCCACGCGAGAAGACGTTCGCAAGAGTAATAGCTTTACTGAGAAGTCTGTCCAGACCAAAGACTCGGTAGCGTCCAGCAAATCCCCCAAACCCAGCTGGAAATAGAACTATAGACCCGTTGGAACTGATTCCCTGCTGATTCCCTCCAATAGATGTGCATCGACGTTTAGTTTCCTTCCTGACTTAAACACGCGTTGAACGTTGAGAACTCGTGAGACGAATATGTGATGCAAAGAGGTAGGAATGTTATCACAGATCAATGTAAGTGACCGCTCCTCGTCTGTGTGAGGATGCTCCGCTTTGGCTGCTTTCATCGTTTGTTTTATGAACAGGCGATGAACTAAACCGATGAAAGGCAAATCAATCCCACATTGGACAAAAGAGCGTTCCTTGGGGCGGTCCACTGTAATACTGTTATGATGGTCCAAGGTAGCTAAACACTACTGAAAATAATAATGCTGCTACTGTAATTAGCTTTGACAATTTGAGACTTGAGTTTCGTTGTCTTTCATTTCAGGGTTGTGACACTTTACCTGGCTGCTGTCTTTCTTTGCCTTTTCCTTTTGTCCCGAATGCTGTTGTGTTTTGTTTTTTTCTACGTATCTCCCTGCTTCATACCTCAGTTAGACTGCTGTGGCCTTGTTGAACCAGAACCACTAGAAAAGGGCCCCCGATCGGACAGGACACGTTTTGCGGCCCGTTAAAACATAGAGTGGGGCTGCACTACCTTTTTATCGCGGTCTAGTCTACAAAACAGAGCAGCATGCTCAGAGACAACCATGGTGACTGACAGCCTGGTTGGTCACTGTGCTAAAAGAATAGTGGCATGTCTACGATGTTGTCCACCGTCCAACAAAATCTGTTTCTGATAACGTTGTTGGTGTCTATCAGCCATGCAGTCGCTCAGTGTTGATTCATTTCACATGTGCAACGGCTAATTTCAAAGTTTCATTCGCGTTCGGCTCAAAAAGGAAATCATGGGCTAAACTGCTGCCATTTCTGGCATAGAAAGTAGGAGTCAACCTCTCTAGTTCCCCAACCAATCAGAGTGCAGGTTGCGTCTCTCCAAAATGTCAGGGCGCTGAGCTGTGTGCTATGGGGAGCGGGGTGGGCCATGAGAAAAAGCTTCACTCACACTGATAATATATATTACAAAAACAACCCCAAGCTGCTAAAATGCAGCCTGTCCGATCGGTCTGACCCAAACAGAGCCTAGAATTGGTTCTTGTCAAGTTCAAGTCGGCAATGTGATGAATTAATCTGCAATGCAACGTTGTTGTTGCATTACTGGGATTATACCAGTTAAACCAGCTGTGGTGCATCTTCCACTAATTGTATGTACAGTATGTACAGTACATATGTATGTATGTATGTACAGTATGTATGTATGTATGTATGTATGTATGTATGTATGTACAGTATGTATGTATGTATGTATGTACAGTATGTATGTATGTATGTATGTATGTACAGTATGTATGTATGTATGTATACTGTATGTATCTACAGTATGTATGTATGTATGTATGTATGTATGTATGTATGTATGTACATTAAGTATGTTTATCAGTGGTCACAATGTGTAGATGTTTTAGAACCCCTCCATATGGATATGGAGTAGAAATGCACGAAGGAAAAAGAATACCTTTTTCCTGTATTATAGAGGCTAACCCTGTAGATCAACGCTAATGCTATGAAAGCATTGAACACATAGCTGTGCTACTGTAGCTCTTTGAATTGAAATGACCACCAGAGGTGGTTATTATTGACATAATTCATAATTTGGATGCTGTATTCTCGCTCTAATCTTTGATTTTTATTTTATTTTTCTATGGTGAATGTTATCATATTTCCACATAATATTTCCTCTTGTTTTGTGAAAGCTCACCCTGGCATCTCAAGAATCGAAAATGATCAACACAGCTGCTCATTCCATACCAAAACAATGTAGTGCTTATAGTATATATGACAAATATACAAAAAACTGGCCAGGAATATATATCGAATACATTTTGAAACCTCCACAACATAACATTCCTTTCCGGTATAGAAAAGAACTCCAGCCCTGTTTTTGCACCTCACACGCTTGCCTTCCTCTCACAGCGCCGTTGCCTCGACAACCACAACAAACAAAACAACAGCCGGGGCATTACCATAAAGCATAATGTAGCCGCTCCAGCAGCATTACCATAAAGCTTAATGTAGCCGCTCCAGCAGCATTACCATAAAGCTTGATGTAGCCGCTCCAGCAGAAGAAAAACAACAACAAAATAAAACCACATCACCAGTAGACAGACACTTGATTGTAAATAAGAGTTAGCAGAACTCCAACCCTTTACATTCCATCACGCCTCTAAAACACACACACGTGGATGTTGTGATCCAGCCTGCTTAGTAAAGTCACCTTGTAAATAATGTAAAGACATAGTATTTTTGGACGTTATATCTAGAGCTAGATCAATATGTTTACATATAGCATACAATACTGTACATGAAGTGTGAAAAAACATATTATAAACATATCTTCATCACTCCTCCGGGTCTGCAGTTGGAACTAAGGAGGCACTGCATATCTATCATCACAGATTGTCAATGTTTATTCACATATCGCATTTATAAAATAAAAATAAAAACGGTGTCATGGTGCACACACATCAATATCCTCAGTGGTTCAATAATCCACCTGTATCACTGAGAGTGCACAGATTACGGGGGTCCATTCGTTTACGTTCTGTGCACTCTTCCTCCCCGCTTCGCTTCCGTTTTCATCTTTGCAGTTGCGTAAATATGTTTTAAAGATATTTTTGAAAAGAAGAAAAAAAAAATATATATATATATATATATATATATATATATTTGTTGACAGAAATGTAAACAGCACATGGTACAGTAAGACATTAAAGCTGAAAGGATAACTTGATAACATTTGGAATTCATCAAATATCACTACATCATCAATATCACTACACTGTGCTTAGTAAAACAGACCTGATTTGCACTGTACTTGATGAGTTATTTCTCCATCTACGGCCAACTCTCTTCACCAAAAATAGCAGATTGTGAGCTTATAGATCGTCTATTTTTGGTAAAACTTTCCCCCAGAATAAGGATGCAGGGATTGGGCAAATAGATTACTTTATGTTCTGTCAGTTTTGATGGAAACGGATATTTCTCTGTGAGATAGCCTAGCGTATCTCAGGTGGAAAGATGTGCATATTTACATTGTGTAATGGGATGTAAGATTCTAAAATGTAACAGTGTAATTCAGGGGTGCCGTGGATGAAAAAGTTATTTACAGGGTTGACCTGAGTGAAAAAAGTTAGGGGCTTTTAAGCCGTGACATCATTTTGTAGGCAGAGGAGAATCTGCCCCCAGAGCATTTTCTGTCCCTCGCTATTTTCAACAGATCCGAGACAAAAATAACGACTAAAGTATAATTCTAACACTTTCCTTTCAACAACAAAGAGAAGAAAAATGTGTAAATAGTAAAAATAGTAAAAAGATTCACGGAAACTGGGGGCAGAAATTCTCCTCTGCCTACAAAATGATGTCATACTTAACAGCCCCAAGAAGACTATTAGACAGACTATACAGTACAGTACGCTGATGATCGATAGTCATGTTATGTTGTTGTCAACGTTTGTGAACAGCATGCAGATAATACTGTCGTAGACAGACAGCCAGCGTTGTTGTCCAACATATTGTTGCCCACAGTAAAGAGTTTGTGTAAAGTCAAATTATGTTTCATAAATTCAAAATGTATTTTTTTTTTACAAACACTACATAACTTCAACACGTCACTACCTTCACATACATTAGTGCAATAACCATGTGTCTTTTGTCTTAACATATCAATGCTGATGGGTCAAAACATCATAGGTTCAAAACTCTGTCTCTGTCATTTTCAAAACTTTCAAAAATGTCAAAAAATGTGCCTGGTTCCAGCCCATAGACCCCGCCCACTCTCAGAGTGGAGTGTGAGCTGAGTCTGAAATCAGGCTAGCAAAAAATAGGCTTGTTTTGAGCACTATAGTATGATCAAGTAGGGCATCGATTTATAAAAAGGGGGATTTGAACATGACTTTTCTGCATTGAACCAGTGGTGGTTTCACATTCAAACATAATTTATTGTCAAGAGATATTGGGATTATTTTTGGAAATAACCCAGCAATTTATCAGCCGATACGATTAGTGATTATTAATCGTGCATCCCTATTGCTCATGTACACTTAACCAAATTCCCAGAGCACGTTCTCTACCTCCTGTGCCAGGACCGCCCCGTCCTGGCACTGTGTGTTGCTGTTGTCCAAAGTCCGGCCCATGCAGACACGATGACGTCCAGGGGCGTGCTGGCCATTGGGAAAATTGGGACAACTGAAAAATTGGGACAACTCCCGAACGGCCGGTTCATTCCAGGCCGGTCACTAGGAAAAAAATACAAATAAAATGTCGGCCTTCGTTCCATTTTGGGGGCTGGGTGGCCAACAAAGTAAATCTGCACTGTCGGGCAGAAAACTTGTATCTTCAAGTTTCAAATTTGTAATTTTTTTCGCAAAGCCCTGCTTCATCATACAAGGCCTTTGCACAAAAGTAGTGAAAACAGCAGATCTACAAGCACACAACGCCTCGCACTGCGAGGCGTTGTGTGCTTGTAGATCGGCTGTTTTCACTAGTTTAAATCATTTTTAAAATGATAAACAAACGGTTTTGGACATACGAGGTTTCCACCCGACAACGACGAAATATAACTCATGTAATTGGCCCACTGGCTTGTCACTTGTCATGATCTGAAATGGCAATTCTTTGAGTAGCAGAGTGCTATAGAGAGAGATCTCTCTCTATAGCGCGCAATGAGGGCCTCTCCAACTCTTTTTCCCGGGCTGAATCATGGGCCTAGCATGTCCCTGATGACATCTTAGGGTTTAAGAAGTGGCAACACTGTAGCCTTGCTATACAGTCCATCTCACAGCTGGGCTGTACAGGCTAAACTAAACTCCCCCTCCGTCTCTCACACAATAATTTATAATCCCCTCCAAATCCTCTGCTTTCTATTCAGGCTTCCCTCTCAAGAGAAGACCTCCCAAGACTACGTCCCACAATGCCCCCTGCTGTGGTCTCTTTCCTAGGAGCCCATGGGGCTGCTTACAATAGGTGGCCTTTACATTAAATGTCGCCCACCAACAAGAGTGGGAGGGGTGGAGGACGGGTGTGTAGTGGAGGGATGAGGGCATGAGGCATTGTGGAGTTTGAATACCTACTTGACCAGTCCAGCACAGGGTACTTTTGTTTTTCTTTTACCTTCGTAGATGAAAAGAGGTATATAGGATCAGGTTCATCCCCACAATTCTTGATAATATGCCGGAGCAAAATGTTGTTTTTTAATTCAAACAGCTATAATGATTCCCGGAGAAAAGTGTTTGAATAATAAAACACGGTACGACATGATACAGTGTGTGGAGAGAGAGATAGAGAGAGAGGGAATTCATGTAAATTTTATGGACGGAAGCCAGAGCTGCCTTAACAAAAAAAGTGGCAGCCGAAAAGTTACCCTATGCAGTCACCCGTGTATACCTCCTAGTTATGGGCTGGTTGTCACAGCAACCCGGGACAAGCGGGGGAGAGCGCAACACACACGGTCCATACAGGACAGACTGATGGACGGGAGAGAGAGACAAAAAGAGAAAGGAACACTAAAAGTCTAAACTAATGGCCCTCTAAAGCTGCAGTCAATGCAGGCCTCCTCCAAATCATGTCAGAGTTACGACCCCGCTGGCGCCCCAGCGCACCACACACGCACACGCGCACACACACACACACACACACACACACACACACACACACACACACACACACACACACACACACACACACACACTATAGGCTCTGACGTGACGCTATTGACCCTGAATGTCATCAGCTTCTTACACTGCTTCAGACACCGTTTTCTAACGGTCACCCGCACAATGATAACTGTGACTTTGATGTTTAAAGGGATCCCTGGCTAATACGACAAATATGCCTTAATACATTATAATTGTCCTTCTTCTAGAAATAGCTAATCTTTCACTCAATAGGGGAAATGACCGTAGCAAGTTGATGATGTCATAAAACCATGTGTGATCTATCCCTATGGAATTTATGGCATGCATGTAAAAAAAAAAAAAAAAAAACATAATACTTCCTATGGTTAATTTGAGCATCAAATCAATATTTCAAATGTGCGGGTGTGTGTTGTTGTTTGTTTTGCACATGCATGCCATAAATTCCATAGGGATAGACCAAACATGGTTTTATGACATCTTCAACTTGAGACAGGCATTTCCCCTATTGAGTGAAAGATTAGCTATTTCTAGAAGAAATACGATATTTAAGGTGTTTTAAAATTTTACATTGTACCGTAGTTATAGAGGACAATTATAATGTATCAAGGCATATTTGTCGTATTAGCCAGGGATCCTTTTAAAGTACGGTATGTGTAATGTCCTCCTCCACCACATGTTAGCTACATGTTATATCTCACACATCAAGCATGGGTTTCTTCTTACTTAACGTAAAACTAATATATATTATTATTATATATTTTGTATAGTCAATCTACAAGCTCACAATGTGCCGCATTGTAGATAAGGTTCAGGCTTTAAGAGGTTGACACACACACACACACACACACACACACACACACAGAGAGGGAAAAGTTTGATTAAGATGTTTCTCTGCTTGTTCTAAAAAAAAAACCGTGTTTTCTTTGTGATGAAGATGTTTCTGAGCATGTTTCTGCTGTGTAGATCTCACAGCTTCTGAGGAGGCTAAACGAATAGCTGCTATCCTATCTGTCCGCTCCTCTGGTACTGCTGGGGCCCTGTAGTGTGAAGCTTACTTTTAAACTCTGTCCTTTAGTGCAGTGGTTCTCAACCTGTGGGCTGGGACCCCAAGGGGGGGGGGTCCCCAAATTATTTGGGGGGGGGTCCCCAGATGATTAACTTAATGTGAAACATTGTTTTCTCACTCAACAGTAAACAAACAAACATAACGTTTAAGTGTATAGACTATAGAGGGTATCTGCACATTTCTAAAGTGACAATTTAAGGACTTTAAAGACCTTTTTAGCACCTCTGGTAAAACACTGGTCAAATTGTCAAATATTAGAGGCAGAAATTGTGAAAATAGCAGATCTACATGCTCACAACGCCTCGCAACGAATAGATTGAGTCAAACTAAATGTAATGCCAAATATTACAATTCCAAGTGCTTGTGCAGGATGAGGGGTCCCAAGTTCAAATATGATTATTTTCTAACCCTAACCCTAACCCTGAAAAGGTTGAGAACCACTGCTTTAGTGTGATGGACTGGTGTCTCTTGTCCACAAGAACACAGAACCAATACAGACTTGTTCTTTCTTATGCAGTAGGTGCTCGTTGACAAGTGGCACCGCCGGCGTGAGTGAGTAGACCTATAAATCAGTTGTTTTCATTCTTTTTCATGTCAAGGACCCCCAGATGCACATCAGACCACAGATCCCTCTTTTTCTTTTTGGACAGATGCGCGAACCATTAAAAAAGTCTTCAATTACTAAACTAGAAACATTATAAACGATTACAATCAATCTGGCCAACCCTTTTCTTTCCCTTGTTTTTTTTCCTGACAGTTACAATATTTTTTCACTTCTTTCTGCTGGGGACCACCTTCCACAACCCACTCATGGACCCCCCCCCCCCCCCCCCACACACACACACACCTATGCGTTGGTTCATGTTTGTCCCCGGTTTGTTATAAATGAAGCTTCACAACACGATGATGATGATGATGTTTGGTTTCCATGGAAACCCAGTATCATCATCATATCATCATAGGTGAAGATGTCCCACCACAGGACTGTGTATTGTTACTGTACTCTACTGCAGTTGATGATGATGATGATATAAAATAAGAAATCAATAAAATCACATGTTGCTGTGTCACCTATAAGAACTGGCTGGATTGTCATTATTATGTCAGGTTCACTTTATTGTTTTCTTTTTGTTTTTTGTTTTTTTCATGATTTTATAACCCATTTTTCACCCGGTGCGGTGCCAGTTGCCTAAGCAGTAATCCTGGGCTCTGCTCTCCCTCTGCCAACCTGGGGAGAGCCCCGAACTGAGCTGCTCATCCTTCCCATCAGAACCGCTTCTTATCACCTGACAGGGGGAGCTTCCCCGGTTGGACGTAGCGCGTGGAAGGAACACACGTTATTCCAACCAGTTCCTTTCCCCTCCATCAGGCGCCCCGGCTGGCCAGGGGGAGGCAGCATAGAGACCAGGATTACAGCATGTTTTTGTGAGGGTGTATCTACCCTTGGAGACACGGGGAGAACATGGTAAAATCTGCTCCATTCCCATTGAAATGCATTGGCAGAATCCTCTTACCAGCTGGCAACCATACGTTGGTGTGACCGTGCCCTAACTAACACATAAAGGTCCAGAATTAAAAATGTACTTGAGCAAAAGTACGAAAGCATGGATATCAAAATGTGCTTAAAGTACCAAAAGTAGAAAGTATAGCCTAATCATTATGCAGAATGTCCCATTTCACAAGCTTTCAAAATCTTTTGAAAATAGCAGATCTACAAGCTCTGTGGCGCATTGTGAGCTTGTAGATCAGCTATTTTCAAATGGCCGAATTGTATAGGGCTGAAGTGGTTAATGTATGGGGACTGTACCTATGTTCCCCAGGTTCTATGTTCCCCATTTACGCCCACAAAAAAGGTTCTATGTTCCCCACTTACCCCAAAAAGGTCCTACAGAACTTTTTTGGGAGAGGGTGGGTGGGGAACATAGAACCTGGGTAACATAGGGAGAAGTAAAAGTATGTGGAAAGACTCAAGAAAAGTACAAATACCTAAAAATTGTACTTAATACTTAAGTACAGTAGGTTATGTAAATCTCCAGTACTTACTTTACACCAGTGGTGTCTATTTACCTTGCTGTTTATTGACTAGATAAGATAAGATAAGATAAGATAAGATAAGATAAGATAGATAGATGTTTATTGACTAGATAAGGGGTCTTCTAAGTTTTTCATGCCATGGACCCCTTATAGGTGAGAGAGAGATGAAGCAGGGACCCCCACTATACATACTGGATTTATGTTAAATGTTTGTTTTCAGATATTTAACCACTTAAACCCTCAATACTTTGTAAATTCAACCTTTTGGCTCTGTACTTGGTCTGCTCTTTTTTTACCCCCTGTAGGCCTATACCAATTACCAAATAGTTGATCTACAAGCTCACGACGTCTCTGCAATGTGTTCCGAGCTTTTATGTAGATCTGCTCCTTTCCAGCGAATTTTCTCCCAAGGAAAGGTCAAGGGTTCAAGTGGTTCTCTCTAGGTCGTCCTCAGACGAGCCTTCCATCGTCGCTTCCAGTCATCCCGATTCTCCATACATCCGGCCAGCTCGCTGGTGCTTTGCGCTCCTGCGTCTTTCTTGAGTACATCCACATATTATGTTAGTGTGGGACGTGACCGGTGCCCATGTGTTGGTTCTCACAGCACCAGTTTGCTGGCTGGCAGCTCCTGGTGTCTTTGGCAGTGTCCTGCAAGTCTCATTCTCCTGGCTGCTATTTTATCGCTCACCCTTAATATTCCAGCATACAGATTCTTGTTGGTAACATGCGTACCCTTGCTGATGTTGAGCACTACACGTAACATTCTGGTGTAGCACCCATCTAGAGACTTCTACAGAGTTGGCTTCAGGGTCCAGCATTCACTGCCATATAGGAGAACAGACTCTGATTGACTCTGGTTGATGTAAACATAGAAGAATAAAGTCCCCATCAATCACACAAAGACTTGGCACAGACTCCCCTGCAGTATCTCTGAGTACCCACTAGGGCAGGGGTTTTGATCGTGTTCAGGCCAAGGACCCCTTAGTTGAGAGAGAGAGATGAAGCAGGGACCCCCACAACCTCTTCATAGATTCCATATAGTTTCATTGTTTGACAGCACAATAGATAGATAGATAGATAGATACCTTTATTATCCCAAGGGGGAAATTCAGTAAATCATCGGTGTATTTTGGATTCATGTAAATTTGCGTTTTCAGATATACCACTTGAACCGTCAATAGTTAATAAACTTGACCTTTCACTCTGTACTTAGTCTGCTCTTTTTGCCCCTCTACACCAAACCTCTTTGCCGAAAATAGCCGATCTACAAGCTCTGCGAGGCGTTGTGAGCTTGTAGATCTGCTATTTTTGGCTGCAGTTCTCTGAATATGGACACCAACGTTCAAGTTGTTAATATAAAAAGGTTTGGAAGATTTGGAGGACACCCTGCAGTAACTCTGGGGACCCCCTGGGGGTCCCGGACCCCCTGTTGAAGACCCCTGGCTCATTCTTTCTGTGTTTATGCGGATCTCGCCCTTGTAAGTCACATGATAGGATAAGAGTGCTTGCTAAAATCTGTCTGTATTTCTGTCTGTATGTCTGTCTGTCTGTCTGTCTGTCTGTCTGTCTGTCTGTCTGTCTGTCTGTCTGTCTGTCTGTCTGTCTGTCAGTCTGTCAAATGTTCAATCAGGCCACAGTGAAACAGAGAGATAAACAATCAGTAGACTATCTAGGCTACATTATATTGATTATAGTGTAAATCGCTCTGGATTAAGAGTGTCTGCTAAATGCCTAACAGATCACTCCCAGATGGCAGCAGGGAATGGGATGTCCAGATTGTCCACCTTACCTTTACCTTACCAAGTCTGTGGAAATGCACACACACACACACACACACACACACACACACACACACACACACACGCACACACGCACACACGCACACACACACACACACACACACACACACACACACACACACACACACACACACACACACAGTGTTGCATGCATCCTTGGTCTATTGTCCTTTGGCGCCATCTACAGGCCTCCTGATCCACTCACGGATTGTGTCTGGTAATATAACTTCACACAAGTCCCAACCCACAAGTTGAGAACCACTGGCCTAGACCTGTCGGGAGAGTGTTTTTGCAGGTCTTTCAGTCCAAGAAGAGTGTATCAAAAAAGCAACTGGGTTAAGCACCGTTGGTCCGACCAGTTTAACATCATTCACCAGGTTAGCATTCACCAGCGTTAGTTTTACTGAGATTAGGTTAGGGACGGGTTAAGGTTAGGTTTGGGTGTATCCCTGTCCCTCAGACTTTCGTCAGCTCCGCGCAGCCAATCACAAGCTTCCGCTGCCTTAACCCAGTTGCTCCTTTTTTTTTATAATAAACTCGGACTGAAAGACCTGCAAAAAACACTCTCCCCTCCGGGACACCTGTTCTGCACCACAGCGCTTAATTAGTCAATTGGTTTCATCTGTTAAGAGTGAGCTGAGCAGCATTCATTCAGTTGTAGTCCTGTTCTGCTGCTGGAGGAGCAACTTCTCTCATTCCTCAAGTGTTGTCTCAACACAGTCAACAGCAAAGTGAGCATTAATACGTTTTTTGTGGTGTAATTGTTAAATTATATTCCCAAGTTGTGTGCCAGCCTGGGCTCCAGCCTGCCTGCTATGCCAGTGGTTTCTCAACCTTTCCAGGCCGCGAGCCCCAAAATAATCATGTTTTTTTTTTTTACTGGGGGCCTATTAAAGTGACTCCTCCCATTGTAAGAGTTGATGGCATTGCATTTTGTTTAACACGGTTATAATTGTGAAAATAGCCGATCTACATGCTCACAACGCCTCGCAATTCCTGCCTCTGATATTTGACAATTTGGCCAATGTTTAATTTGTCATTTTAGAAGTACTAGAAGCTGGGCCGTCGGCGACCTGGCCAACTCGGAACAATGTAAATAGGGAATGAATGCCCCGCCCTTTAATGCAAACCCCATTATACCTGTTTTCATAGGACCCGTTTTGACCATCTGTCTGCCTGTGTCCATTTATGCCCATATGGAGATATCTGGAGCTGTCTGTCTGTCTGTCGGCGTCCATTTTATGTCCATATATGGAGATCACTGCAGTTATAGTTCTGGGTCCATTTTATGCCCATATATGGAGATATCTGTCTATCTGCGTCCATTTTATGCCCATATATGGAGTATCTGTCTGTGCCTCCAACTGTGTTGCAGACACAGTGCCGGTTCCCCCTTTAATGCAAACCTCATTATACCTGTTGTCATAGGACCCGTTTTGAACATCTGTTTGCCTGTGTCCATTTATGCCCATATATGGAGATATCTGTATCTGTCTGTCTGCGTCCATTTTATGCCCATATATGGAGATCTTTGACCATCTGTTTGCCTCTGTCCATTTATGTCCATATATGGAGATATCTGTATCTGTCTGTCTGCAATCCATGTTATGCCCATATATGGGGGCATTCATTTTATGCCCATATATGGAGAACGCGCGTGCCTGTGGGAAGAACGGTTCTCGAGATACGCGGATTACATACATACATACACACTCACAGAGATTTTGACTGATGTTGACTCATGTGGCGTACGTGATGTCAGAGCCTTTTATGAAGTGATGTCACAATGAGTCAGAGCTTTCGCCGATTTCCTCCGGAACAGCCTGATGTCAACAATCAACCCCGCATAAGGAGATTCCGAACGTTTCGCGCCGGTTCGGGAATACCGCGCGTCGGGTCGGGTCGAGACCCGGCACTGCACTCCGTGCCGCGGCGGGGAACGCGCGTGCCGAATCTGAAGCCGGTGGGACGAACGGTTCTCGAGATACGCGGATTACAGACACACAGACAGAAAGACATGCAGAGACTTCTCGCATTTATAGATAGATTAAACTCCTTAAATTGTCACTTAAGAAATGTGCTACATATACTTAAACATTATGTTGACTGAGTGAGAAAACAACGTTGCACATTAAGCTAATCATCTGGGGACCCCCCCCACCCCCAACATAATTCAGAGACTTGTAATAAATACTTAAATATAATCAATCAATCAATCAATAGAAGTGACAAAACAAATCCACTGAACGTCTAGACTGGGTGCCATGCAATTGGTGTGCTCCTGTTTGTGAAATATTATATTATTGTAGTTGCAAGTAGGCTATGTTCCTTTTCTTGTGCGTGCAAAGCTATGATGGCTCTAAAGGTTGTGTAGTAAGATGAGGGTTATTCAAAGCCAGCTTTACTTTTGTATTTGTGTTATGATGGCTGTACTAGTAACATACAGTAAAGATGTGCTATACCAGAAATCTAGACCCTTTGAAACCCGAATAATTCTATACCTTGTTGTTAATACATCTTTAAACCATTGTCAGTTTAATGCAAGGTCCATATAGGCCTAGTTATTTGACCTGTTAATACTGATTGCATCCATCATGTGATGTTATGTTGTCACACTGTCATTTCTCTCCATGAGTATTCTGTTCATTAAAGGTGACATGATGCAATCAATCGCCGACAGTTCATTCCTTCCCCTCTCCTGTGTTCTATGTAGGCTACATACTACATACAGGAGACATGTGTTCTATGTAGGCTACATACTACATACAGGAGACATGGACGTTGTCATTGTTGAGTCCACGGACGCCAACATCACCTTGGAGCGCCTAAACAGTCTGTGGCTGAGAAAGGAGCTTTGTGATGTGACTCTCTGCTGTGGGGAACGGGAGTTCACCTGTCATAGAGTCGTACTCGCAACCTTCAGTTACTTTGAGGTAGCCTACACTCACATGTACTGGCTTTCACAAACAGTGGGTGAAAGCCACTGTTTGTGTTCCCCTACATTTAAAACAAAAAGTTAAAAAAAGAAGCCTCTCAACAATTCCAATATTATTCAAAAGTATTTAATAATTGGTTTCAGAAAATCAAGTCATTGCCTTAAATATATTAAAATAATGTTAAACTAGCAGATCTACATGCTTGTAGATATTCTATTTTCTCTAGGTTGGGGTCCTGGGCAAACGTCTAATTTCCCTTTGAGTCTCAAGCTAAAAGGTTTGGGAACCACTGCTGTAAGGGAATGAAGTTACATTTTGGGTGGGGACCCATTTGTGGGTCACTCTTTACCCCCCTACTTTCAAAAGATTTCAAAAAGTTAAAATAAAACGCATCTTCTCAACAATTCCAATGTTTTTCAAAAGTATCAAAAATAAAATCAGAATCTAATCATTGCCATAAATGAATAAAATTATGTGAAAATAGCAGATCTACAAGCTTGTAGATCTATTTTCTCTAGTTTGGGGTCCTGGGCAAATCTAATTTCCCTGGAGTCTCAGTAAGCAGTGTAAAGGGGAATGAAGTTCAATGTTGGATCTCACCTGATGCTATATCGGAGGCTGGAGCATGCTATAAATATTGTTAACACAAATAAGAAGGGTTAAAAACCCTGAACACTCTAAACCAATTCACCTTTTCAACATGCACAGGCAATGTTCACCTCTGGGATGGTGGAGTCCACACAGGACAGGATTCAAATCTACGATGTGGATCCTGAGGCGCTCGGCCTTCTGTTGAGCTATGCTTACACCTCAACGGTATCCATCACCCAGGGAAATGTGCAGGTGATGTATTCTCATCATAAACCCTATCCATTGTCTGATAGGGTTTACCTCGGTGCTTAACAAACACATGTTGTTTCTTTGGTCTCAAGGCCCTGCTAGCAGCGTCAAACCTCTTCAATGTCACAGCTGTTCTGGAGACCTGCTGCCGCTACATTGAGTTTCACATGGATGAGCTGAACTGTGTAGAGATCCACTGCTTTGCTGATGCCCTCGGCTGTGCCACCTTGGAGCAGCACAGCATGGATTACATCCTGGAACACTTCAGTGATGTCTACCAGCAGGTCAGTGAGTGAAGGATAGGGATGCATGTATTTATCAAGTAGTCTATTGTTGGCTTTTCCTCTTATACATCTGTGGTGGCTCACAGTGTGGGTACGGTCACACATGGGAGTGGATGTGGATTAGGCTGCTTGACGCTCCATTTGTGGCTGGGCCCTATGGAGACAAGACCACCCAAATGATACAATATTAACACGATGGATGCCAGAGGTTTACATAAATAATGGCGATTAACTGCCAATATTAAATCCTATGTTGACTAATACAATCATGTATTTTCTCTGCTCCAAGGATGAGTTCCTGTCTCTCTCTGTGGACAAACTCACAGAGATCGTCTCCAGTGACCATCTCAACGTGCCCCAGGAGGAGATGGTGTTTGAGGCGGTCATGCTGTGGCTGAATAAGTGTCCTACCCGCAGGGACGGCTTTGAAAAGGTGACACACTTAGAAGTGACCTCAAAATGTGGGCACAGTGGTGTAGTTGGTATCTCTGTCGCCTCACAGCTAGAAGGTCAATTCCTGCTGATGGTGCTGGGTGCGTGTTCTCTCCTCCACGTCATCAGTGCCCATACCTTTTTATTACCTTAGGTGGGGTTGGACTCATGCTTAGAAGGAAGCATGAGGTCAGTCTGTTGCTCTCCCCAGGTTGGTAGAGGGCCAGGTGTAGTGCCCAGGATTACACTAGACATTTGACACTGGGTGAAAAAAAAAGTTGTCATTTGTACTCTCGAAGTTAAATTAGAACTGTGATTTTACCGTTTTCTACATTCATCTCTAGAATACTATTGTACATTTTATAACTCATAGGAGTTATGGGTGCAGCTTAAGGGAGCCCTCCACAGCTGTCTGTCATTTTAGTTCTTCATAAATCTAGAGGAATTAAACAAGACTGTTATGTTGTGAATTAAAGTACAGACATGTTCATACAGTCTAAAGATATAGGGCAGTGGTTCTAACCCTTTTCAGGCCGTGACCCCTTCGAAATAATATTTACCCCCCACCTTTGTGAGCGTCTAGATCTGCTATTTTCACAATGTCTGCCGCCTCCTTGTAGTATTTGACAATTTGACCATTGTTTGACCAGTTTTTATTGTATATTTTGTTGATTAAGCTTGATGCAATAAATTATCTTACTACTGCTATGGGGTACAAAAGGTGTCTGTCATACAGTTCATGTGTTTCCTTCCTGATGCAGAGATTTGAAAGCAACGTTTAATGAATCATTGGTGTTCTATGTGTTGTTTAAGGTGCTAGTGCATGTCCGCCTGCCTCATGTCAGTCCTGTATTCCTCCGTGTCGTGATGGAGTGTGTGGATGTGGTGAGAGACTCTCAGGCCTGTCAGAGGCTCATCACTGAAGCCAAGAAGCAGCATCTGCTCCCCTACAGCCAAAGAGCACAACCACGCAAGACCGCAGGTGCATGCATGTTGCAACAGATGGTGGAAAATATATATTTATGAATACATCACAGATCTGTTCTTGTTGGGATTTCCAATTCAAAGACATTCCTCCAATGAGCAAACGTACCTGGAAATGAAAATGATTGGTGGCGAATTTTCAAAAGCTTACATTGCAGTTTGAGCTGCATAATCATTATTGCGGTTCATCATTTCATAATTTATTATGCACTTTAAAGTCTGGATTTGGGTGTCTTGCACTTTTATGCATAGTTTAAGTTGACTAACTTTAAATGCATGCTAATTTCTCACACCTGCTTATTATTTTATCTTCTATTCCTCTGTGTGCAGTGATACTGATTGTGCGGGAAGAGGTTGACGTCGGTGATGGCAACCCTGTTGAGTGCTTTGATCCGCTGACCAAACAATGGAAGAGTCTGGCATCTCTGCCCATCACTGTATATGACGCTAGTCTGGCCGTGTCAGGTGAGGTGTTCTACTGGAGTAGAGGTCAATAATTTAGGACCTGTAAAGGAACTTAACTGTTTTGTCCCTGAATTGAGCTGTTGTAGTAATGTTGCTGGAAAGGTGATTCAAATTATTGAATATTATTGTGTTGGGTCATTTTATCATGGCAAACTATTTCTACTTATTAAAGGTGTGATAGGCATCTTGGGAGTAATTAGCACCGTCATTATAGATGAGTTATGAGTTATCATTTACTTCAATACTGTCATGGATGCAGTAGCTCTGCTCCATACATTTGGCTGAAGCTAATCAAAGTAAAGGGGGCATTTCACCAGTGTTGGAAAAAGTACTCAAATGTTTTACTTAAGTAAAGGCATCAATACTGCAATGTAGAAATACTGCTGCAAGTAAAAGTCCATCATTCAAAATGTACTTGAGTAAAAGTATTGGCATCAAAATGTACTTAAAGTACCAAAAGTAAAAGTTCTCATTATGCAGAATGTCCCATTTCAAGTTTTCAAAGGTATACCAATCTTTTGAAAATAGCATATCTACAAGCTCACAATGCATCACGAGTTCACGATGCACTGAGCTTGTAGAACGGCTACTCACAAATGGCTGCAATGTTATAGGGTTGAAGTGGTTAATGTATGTTTTTTTTAACTAGCAACTAAAGTGTTAAAAATTAATGTAGTGCAGTAAAAGTACAACATTTGGATCGGAGATGTAGTGGAGTAGAAGTAAAAGTGTTGGAAATGCTCAAGTAAAGTACAAATAAGCTTACCTCGAAATTGTACTTAAGTACAGTACTTTACACCACTGCATTTCACCACTTGAATTACTGATGGCTGGGTGTTGTGTCGGGGGAAAATAATATTAATACAAACATTTTGTTTACTGCTGCCAGTGGCAAGTACACATTTTTCATTATATCAAGTATACTGTGCATGTTTGGCTTGATAAGTGAACTAGCACAATGTTGTAGAAGTACAACCAGAAATGCTTGTTTTATGATTTGTATCTGGTGACATGACAGCAGTGAAGACGATTCAAATTGTTAATGCATACAGTATTATCTTTAATGGCAGTGTACCTTGAGCTCTGAAACTATTCAAGTACAACCAGAAATGCTTGTTTTATGATTTGTATCTGGTGACATGC
Source organism: Nannobrachium achirus (assembly GCF_963921795.1). Classification (NCBI taxonomy): domain Eukaryota; kingdom Metazoa; phylum Chordata; class Actinopteri; order Myctophiformes; family Myctophidae; genus Nannobrachium; species Nannobrachium achirus. The sequence goes on from NC_137812.1 coordinate 69,968,397, forward strand.
CAGCAGTGAAGACGATTCAAATTGTTAATGCATACAGTATTATCTTTAATGGCAGTGTACCTTGAGCTCTGAAACTATTCTTTAACTATCAACTCTGCTCATCTCCCAACATAGGCTCCTATGTGTATTTGGCTGGAGGACACTACTCTGATCATTGTGATGATCTCAGTAAGGAGCTGTGGCGTTATGACACTCGCCATGACTCATGGGTGAAGATGGCTTCCATGAATGAAGCACGCTTTCATTTCGGTAAGATCGTCAAACTATCACTTACAATTTAGCTTTGTTAGTTACCCAATGAGAAGTTGAACATGGCCTAGTGGTGTGATACAGTATATCAATATTAAAACGATTAAAATGTCTCCACAATTTGCCTTTTTTGTTCTATCAGTGGTTGACAGTACAGCGAAGTAAAACGGTTATAGTGCATCGGCTGCAACTAGCAGCCAGCTGCTACATAACCAAAACGGGTCTTGTTATAAATTACATTAAGCAATTGAACCGTTTGATGTGATTTCTCTTCTTTTTTTTTTTTTTTTTTCTCTGAGTCAGACCTGGTGACGACTGGTGGGTATATGTTTGCTATGCAAGGCCGGGGGAAGTTTGATAAAGCAGTGAACTCAATTGAGAGATACAACCCCATCACCAACATCTGGCAGATCATCGAGTATGTCGGAATGCCAGATGACTCTGAACCACTGTCTGTGGCTGTACTGGATGGATTGATGTATGCTATGGCGGGTATGGAACAGTTGTAAACTCAAAATATCTAATAAGCCTTTCATATTCATCAATGTCTTGACAATGAATGTTTCCTCCTGGGGCCAGCTCATAACAAGACATACAAGTGCAACCACGACGCGGCTGTATGGACACAAGTCGATCCTGCGCAGGTTCGTCGTTATGGTGCAGCTGCTTGTTCACTCAACGGAAAAATCTACCTTTTAGGTATTCTACTATACCTGTTATTATTGGCTCTTAGTTCCATAATAGACTTTTAGGTATTCTACTATACCTGTTGTTAATGGCTCTTAGTTCCATAATAGACTCGCTTCAACTTTGCTTTAACAGTCACTATCCTGTTAATTCCTGTTTATCTATAGGTGGTGAGTCTATGGATACCATGAACGAGGTAGAGAGCTTCAACCCCAGGACAAACCAGTGGACACTTTGTGCCCCCATGAACAAGAAACGCTACAGGCCTGGCGTGGCTGTGGTGCATGGAAAGATCTACGCACTCGGAGGGTATGATCCCAAGTAGAATGCTAAGTCATAGAAGCCTAAAAAGGTGGCTGGCTGTTCACACCAGACATTACTCTCATCGCTCTCTTTTTTCATGTAGATCAAGCAGTACTATAGAGCAGTATGATGATAAGAGGGACACATGGGAAATCGTGGGGGAGCTGCCCACCGGTTGCGAAGAATTGCAAAGCTGCGTGTCTATCCAGCTGCGGAAGGATACACATGCAAAGGTAATATATTAGCACTGTATACAGAAAATACAAAAGCTGGTCTCTTAATACAGTATCTCCTTTACTCTTTAAATAAAATAAAATACAAAGTTATCGTTTATTTTTCTCTCCGTTTATCAGCATAATGGAATGCTAAATGACTTTTTTTGAGGAATTCTTCAAATTGATGTGACATAAGGAATTGTGGATTGTTGTTAATTGTTATGTTATTTGTCCCTGTCCCACACAGTGATGACCCCAGCAGACAGATGGACACTGCTAATACCCTCCAACATCAGTGATGACACACACACACACACACACACACACACACACAGAGAGAGAGTATACTGTATATTCTTTATATGTAAAATAAAGTTTTGTAGCTATTGTTATTAGTGTGTTTGACTATTTGCAAGACCTGCACCTCCTGGTTATTCAAAAGATAATTTCATCCAGAGAGCGAGTATATCAGGTTGAGTATGCACTACAGATATACAGTATGTAGTTTTCTGATTTTTGGTGATTGAAGTTAATGAAGCTTTACAACATGATGATGTTTGGTTTCCATGGAAACCCAGCATCATCATAATCATAGGTGAAGATGTCCCACCACAGGACTGTGTATTGTTACTGTACTCTACTGCAGTTGATGGTGATATAAAATAAGAAATCAATAAAATCACTTGCTCTGTTAATATGTCAGGTTCAATGTTTTCTTTTTGTTTGTTATTTCACAATTCTATAACACATTTTTCACCGGGTCCCAGTTGCCTAAACTGTAATCCTGGGCTCTGCTCTCCCTCTGCCAACCTGGGGAGAGCCCCAAACTGAACTATGCTTCCGTCAGTGCATGAGGAGTGAGCAAAACCGCTTATCTGACAGGAGGGAGCTTCCCCAGTTGGACGTAGCGCGTGGAAGGAACACGTTATTCCAACCAGTTCCTCTCCCTTCCATCAGGCGCCCCGGCTGGCCAGGGATGAGGCAGTATAGATACCAGGATTACTGCATGTTTTTCTGAGTTTTTTTTTTGGAAGTTTTCAACTTCCAAAAATCCTTTTGAAAATAGCAGATCTACCAGCTCTGTGACACATTGTGAGCTTGTAGATCAGTTATTTCCAAATGGCCGAATTGTACCTATAGGCCTACTGGGCTGAAGTGTAATGTAGCCTACCGTATATTTTGTAATAATAATCAAAGTTAACTAGTAACTAAAGGTTTCAAATAAATGTAGTGGAGTAAAAGTACAATATTTGGATCTGAGATGTAGTGGAGTAGAGAAAGTATGTGGAAAGACTCAAGTAAAGTTCAAATACCTAACTCCAGTACTTAAGTAAATCTACTTAGTAACTTTACACCACTGGTGATTATTTTACAATGTCATCTCTGCAATGTGTTCCGAGCTTTTATGTAGATCTGCTCCTTTCAGCTCATGTTCTGCCAAGAAAGAACAGAAGAAAAAGTCCCTATCACCCCCTGCAGCACCTCTGAGTACCCACTAGGGGTCCCGGACCCCCTGGTTCATGCTTTCTGTGTTTATTCTGTTGGTCTGTCTAAAGTTCAACCAGTCCACAGTGAAACAGACATAAACATCCAATAATAGTCTACACTCTAGCCTACAGTATATTATAGTGTAAATCGCTCTAGATTAAGATAAGAATTAAGATAAGATTTTTCACTTTCAAAAAAACTTTTGGTAATTTTATCATCTAAACAGGCTTTTATGAACACCCTGAACAGTTTTTAATTAGCTTGATTGAATATTTAGATATTTGATGTAAATGTTACCAGGCCCTCCAGGCCCAGGGCCTCTCCCCACACACACCCATTGTAACTTCAAACTTCATTTTAACCATGATAGATTCATTAAAAACACCCATTATTTTTTCTGGTGACTCATACTACCCTCCTAATATGTGAGTAGGCCGTGTTTTTTCGATAACTATTTTCATTTATCTTAAGTAATTATTTTTTTGTATTTCAATTTTTCCTTTTTCACAAATAATTATTAAAAATAAATGAAAAAGGTTATCGGAAAACCCTAACTGCTCACGTATTAGGAGGGTAGTATGAGTCACCAGAAAAAATAATGTGTGTTTTTAATGAATCTATCATGGTTAAAATGTGGGTCCCGATACCCATTACATTGAAAACCTAGTAACATCACTGCACACACACACACACACACACACACACACACACACACACACACACACACACACACACACACACACACACACACACACACACACACACACACAAACACAGCAAAACAGTTTACAGTCATGCAACCTTGGTCTAGGGTCTATTGTCCTCTGGCGCCATCTACTGGCCTGCTGACTCCACTCACGGATTGACACTGTGAGTGTGTACACAATCATCAAACGAAAGCTCTGTTTTGTGAACGTTTGAGGTCCAAAATGATCACATGGTTTTAAGGAGTGTGATACCAGTCTAGAAGTAGATCTTTCTAGTTGCAACGAAAGTATTATTGTGTTTAATTAAGCTCCACGTCAATGAATGCCAGCGCTGCATGCGTCCTGTTCTACACTTCAGCGCTTTAATTAGTCAATTGGTTTCATCTGCCAAGACTGGCATCATGTTCATGTCCTGTTCTGCTACCGGAGAAGCTGTGCAGTGCAAGTTGCAACTTCTTTCATCCCTGATACCCAGGGGGCAAACCAGCCTTTTTTTAGGAAACCTGCATTTGCCCCGACATACAAAGTTGTCCACCAGAAATATTATCTATGACCCAGTAGGATCACAACCTATATGGACAACCCGGTCAATTTGTACAACAAAGTCCAATATGGCCGCCTTTAGTTTTAATGGGGGGTGAATTGGGCAACATTTTAAACTGAGGGATATTTCCACGAAACCTCACAGGTTGATCAATGGTATACATATGAACATTTTTTGTATTGCAAGTTTCCATGAAATCCAATATGGCCGCCACAATATGGCCGCCATAATGTAAGGACCCAGAAAATAGGTTTTGCCTAACTTCTGAACCAGATGAGCTAGAAACGCAAACTTGGTGTCTATTTCATGGTGTCTGACCATGGGAGACTCAATGGAATAGCTAATTTTATTATTGGGTGTGTCTGGACCTTTATTGTGCATATTTGCAAGATGGTGGACTCCCAAAATAGAGCTTTAACATAATTTCTACCATGATTGTTGACTGCTTTTACAAATACAAGCAATATGAATCCATTTGCTAAGATTTATGGCACAGAAGGGACTTATACCTGTATTATTCTTGAGTTTGCATGTTGTCAAAATGGCTGTAAACGAGATATTATATTTCCTGTCCGATTCTACTGTATGTAGTTGTAGCAATGACTTCAGATAAAATCAGAGACCAAAACAATGTATCTTAGAAATTATTTTTTAATAAAAAAAAAAGGAAAAAAAAAGAGAGAGATTATCTCAATGAAATGAATGCAACTGCCTTTTTGGGTCTTTCACACATAGACATGCACATGCTTTCCAACAACTTCAGCTTCAGGGAAATTATAATGAACACTTGATTAAAACAGGCTGCATTATAATGCAAATAATTGCTAGTCACTATCACTGTCATGTGTACTTATCCTGCTGCATCTTGTCTCCAGTCCTTTGCAACGACACCCCAAGTAGCATGCAATTCCCTTCTTCGCACATGAACAATTTTTCTGGCAGCCTTTGATACAGCTACATGATATTGCCTTGTCCATTGATATAGGCCAGGCTGGCTCTGTAGATGGACAGGGGACTGCCTTCCCATCACTGAGAGACCATCCATATTCAGTGAAGCAAGGGATGTCTGGCTTCGCGATGTGTGCAGTTTTATCTATTATGGCTGCTAGAGCAGCTCTTTTCAGGTGCAGGCCAAAGGCATTTTCTGTAGGTGGCAGCAGCTTCAACAGGGTTGATCGGTTATTTAGGAACTTGTACACTCTCAGCTTTGCCAGGTCAAAGTCCTCAGAATGGTCAGCTTTTGATGCATATACAGCTATTGTGAGGTCTCTAGCCTGATTCTTGACATCCTCTGAGAGGGAATAAGAGGAATTTTCACCAAACTCCTGAAGTGCAGGGAGATCTAGACCCATGCTGGTCTTGAACCATGCCTTCTTTCCAGTGAAAAAGGGATAGCTGGTGGTATCTCTGCCACTCAGGCTGTGAATAAAGGGCAGGGCACGACACTGTGCGAGTCCAAGGGCTGAGACCATGTGATGGATAGGAAGATATGCATCCTGCTCTGTTCTCACCCACAGCTCTGGGAGGTCTAGGAGGTGGGTGGCAGCATGATATAGGCACATGATGATGATGTCTGTGTCATTAGCATGGATGACAACTCTGTTGGTGTTTAGAATTACCCTTGTGTCGGCCTCCTGTTGTGTTGACTCTAGTGCAGGGACATCAACAACACACCCCTCCTTGATCACCACACTCCTTGTCTCTTCTTTAAATCCTCCACTCAGGTAAAGATGGGTTGTACCAAGAGCAGACTTAAGTGTCTCATGACACCATTCTTCACAGAGGAATCTTAGAAGGTTTGCTTTGTTTTCAGAGACAGCAAAAAACTCTTGAGGATCAGGAGCTGTATATTGTGCAGAGACTTCATATTCTTTTGCAGGTTTTGAATGGACATACCTGTGTTCCTGCTCAGCTGTCTTAAGACTGGGTCCACTGTACCGGTCACAGCAAAAGTGTATGATGTCTGTGTTCTTTACCAGGCTCACAAAGTTGACAGAGTTGTCATCCATGCTAATGACACAGACATCATCATCATGTGCCTATATCATGCTGCCACCCACCTCCTAGACCTTCCAGAGCTGTGGGTGAGAATAGAGCAGGATGCATATCTTCCTATCCATCACATGGTCTCAGCCCTTGGACTTGCACAGTGTCGTGCCCTGCCCTTTATTCACAGCCTGAGTGGCAGAGATACCACCAGCTATCCCTTTTTCACTGGAAAGAAGGCATGGTTCAAGACCAGCATGGGTCTAGATCTCCCTGCACTTCAGGAGTTTGGTGAAAATTCCTCTTATTCCCTCTCAGAGGATGTCAAGAATCAGGCTAGAGACCTCACAATAGCTGTAGTGTATATGCATCAAAAGCTGACCATTCGGAGGACTTTGACCTGGCATAGCTGAGAGTGTACAAGTTCCTAAATAACCGATCAACCCTGTTGAAGCTGCTGCCACCTACAGAAAATGCCTTTGGCCTGCACCTGAAAAGAGCTGCTCTAGCAGCCATAATAGATAAAACTGCACACATCGCGAAGCCAGACATCCCTTGCTTCACTGAATATGGATGGTCTCTCAGTGATGGGAAGGCAGTCCCCTGTCCATCTACAGAGCCAGCCTGGCCTATATCAATGGACAAGGCAATATCATGTAGCTGTATCAAAGGCTGCCAGAAAAACTGTTCATGTGCGAAGAAGGGAATTGCATGCTACTTGGGGTGTCGTTGCCAAGGACTGGAGACAAGATGCAGCAGGATAGGTACACATGACAGTGATAGTGACTAGCAATTATTTGCATTATAATGCAGCCTGTTTTAATCATGTGTTCATTATAATTTCCCTGAAGCTGAAGTTGTTGGAAAGCATGTGCATGTCTATGTGTGAAAGACCCAAAAGGCAGTTGCATTCATTTCATTGAGATAATCTCTCTCTTTTTTTCTTTTTTTTTAATTAAAAAAATATTTCTAAGATACATTGTTTTGGTCTCTGATTTTATCTGAAGTCATTGCTACAACTACATACAGTAGAATCGGACAGGAAATATAATATCTCGTTTACAGCCATTTTGACAACATGCAAACTCAAGAATAATAAAGGTATAAGTCCCTTCTGTGCCATAAATCTTAGCAAATGGATTCATATTGCTTGTATTTGCAAAAGCAGTCAACAATCATGGTAGAAATTATGTTAAAGCTCTATTTTGGGAGTCCACCATCTTGCAAATATGCACAATAAAGGTCCAGACACACCCAATAATAAAATTAGCTATTCCATTGAGTCTCCCATGGTCAGACACCATGAAATAGACACCAAGTTTGCGTTTCTAGCTCATCTGGTTCAGAAGTTAGAGGCAAAACCTATTTTCTGGGTCCTTACATTATGGCGGCCATATTGTGGCGGCCATATTGGATTTCATGGAAACTTGCAATACAAAAATTTTTCATATGTATACCATTGATCAACCTGTGAAGTTTCGTGGAAATAACCCTCAGTTTAAAATTTTGCCCTATTCACCCCCCATTAAAACTAAAGGCGGCCATATTGGACTTTGTTGTACAAATTGACCGGGTTGTCCATATAGGTTGTGATCCTACTGGGTCATAGATAATATTTCTGGTGGACAACTTTGTATGTCGGGGCAAATGCAGCACACCTTCCTTTGCCCCCTGGGTATGAAGTGTCAACGACAGCAAAGTGAGCGTTTTAAGTTTTTTGGTTGTGTACATTTGTAAAATTACACTACAGTATTCCCAACTTAATTCATGCTTTGTGTGCTAGCCTTGGATCCAGCCTGCCTGCCTGCTATGCCAGTGGTTTCTCAACCTTTCCAGGCCACGACCCCCAAAATAATCCTATTTATTTTGAACTCTGACGACAGTGACGAGCACTTGGAGTTGTTGCAATAACTTATGAGACAATAAAGACAAGGATCTCAATAAGCTTTACCTTTGCCTTACCTGAGTTTTCCATGATAGTATCAGTGAACTGTACTATCATGAAACTACCTTTTCCTATGCAAAACTTCTAATAAATACTCGTGAGCGAACCCCAAATACTAGTAGTCTAGTAAATCTAGGGAAAAAATACACTCAGGTTGGACAACATTTTATTATTTAGTTTTTCAACTGATTCTGACAGGAAATTAGGTCTACTAGCCAGGATAAAAAAAATCTACCATGATCTGCTCACTGCAAATACCCACAGTGGCCAAATCAAGTTGGGCTCCCATCGACTTTCTATACGGGAGGAAAATACCCCAAAAAATATTCTGCTTTAAGTAGGATGTGATGGGTCTAACTAGAAAAATATTGTTCCTTCGAAACAATTGTGGGCTCGCTTCAAGCCAGAAAACAATGGCTATAAAAGCACAACATGTCAAGATCGCAGGCAGTGCTCTCTTTGACGTTACTGACGTCAAAGATTGGTCCATTTTGTTCCAAAAATGTGTTATGCAAAAGTTGACCCGCTGGTGGCGCTATAACAGGCCAATGTGAGAAGGTTGGTATCTGTTCCTTGACCTATTGGGAATGTGCTTGCAAGATTTCACGCACATCCCAGGCTGTGTTCATGATTTGAGGTGTTTTTGGCTTTGGACACTTTATCGCTGCTTGCAGCTATATTTATTATTATTATTTTATAATTTTTTTGTGTGCACTTCATAGGCATGTTAGATAAAGGTCCTTAGATTGCGTGTAGAATGTTTCATGCAAATTGCAAAAAAAATCCTAGAATAAAAACGGGTTTAAGCGTTTTACAAACTGCTCAAAATTATATAGCGCCCCCCTTTGGCCATTTGGGGTAAGATTGGTTTCAGTGATATTTGAACTAACCCTCTACACTATTTTGTCATGAAAATGTGACTTTGCATGTATGTTTTAGAGGCAGAAGAATAATTTGCATAAAAATGCAATATTGTTTGAATTATTTAAAAAAGCATGTTTCAATGTTAAAGAAATCCGATCTGACAGATCTTTAGATATCGGTCCAAAGTTCACGTAAAAAAAGTTTTGTGCACGTGACGCGAAAATTCCAGAAAAAAAGCGGGTTTACGCGTTTTACAAACTGCTCAAAATGGCGGAAAATCGAAGGGCGGAGCTTACTTAACAACGACACAGATGTCTTCCGCTTGAGTCAAAGCACGAGTGTAACAAGTTGCATGTCTTCAAACGAAACACGGACTTATGCCCGTTTGAAGTTTGAATTTTCAGACGCTTCGTATAGCGCCCCCCTTTGGCCGATTGGAATAAAATTGGTTTCAGTGATACTTTGACTAACCCTCCACATCTTTGCCAAATGCCATGAACGTGTAACTTTGCATGTATGATTTAGAGGCCGAAGAATAATTTGCATAAAACCGCAATATATATTGAATTATTAAAAAATCATTATTTAACGTACAAACTTCTCACCACATAGCCTGTGTAGATATAGGTTCAAAGTTCATGTGAAAAAAGTTTTGTGCACTTGACGCGAAAATCCCAGGAGGAGATAGATTTTTACTGTTTTTCATAGAATTCCTCTGACCTAAAGGTCAGAGGTCAAAAGTTAGAGGGTAAAAGTTGTTCGGCATGAGGAGACGCATAAGTGTATACAGGTTTCATGGCTGTATGTATAACACAGCATGAGCTATACCTGTTCAAAGATCGCACTTTCGAAGGCTTCCTACAGCGCCACCATTTGGCCGATTGCTATAGAAAATAATAGCACACTTCGCCACTGTAAACTGAACACATTGATGTTTTTATTTTCATTTTCTCACTAAGTATGTAGGAGTAGAAAGGAACCGAAGTTTTTTGATACTTGATATAGTATGACTGCCTGATAGATAAATAAATAATGACAATATCTAGAGTGTGCTCGCCTTATAGGCGAGCCCACAACTAGGGGTTTGACATGATGCAGAATCCATTGCAAGCATTTGTTTTGCACAAAAAACAATGGTTTAGTGATGAAAAGTGATGAGTCATCACTTTCCCACAGTTTTAATGGGCGTTTTATGGGGCCAATGAATGTTTTTGTGCAAAACAAATGCTTGCAATGGATTCAGCATCATGACAAACCCCTAGTTAGACCCCTCACATCCTACTTAAAGCAATTTCTTTTCTGGGTATTTTCCTCCTGTATAGAAAGTCGAAGGGAGCCCAACTTGATTTGGCCACTGTGGGTGTTTGCAGTGAGCAGATCATGGTAGATTTTTTTATCCTGGCTAGTAGACCTAATTTCCTGTCAGAATCAGTTGAAAAACTAAATAATACAATTTTGTCCAACCTCAGCCTTATTTTTACTGGACTTTACTAGCTCTGGTCCATCGCGTCACTTGCAGTGACAAGGGACGTGATGGACCAGAGCTAATTCAAAGCCAGCTTTACTTTTGTATTTGTTTTATTTGATGGCTTTACTAGTAACATACAGTAAAGATAGGCTATACTGTACACCCAGAAATCTAGACACTCCTTTGCTTCCCTATGAATAAGTCTATACCTTGTTGTTAATATGAATACATCTTTAAACCATTGTCAGCTTAAAGCAAGGTCCATATAGTTATTTGACCTGTAAATACTGGTTGTGTCCATCATGTGATGCTATGTTGTAACATTGTCATTTCTCTCCATGAGTATTCTGGTGACATGATGCAATCAATCGCCGACAGTTCATTCCTTCCCCTCTCCTGTGTTCTATGTAGGCTACATACTACATACAGGAGACATGGACGTTGTCATTGTTGAGTCCACGGACGCCAACATCACCTTGGAGCGCCTAAACAGTCTGTGGCTGAGAAAGGAGCTTTGTGATGTGACTCTCTGCTGTGGGGAACGGGAGTTCACCTGTCATAGAGTCGTACTCGCAACCTTCAGTTACTTTGAGGTAGCCTACACACACATGTACTGGCCTGGCCTGTAAAATAATTTATATTTATAAATATTTACTCGTGGGTCACAAGTAAATATTTCTAAAAAGATTTCTAAAAGTCCCCCTAAAAGTCTTTCAAAAGTATTTAATAAAATCTGAATCTAATCATTGCCATAAATGAGTGAAATAATGTTAAACTAGCAGATCTACATGCTTGTAGATATTCTATTTTCTCCAGTTTGGGGTCCTGGGCAAATGTCTAATTTCCCTTTGAGTCTCAAGCTAAAAGGTTTGGGAACCACTGCTGTAAGGGAATGAAGTTACATTTTGTCTGTCATCTGATTCTATATGCTATGAATATTGTTGACACAATGTAAATAAGATTCTATATGCTATGAATATTATTGACACAATGTAAATAAGATTCTATGTGCTATTGTAAATAAGAAAGGTCTAAAACCCTGAACACTCTAAAGTCTAAACCAGGGGTCTTTAACCTTTTCAGGCCAAGGACCCCTTAGTTGAGAGAAAGATGAAGCAGGGACCCCCACAACCTTTTCATAGATTCCATATAGTTTAATCGTTTGACAGCACGATCATCAGTATATTTTGGATTCATGTGGGTTTTCAGATATTTAACCACTTGAACCGTCAATACTTGACATTTCACTGTACTTGTCTGCTCTTTTCCCACCTCCAAAGCTCTTTGCCAAAAATAGCAGATCTACCAGCTCACAACGCCTTGCGCTGCGAGGCGTTGTGAGCTTGTATAGTAGATCTGCTATTTTTGGCTATAGTTCTCAGAATATGGACGCTAGGGTTCAAGTGGTTAATATGAAAAGGGGGGAAAACAAGTTTCTATCACACAAAGATTTGGAGGACCCCCTGTAGTAACTCTGAGGACCCCCTAAGGGTCCCGGACCCCCTGTTGAAGACGCCTGCTCTAAACCAATTCACCTTTTCAACATGCACAGGCAATGTTCACCTCTGGGATGGTGGAGTCCACACAGGACAGGATTCAAATCAACGATGTGGATCCTGAGGCGCTCGGCCTTCTGTTGAGCTATGCTTACACCTCAACGGTATCCATCACCCAGGGAAATGTGCAGGTGATGTATTCTCATCATAAACCCTATCCATTGTCTGATAGGGTTTACCTCGGTGCTTAACAAACACATGTTGTTTCTTTGGTCTCAAGGCCCTGCTAGCAGCGTCAAACCTCTTCAATGTCACAGCTGTTCTGGAGACCTGCTGCCGCTACATTGAGTTTCACATGGATGAGCTGAACTGTGTAGAGATCCACTGCTTTGCTGATGCCCTCGGCTGTGCCACCTTGGAGCAGCACAGCATGGATTACATCCTGGAACACTTCAGCGATGTCTACCAGCAGGTCAGTGAGTGAAGGATAGGGATGCATGTATTTATCAAGTTGTCTATTGTTGGCTTTTCCTCTTATACATCTGTGGTGGCTCACAGTGTGGGTATGGTCACACATGGGAGTGGATGGGGATTAGGCTGCTTGATGCTCCATTTGTGGCTGGGCCCTATGGAGACAAGACCACCCAAATGATACAATGTTAACACGATGGATGCCAGAGGTTTACTTAAATATTGGCGATTAACTGCCAATATTAAATCCTATGTTGACTAATACAATCATGTATTTTCTCTGCTCCAAGGATGAGTTCCTGTCTCTCTCTGTGGACAAACTCACAGAGATCGTCTCCAGTGACCATCTCAACGTGCCCCAGGAGGAGATGGTGTTTGAGGCGGTCATGCTGTGGTTGAATAAGTGTCCTACCCGCAGGGACGGCTGTGAAAAGGTGACACACTTAGAAGTGACCTTGAAATGTGGGCACAGTGGTGTAGTTGGTATCTCTGTCGCCTCACAGCTAGAAGGTCAATTCCCGCTGATGGCGCTGGGGGCGTGTTCTCTCCTCCATGTCATCAGTGCCCATACCTTAGGTGGGGTTGGCAAAAGTGCCTTTCTGTGTGGAGTTTGCATGTTCCCCCTGTGTCTCCTAGGGTAGACCCTCACAAAAACGTGCAGTAATCCTCTATACTGCCTCCCCCTGGCCAGCCGGGGCGCCTGATTGATGGGAAAGGAACTTTGGAATAACGTGTTCCTTCCTCGCGCTACGTCCAGCCGGTGAAACTCCCCCCTGTCAGGTGAAAAGGAGCGGCTTGGACTCATGTATAGAAGGAAGCATGAGGTCAGTCCGTTGCTCTCCCCAGGTTGGTAGAGGGAGTGTAGTGCCCAGGATTACACTAGACAATTGACACTGGGTGAAAAAAAGTTGTCAGTTGTCAATTGTACTCTTCAGAGTTAAATTAGAACTGTGATTTTACCGTTTTCTCTAGAATACTATTGTACATTTTAAAACTGCAGCATAAGGGAGCCCTTCACAGCTGTCTGTCATTTTAGATATTCATAAATCTAGAGGAATTAAACAACACTGTTATATCGTGAATGAAAGTACAGACATGTTTATAAATACAGTCTAAAGATATAGGGCAGTGGTTCTCACAAATAATCATAATTTGAGAGCTTCTAGATCTGCTATTTTCACAATGTCTGCCGCCTCCTTGTGGTATTTGACAATTTGACCATTATTTGACCAGTTTTTATTGTATATTGTGTTGATTATGCTTGATGCAATAATTCTTTCTTGAGTAATTAAATGTCCTTAAATTGTCACTTCACTATTAGCCTTACATTAACCTGCAGTGGCTTCCGCATTGTGGCTGCAGGGAGCGTCTTACCGACTATACAGACAGGTCGGGGGTATGGTCTGCAAAGCTGCTATTGCAGCTCTACACATGCACAAATGCGAAATATAGCTTCCGGACAAGTTCTACAAGGTTTATGCGACTTGTCTATTTTTAAATAAAATGAGTTTTTACCAAGTGTGTGTCGATTCCAAATCCAGCATCTCTGGTTTGGTTAAAGATGGCTGCACCCTGCACTTATCACGTGACGTTCATCCATTCCCCCATTCAAGGACATGACGTATGTGTACGGAAGAATGCACAATAATGCTTCCAGCCACCAACGGGCGCTGTTGCAGCTAACATTGTAGCAAACGAGGAAAAGCAGTACACTTGGTAAAAACGAATTTTATTTAAAAATACGGACTAATACATTAAACAAGGCTTCCGGACAAGTCGCATACATCTTGCAGAACTTCTGTGATGTGCTATATTATATATATGTGTAGAGTCGCAATTGCAGTTTTGCCGACGATGCCCCCGACCTGTCTGACTAGTCGGTAAGACGCTCCCTGCAGCCGTAAAAGCCACAATGCGGAAGCCACTGCAGGTGCGAATTAATGTAAGGCTACTTCACTATCAAAATCAAAGGGAACTACTGCTATGGGGTACAAAAGGTGTCTGTCATACAGTTCATGTGTTTCCTTCCTGATGCAGAGATTTGAAAGCAACGTTTAATGAATCATTGGTGTTCTATGTGTTGTTTAAGGTGCTAGTGCATGTCCGCCTGCCTCATGTCAGTCCTGTATTCCTCCGTGTCGTGATGGAGTGTGTGGATGTGGTGAGAGACTCTCAGGCCTGTCAGAGGCTCATCACTGAAGCCAAGAAGCAGCATCTGCTCCCCTACAGCCAAAGAGCACAACCATGCAAGACCGCAGGTGCATGCATGTTGCAACAGATGGTGGAAAATATATATTTATGAATACATCACAGATCTGTTCTTGTTGGCATTTCCAATGCAAAGACATTCCTCCAATGAGCAAACGTACCTGGAAATGAAAATAATTGGGAGCGAGTTTTCAAAAGCTTTCATTGCTGTTTGAGCTGCATAATCATTATTGCGGTTCATCATTTCATAATTTATTATGCACTTTAAAGTCTGGATTTGGGTGTCTTGCACTTTTATGCATAGTTTAAGTTGACTAACTTTAAATGCATGCTAATTTCTCACACCTGCTTATTATTTTATCTTCTATTCCTCTGTGTGCAGTGATACTGATTGTGCGGGAAGAGGTTGACGTCGGTGATGGCAACCCCGTTGAGTGCTTTGATCCGCTGACCAAACAATGGAAGAGTCTGGCATCTCTGCCCATCACTGTATATGACGCTAGTCTGGCCGTGTCAGGTGAGGTGTTCTACTGGAGTAGAGGTCAATAATTTAGGACCTGTAATGGAACTTAACTGTTTTGTCCCTGAATTGAGCTGTAGTAGTAATGTTGCTGGAAAGGTTGTTTCAAAATGTTAAATATTATTGTGTTGGGTAATTTATCATGGCAAACTATTTCTACTTATTAAAGGTGTGATAGGCATCTTGGGAGTAGTTAGCAGCAGTCATTATAGATGAGTTATCATTTATTTCAATACCGTCATGGATGCAGTAGCTCTGCTCCATACATTTGGCTGAAGCTAATCAAAGTAAAGGGGGCATTTCACCAGTGGTGGAAAAAGTACTCAAATGTTTTACTTAAGTAAAGGCATCAATACTGCAATGTAGAAATACTGCTGCAAGTAAAAGTCCATCATTCAAAATGTACTTGAGTAAAAATATTGGCATCAAAATGTACTTAAAGTACCAAAAGTAAAAGTTCTCATTATGCAGAATGTCCGATTTCAAGTTTTCAAAGGTATACCAATCTTTTGAAAATAGCAGATCTACAAGCTCACAATGCATCACGAGTTCACGATGCACTGAGCTTGTAGAACGGCTACTCACAAATGGCTGCAATGTTATAGGGTTGAAGTGGTTAATGTATGTTTTTTTAACTAGCAACTAAAGTGTTCAAATTAATGTAGTGCAGTAAAAGTACAACATTTGGATCGGAGATGTAGTGGAGTAGAAGTAAAAGTATTGGAAATGCTCAAGTAAAGTACAAATAAGCTTACCTCGAAATTGTACTTAAAGTGATAGTTCACCTATTTTTGACATAAAGCTGTGTGAAATACTTGCCATTAAAATAGTGGTTAAAATGTATTAATTGATTACCAGAATCCCGTGGTCAGAGTTCTGGTCAGTTTTAGATGAATATTTAAGTAGTTCCAATGGGGTGGGGGGCATTTGGCATGGCCCAATCATTGAAAATAGATTAATCCACAAAACTAGCGTCATTTGTATTGTTGGCCTATTTCTACCATATAGAGCGAGGTTTCGTTCTGATCAGCTGACTGCAAAGCACCTTGTTTTGGGGAAATACGTTGCAGCGGCGTAGTGATACTGGACACAAAAAATAGTACCATGTGACAGAGGGGTCAAAGTTGAACGAAAGTTGGTCTATTTGGTAGAAATAGGTCAACAATACAAATGATGCTAGTTTTGTGGATTCATCTATTTTTAATGATTGGGCCATGAGCCCCTGCCAAATCACCGGAACTACTTTATATTCATCTAAAACTGACCAGAACTCTGACCACGGGACTCTGGTAATGAATTAATACATTTGTAACCACTATTTTAATGGCAAGTATTTCACACGGCTTCATGTCAGAAATAGGTGAACTATCACTTTAAGTACAGTACTTTACACCACTGCATTTCACCCCTTGAATTACTGATGGCTGGGTCTTGTATTAATAATATTAATACAATCATTTTGTTTACTGCTGTCAGTGGCAGGTACACTTGGCATTTTACAGTATGTCAAGTGTACTGTTCATGTGTTGGCTTGATAAGTAAACTAGCACAATGTTATAGAAGAAGTACAACCAGGAATGCTTGTTTTATGACAGCAGTGAAGACGATTCAAATTGTTTATGCATACAATATTAACTTTAATGGCAGTGTACCTTGAGCTCTGAAACTATTCTTTAGCTATCAACTCTGCTCATACATAGGCTCCTATGTGTATTTGGCTGGAGGATCCTACTCTGGATCTTATGATGATCCTCATCACAGTAAGGAGATGTGGCGTTATGACACTCACCATGACTCATGGGTGAAGATGGCTTCCATGAATGAAGCACGCGATGGATTCGGTAAGACCGTCAAACTATCACGCACAATTTAACTTTGTTATTTACCCAATGAGAAGTTGCACATGTTCTAGATGTGTGATACAGTATATCAATATTAAAATGATTAAAATGTCTCCACAATTTGCCTTTTTATTGGGATTGTTCTACAGTATCAGTAAAATGGTTATAGTGCATCGGCTGCAACTAGCAGCCAGCTGCTACATAACCAAAACATGTCTACTTGTTATAATTTCCATTAAGCAATTGAACCGTTTGACATGATTTCTCTTCTCTTTTTGATTTTCTCTGAGTCCAGACCTGGTGACGTCTGGTGGGTATATGTTTGCTATGAAAGGCTGGAGGAAGGTTGATACAGCAGTGAACTCAATTGAGAGATACAACCCAATTGAGAGATACAACCCCATCACCAACATCTGGCAGATCATCGAGTATGTCGGAATGCCAGATGACTCTCAACCACTGTCTGTGGCTGTACTGGATGGATTGATGTATGCTATGGCGGGTATGGAACAGTTGTAAACTCAAAATATCTAATAAGCCTTTCATATTCATCAATGTCTTGACAATGAATGTTTCCTCCTGGTGCCAGCTGATCACAAGACATACAAGTGCAACCACGAAGCGTCTGTATACACAAGTCGCTCCTGCGCAGGTTCATCGTTATGGTGCAGCTGCTTGTTCACTCAACGGGAAGATCTACCTTTTAGGTATTCTACTATACCTGTTATTAATGGCTCTTAGTTCCATAATAGACTCGCTTCAACTTTGCATTAATAGTCACTATCCTGTTAATTCCTGTTTATCTATAGGTGGTGTGTGTGGAGATGGTGTGTGTCATATGAACCAGGTAGAGAGCTTCAACCCCAGGACAAACCAGTGGACACTTTGTGCCCCCATGAACAAGAAACGCTGCAGGCCTGGCGTGGCTGTGGTGCATGGAAAGATCTACGCACTCGGAGGGTATGATCCCAAGTAGAATGCTACTAATTCATAGAGGCCTAAAAAAGGTGGCTGGCTGTTCACACCATACATTATTCTCATTGCTCTCTTTCTTCATGTAGAGAAAGCAGTGATATTGAGCAGTATGATGTTGAGAGGGACACATGGGAAATGGTGGGGGAGATGCCCACCGATTGCAAAGCATTGCAAAGCTGCGTGTCTATCCAGCTGCGGAAGGATGCACATGCAAAGGTAATACATTATTAGCACTGTATACAGAAACATTAAAAAGATGGTCTCTTAATACAGTATCCTCCTTTACTTTCCTACAAAGACTCTTAATAAAATACAAAATGATCTGCACATGAGAGAGTTTATTTTTCTCTCCATTCATCAGCATAATGGAATGCTAAATGACTTTTTTGAGGAATTCTTCAAATTGATGTGACATAAGGAATTGTGTATTGTTGTTAATTGTTATGTTATTTGTCCCTGTCCCACACAGTGATGACCCCAGCAGACAGATGGACACTGCTAAGCCCCTCCAACATCAGTGATGACACACACACACACACACACACACACACACACACACACACACACACACACACACACACACACACACACACACAGTATACTGTATATTTTTTAAATGTACAATAAAGTTTTGTAGCTATTGTTATATTAGATATGGTTCAATGTTTTCTTTTTGTTTGTTATTTCACAATTTTATAACCCATTTTCACCTGGTGTGGTGCCAGTTGCCTAAGCTGTAACCCTGGGCTCTGCTCTCCCTCTGCCAACCTAGGGAGAGCCCTGAACTGAGCTCCTGCTTCCTTCAGTGCATGAGGAGTGAGCAGAACCGCTTCTTATCTGACAGGGGGAGCTTCCCCAGTTGGACGTAGGGCGTGGAAGGAACACGTTATTCCAACCAGTTCTTTCCCCTCCATCAGGCTCCCTGGCTGGCCAGGGACGAGGCAGTATAGATACCAGGATTACTGCATGTTTTTGTGAGGGTACTGTATATCTACCCTAGGAGACGCGGGGAGAACATGAGAACTCCATTCATGCAGAATATCCCATTTCACAAGTTTTCAAACTTCCAAAAATCCTTTTGAAAAAAGCAGATCTACCAGCTCTGTGACACATTGTGAGCTTGTAGATCAGTTATTTTCAAATGGCCGAATTGTACCTATATGCCTACTGGGCTGAAGTGTCTAATGTAGCCTACCATATATTTTGTAATAATAATCAAAGTAACTAGTAACTAAAGGTTTCAAATAAATGTAGTGGAGTAAAAGTACAATATTTGGATCCGAGATGTAGTGGAGTAGAGTAAAAGTATGTGGAAAGACTCAAGTAAAGTTCAAATACCTAACTCCAGTACTTAAGTAAATCTACTTAGTAACTTTTCACCACTGGTGACAATGTCATCTCTGCAATGTGTTCCGAGCTTTTATGTAGATCTGCTCCTTTTAGCTCATGTTCTGCCAAGAAAGAACAAGAAAAAGTCCCTATCACCCCCTGCAGCACCTCTGAGTACCCACTAGGGGTCCCGGACCCCCTGTTTCATGCTTTCTGTGTTTATTCTGTCTGTCTAAAGTTCAACCAGTCCACAGTGACATAAACATCCAATAATAGTCTACACTCAGCCTACAGTATATTATAGTGTAAATCGCTCTGGATTAAGATAAGATAAGAATTTTCACTTTCAAAAAAACTTTTGGTAATTTTATCATCTAAACAGGCTTTTATGAACACCCTGAACAGTTTTTAATTAGCTTGATTGAATATTTAGATATTTGATGTAAATGTTACCAGGCCCTCCAGGCCCAGGGCCTCTCCCCACACACACCCATTGTAACTTCAAACTTCATTTTAACCATGATAGATTCATTAAAAACACCCATTATTTTTTTCTGGTGACTCATACTACCCTCCTAATATGTGAGTAGGCCGTGTTTTTTCGATAACTATTTTCATTTATCTTAAATATTTATTTTTTTGTATTTCAATTTTTCCATTTTCCCAAATAATTATTATAAATCCATAAATGAAAAAGGTTATCGGAAAAACACGGCCTGCTCACATATTAGGAGGGTAGTATGAGTCACCAGAAAAAATAATGGGTGTTTTTAATGAATCTATCATGGTTAAAATGTGGGTAATGTGGGTCCCGATACCCATTACATTGAAAACCTAGTAACATCACTGCACACACACGCACACGCGCGCACGCGCGCACGCACGCACGCACGCACGCACGCACGCACGCACGCACGCACGCACACACGCACACACGCACACACACACACACACACACACACAGCAAAACAGTTTACAGTCATGCAACCTTGGTCTATTGTCCTCTGGCACCATCTACTGGCCTGCTGACTCCACTCACGGATTGACACTGTGTACACAATCAAATTAAAGCTCTGTTTTGTGAACGTTTGAGGTCCAAAATGAATCTGATCACATGGTTTTAAGGAGCGTGTTACCAGTCTAGAAGTAGATCTTTCTAGTTGCAACGAAAGTATTATTGGGTTTAAGCTTCAATGAATGCCAGCGCTGCATGCGTCCTATTCTACACTTCAGTGCTTTAATTAGTCAATTGGTTTCATCTGCCAAGACTGGCATCATGTTCATGTCCTGTTCTGCTACCGGAGAAGCTGTGCAGTGCAAGTTGCAACTTCTTTCATCCCTGAAGTGTCAACGACAGCAAAGTGAGCGTTTTACGTTTTTTGGTTGCGTAAATTTGTGAAATTACACTACAGTATCCCCAACTTAATTCAGGCTTTGTGTGCTAGCCTTGGATCCACCCTGCATGCATGCTATGCCAGTGGTTTCTCAACCTTTGCAGGCCAAATAATATTTATTTTGAACTGGGGACTCCGACCCCCCAGTTAAAGACAAGGATCTCAATGGAAATAAGCTTTGCTTTACCTTTAGTTTCCTTGTAGGCCTATCAGTGAACTGTACATTTTCCTATGCAAAACTTCTAATAAATACTTCATGGAGAGACAACACTCCATTGAAGTAAAACAAATCCACTGAACGTCTCAATCTAGCCTGGTTGTTTGTGAAATATTATAGGCTATTATTGCATTTGTGTAGGCTATGTTCCTTTTCATGTGCATGCAAAGCTATTATGATGGCTCTAAAAGGTTGAGAGGTTTTTTGTAGAAGTTAAGGTTAGGGTTATTCAAAGCTAGCTCTGGTCCACTCCATCGCGTCACTTGCAGTGACAAGTGACGTGATGGACCAGAGCTAATTCAAAGCCAGCTTTACTTTTGTATTTGTTTTATTTGATGGCTGTACTAGTAACATACAGTAAAGATAGGCTATACTGTACACCCAGAAATCTAGACACTCCTTTGCTTCCCTATGAATAAGTCTATACCTTGTTGTTAATATGAATACATCTTTAAACCATTGTCAGCTTAAAGCAAGGTCCATATAGTTATTTGACCTGTAAATACTGGTTGTGTCCATCATGTGATGCTATGTTGTAACACTGTCATTTCTCTCCATGAGTATTCTGTTCATTAAAGGTGACATGATGCAATCAATCGCCGACAGTTCATTCCTTCCCCTCTCCTGTGTTCTATGTAGGCTACATACTACATACAGGAGACATGTGTTCTATGTAGGCTACATACTACATACAGGAGACATGTGTTCTATGTAGGCTACATACTACATACAGGAGACATGTGTTCTATGTAGGCTACATACTACATACAGGAGACATGGACGTTGTCATTGTTGAGTCCACGGACGCCAACATCACCTTGGAGCGCCTAAACAGTCTGTGGCTGAGAAAGGAGCTTTGTGATGTGACTCTCTGCTGTGGGGAACGGGAGTTCACCTGTCATAGAGTCGTACTCGCAACCTTCAGCAGTTACTTTGAGGTAGCCTACACACACATGTACTGGCCTGGCCTGTAAAATAATTTATATTTATAAATATTTACTCGTGGGTCACAAGTAAATATTTCTAAAAAGATTTCTAAAAGTCCCGCTAAAAGTCTTTCAAAAGTATTTAATAAAATCTGAATCTAATCATTGCCATAAATGAGTGAAATAATGTTAAACTAGCAGATCTACATGCTTGTAGGTATTTTATTTTCTCCAGTTTGGGGTCCTGGGCAAATGTCTAATTTCCCTTTGAGTCTCAAGCTAAAAGGTTTGGGAACCACTGCTGTAAGGGAATGAAGTTACATTTTGTCTGTCATCTGATTCTATATGCTATGAATATTGTTGACACAATGTAAATAAGATTCTATATGCTATGAATATTATTGACACAATGTAAATAAGATTCTATGTGCTATTGTAAATAAGAAAGGTCTAAAACCCTGAACACTCTAAAGTCTAAACCAGGGGTCTTTAACCTTTTCAGGCCAAGGACCCCTTAGTTGAGAGAAAGATGAAGCAGGGACCCCCACAACCTTTTCATAGATTCCATATAGTTTAATCGTTTGACAGCACGATCATCAGTATATTTTGGATTCATGTGGGTTTTCAGATATTTAACCACTTGAACCGTCAATACTTGACATTTCACTGTACTTGTCTGCTCTTTTCCCACCTCCAAAGCTCTTTGCCAAAAATAGCAGATCTACCAGCTCACAACGCCTTGCGCTGCGAGGCGTTGTGAGCTTGTATAGTAGATCTGCTATTTTTGGCTATAGTTCTCAGAATATGGACGCTAGGGTTCAAGTGGTTAATATGAAAAGGGGGGAAAACAAGTTTCTATCACACAAAGATTTGGAGGACCCCCTGTAGTAACTCTGAGGACCCCCTAAGGGTCCCGGACCCCCTGTTGAAGACGCCTGCTCTAAACCAATTCACCTTTTCAACATGCACAGGCAATGTTCACCTCTGGGATGGTGGAGTCCACACAGGACAGGATTCAAATCAACGATGTGGATCCTGAGGCGCTCGGCCTTCTGTTGAGCTATGCTTACACCTCAACGGTATCCATCACCCAGGGAAATGTGCAGGTGATGTATTCTCATCATAAACCCTATCCATTGTCTGATAGGGTTTACCTCGGTGCTTAACAAACACATGTTGTTTCTTTGGTCTCAAGGCCCTGCTAGCAGCGTCAAACCTCTTCAATGTCACAGCTGTTCTGGAGACCTGCTGCCGCTACATTGAGTTTCACATGGATGAGCTGAACTGTGTAGAGATCCACTGCTTTGCTGATGCCCTCGGCTGTGCCACCTTGGAGCAGCACAGCATGGATTACATCCTGGAACACTTCAGCGATGTCTACCAGCAGGTCAGTGAGTGAAGGATAGGGATGCATGTATTTATCAAGTTGTCTATTGTTGGCTTTTCCTCTTATACATCTGTGGTGGCTCACAGTGTGGGTATGGTCACACATGGGAGTGGATGGGGATTAGGCTGCTTGATGCTCCATTTGTGGCTGGGCCCTATGGAGACAAGACCACCCAAATGATACAATGTTAACACGATGGATGCCAGAGGTTTACTTAAATATTGGCGATTAACTGCCAATATTAAATCCTATGTTGACTAATACAATCATGTATTTTCTCTGCTCCAAGGATGAGTTCCTGTCTCTCTCTGTGGACAAACTCACAGAGATCGTCTCCAGTGACCATCTCAACGTGCCCCAGGAGGAGATGGTGTTTGAGGCGGTCATGCTGTGGCTGAATAAGTGTCCTACCCGCAGGGACGGCTGTGAAAAGGTGACACACTTAGAAGTGACCTTGAAATGTGGGCACAGTGGTGTAGTTGGTATCTCTGTCGCCTCACAGCTAGAAGGTCAATTCCCGCTGATGGCGCTGGGGGCGTGTTCTCTCCTCCATGTCATCAGTGCCCATACCTTAGGTGGGGTTGGCAAAAGTGCCTTTCTGTGTGGAGTTTGCATGTTCCCCCTGTGTCTCCTAGGGTAGACCCTCACAAAAACGTGCAGTAATCCTCTATACTGCCTCCCCCTGGCCAGCCGGGGCGCCTGATTGATGGGAAAGGAACTTTGGAATAACGTGTTCCTTCCTCGCGCTACGTCCAGCCGGTGAAACTCCCCCCTGTCAGGTGAAAAGGAGCGGCTTGGACTCATGTATAGAAGGAAGCATGAGGTCAGTCCGTTGCTCTCCCCAGGTTGGTAGAGGGAGTGTAGTGCCCAGGATTACACTAGACAATTGACACTGGGTGAAAAAAAGTTGTCAGTTGTCAATTGTACTCTTCAGAGTTAAATTAGAACTGTGATTTTACCGTTTTCTCTAGAATACTATTGTACATTTTAAAACTGCAGCATAAGGGAGCCCTTCACAGCTGTCTGTCATTTTAGATATTCATAAATCTAGAGGAATTAAACAACACTGTTATATCGTGAATGAAAGTACAGACATGTTTATAAATACAGTCTAAAGATATAGGGCAGTGGTTCTCACAAATAATCATAATTTGAGAGCTTCTAGATCTGCTATTTTCACAATGTCTGCCGCCTCCTTGTGGTATTTGACAATTTGACCATTATTTGACCAGTTTTTATTGTATATTGTGTTGATTATGCTTGATGCAATAATTCTTTCTTGAGTAATTAAATGTCCTTAAATTGTCACTTCACTATTAGCCTTACATTAACCTGCAGTGGCTTCCGCATTGTGGCTGCAGGGAGCGTCTTACCGACTATACAGACAGGTCGGGGGTATGGTCTGCAAAGCTGCTATTGCAGCTCTACACATGCACAAATGCGAAATATAGCTTCCGGACAAGTTCTACAAGGTTTATGCGACTTGTCTATTTTTAAATAAAATGAGTTTTTACCAAGTGTGTGTCGATTCCAAATCCAGCATCTCTGGTTTGGTTAAAGATGGCTGCACCCTGCACTTATCACGTGACGTTCATCCATTCCCCCATTCAAGGACATGACGTATGTGTATGGAAGAATGCACAATAATGCTTCCAGCCACCAACGGGCGCTGTTGCAGCTAACATTGTAGCAAACGAGGAAAAGCAGTACACTTGGTAAAAACGAATTTTATTTAAAAATACGGACTAATACATTAAACAAGGCTTCCGGACAAGTCTCATACATCTTGCAGAACTTCTGTGATGTGCTATATTATATATATGTGTAGAGTCGCAATTGCAGTTTTGCCGACGATGCCCCCGACCTGTCTGACTAGTCGGTAAGACGCTCCCTGCAGCCGTAAAAGCCACAATGCGGAAGCCACTGCAGGTGCGAATTAATGTAAGGCTACTTCACTATCAAAATCAAAGGGAACTACTGCTATGGGGTACAAAAGGTGTCTGTCATACAGTTCATGTGTTTCCTCCCTGATGCAGAGATTTAAAGCAACGTTTAATGAATCATTGGTGTTCTATGTGTTGTTTAAGGTGCTAGTGCATGTCCGCCTGCCTCATGTCAGTCCTGTATTCCTCCGTGTCGTGATGGAGTGTGTGGATGTGGTGAGAGACTCTCAGGCCTGTCAGAGGCTCATCACTGAAGCCAAGAAGCAGCATCTGCTCCCCTACAGCCAAAGAGCACAACCATGCAAGACCGCAGGTGCATGCATGTTGCAACAGATGGTGGAAAATATATATTTATGAATACATCACAGATCTGTTCTTGTTGGCATTTCCAATGCAAAGACATTCCTCCAATGAGCAAACGTACCTGGAAATGAAAATAATTGGGAGCGAGTTTTCAAAAGCTTTCATTGCTGTTTGAGCTGCATAATCATTATTGCGGTTCATCATTTCATAATTTATTATGCACTTTAAAGTCTGGATTTGGGTGTCTTGCACTTTTATGCATAGTTTAAGTTGACTAACTTTAAATGCATGCTAATTTCTCACACCTGCTTATTATTTTATCTTCTATTCCTCTGTGTGCAGTGATACTGATTGTGCGGGAAGAGGTTGACGTCGGTGATGGCAACCCCGTTGAGTGCTTTGATCCGCTGACCAAACAATGGAAGAGTCTGGCATCTCTGCCCATCACTGTATATGACGCTAGTCTGGCCGTGTCAGGTGAGGTGTTCTACTGGAGTAGAGGTCAATAATTTAGGACCTGTAATGGAACTTAACTGTTTTGTCCCTGAATTGAGCTGTAGTAGTAATGTTGCTGGAAAGGTTGTTTCAAAATGTTAAATATTATTGTGTTGGGTAATTTATCATGGCAAACTATTTCTACTTATTAAAGGTGTGATAGGCATCTTGGGAGTAGTTAGCAGCAGTCATTATAGATGAGTTATCATTTATTTCAATACCGTCATGGATGCAGTAGCTCTGCTCCATACATTTGGCTGAAGCTAATCAAAGTAAAGGGGGCATTTCACCAGTGGTGGAAAAAGTACTCAAATGTTTTACTTAAGTAAAGGCATCAATACTGCAATGTAGAAATACTGCTGCAAGTAAAAGTCCATCATTCAAAATGTACTTGAGTAAAAATATTGGCATCAAAATGTACTTAAAGTACCAAAAGTAAAAGTTCTCATTATGCAGAATGTCCGATTTCAAGTTTTCAAAGGTATACCAATCTTTTGAAAATAGCAGATCTACAAGCTCACAATGCATCACGAGTTCACGATGCACTGAGCTTGTAGAACGGCTACTCACAAATGGCTGCAATGTTATAGGGTTGAAGTGGTTAATGTATGTTTTTTTAACTAGCAACTAAAGTGTTCAAATTAATGTAGTGCAGTAAAAGTACAACATTTGGATCGGAGATGTAGTGGAGTAGAAGTAAAAGTATTGGAAATGCTCAAGTAAAGTACAAATAAGCTTACCTCGAAATTGTACTTAAAGTGATAGTTCACCTATTTTTGACATAAAGCTGTGTGAAATACTTGCCATTAAAATAGTGGTTAAAATGTATTAATTGATTACCAGAATCCCGTGGTCAGAGTTCTGGTCAGTTTTAGATGAATATTTAAGTAGTTCCAATGGGGTGGGGGCCATTTGGCATGGCCCAATCATTGAAAATAGATTAATCCACAAAACTAGCGTCATTTGTATTGTTGGCCTATTTCTACCATATAGAGCGAGGTTTCGTTCTGATCAGCTGACTGCAAAGCACCTTGTTTTGGGGAAATACGTTGCAGCGGCGTAGTGATACTGGACACAAAAAATAGTACCATGTGACAGAGGGGTCAAAGTTGAACGAAAGTTGGTCTATTTGGTAGAAATAGGTCAACAATACAAATGATGCTAGTTTTGTGGATTCATCTATTTTTAATGATTGGGCCATGAGCCCCTGCCAAATCACCGGAACTACTTTATATTCATCTAAAACTGACCAGAACTCTGACCACGGGACTCTGGTAATGAATTAATACATTTGTAACCACTATTTTAATGGCAAGTATTTCACACGGCTTCATGTCAGAAATAGGTGAACTATCACTTTAAGTACAGTACTTTACACCACTGCATTTCACCCCTTGAATTACTGATGGCTGGGTCTTGTATTAATAATATTAATACAATCATTTTGTTTACTGCTGTCAGTGGCAGGTACACTTGGCATTTTACAGTATGTCAAGTGTACTGTTCATGTGTTGGCTTGATAAGTAAACTAGCACAATGTTATAGAAGAAGTACAACCAGGAATGCTTGTTTTATGACAGCAGTGAAGACGATTCAAATTGTTTATGCATACAATATTAACTTTAATGGCAGTGTACCTTGAGCTCTGAAACTATTCTTTAGCTATCAACTCTGCTCATACATAGGCTCCTATGTGTATTTGGCTGGAGGATCCTACTCTGGATCTTATGATGATCCTCATCACAGTAAGGAGATGTGGCGTTATGACACTCACCATGACTCATGGGTGAAGATGGCTTCCATGAATGAAGCACGCGATGGATTCGGTAAGACCGTCAAACTATCACGCACAATTTAACTTTGTTATTTACCCAATGAGAAGTTGCACATGTTCTAGATGTGTGATACAGTATATCAATATTAAAATGATTAAAATGTCTCCACAATTTGCCTTTTTATTGGGATTGTTCTACAGTATCAGTAAAATGGTTATAGTGCATCGGCTGCAACTAGCAGCCAGCTGCTACATAACCAAAACATGTCTACTTGTTATAATTTCCATTAAGCAATTGAACCGTTTGACATGATTTCTCTTCTCTTTTTGATTTTCTCTGAGTCCAGACCTGGTGACGTCTGGTGGGTATATGTTTGCTATGAAAGGCTGGAGGAAGGTTGATACAGCAGTGAACTCAATTGAGAGATACAACCCAATTGAGAGATACAACCCCATCACCAACATCTGGCAGATCATCGAGTATGTCGGAATGCCAGATGACTCTCAACCACTGTCTGTGGCTGTACTGGATGGATTGATGTATGCTATGGCGGGTATGGAACAGTTGTAAACTCAAAATATCTAATAAGCCTTTCATATTCATCAATGTCTTGACAATGAATGTTTCCTCCTGGTGCCAGCTGATCACAAGACATACAAGTGCAACCACGAAGCGTCTGTATACACAAGTCGCTCCTGCGCAGGTTCATCGTTATGGTGCAGCTGCTTGTTCACTCAACGGGAAGATCTACCTTTTAGGTATTCTACTATACCTGTTATTAATGGCTCTTAGTTCCATAATAGACTCGCTTCAACTTTGCATTAATAGTCACTATCCTGTTAATTCCTGTTTATCTATAGGTGGTGTGTGTGGAGATGGTGTGTGTCATATGAACCAGGTAGAGAGCTTCAACCCCAGGACAAACCAGTGGACACTTTGTGCCCCCATGAACAAGAAACGCTGCAGGCCTGGCGTGGCTGTGGTGCATGGAAAGATCTACGCACTCGGAGGGTATGATCCCAAGTAGAATGCTACTAATTCATAGAGGCCTAAAAAAGGTGGCTGGCTGTTCACACCATACATTATTCTCATTGCTCTCTTTCTTCATGTAGAGAAAGCAGTGATATTGAGCAGTATGATGTTGAGAGGGACACATGGGAAATGGTGGGGGAGATGCCCACCGATTGCAAAGCATTGCAAAGCTGCGTGTCTATCCAGCTGCGGAAGGATGCACATGCAAAGGTAATACATTATTAGCACTGTATACAGAAACATTAAAAAGATGGTCTCTTAATACAGTATCCTCCTTTACTTTCCTACAAAGACTCTTAATAAAATACAAAATGATCTGCACATGAGAGAGTTTATTTTTCTCTCCATTCATCAGCATAATGGAATGCTAAATGACTTTTTTGAGGAATTCTTCAAATTGATGTGACATAAGGAATTGTGTATTGTTGTTAATTGTTATGTTATTTGTCCCTGTCCCACACAGTGATGACCCCAGCAGACAGATGGACACTGCTAAGCCCCTCCAACATCAGTGATGACACACACACACACACACACACACACACACACACACACACACACACACACACACACACACACACAGTATACTGTATATTTTTTAAATGTACAATAAAGTTTTGTAGCTATTGTTATATTAGATATGGTTCAATGTTTTCTTTTTGTTTGTTATTTCACAATTTTATAACCCATTTTCACCTGGTGTGGTGCCAGTTGCCTAAGCTGTAACCCTGGGCTCTGCTCTCCCTCTGCCAACCTAGGGAGAGCCCTGAACTGAGCTCCTGCTTCCTTCAGTGCATGAGGAGTGAGCAGAACCGCTTCTTATCTGACAGGGGGAGCTTCCCCAGTTGGACGTAGGGCGTGGAAGGAACACGTTATTCCAACCAGTTCTTTCCCCTCCATCAGGCTCCCTGGCTGGCCAGGGACGAGGCAGTATAGATACCAGGATTACTGCATGTTTTTGTGAGGGTACTGTATATCTACCCTAGGAGACGCGGGGAGAACATGAGAACTCCATTCATGCAGAATATCCCATTTCACAAGTTTTCAAACTTCCAAAAATCCTTTTGAAAAAAGCAGATCTACCAGCTCTGTGACACATTGTGAGCTTGTAGATCAGTTATTTTCAAATGGCCGAATTGTACCTATATGCCTACTGGGCTGAAGTGTCTAATGTAGCCTACCATATATTTTGTAATAATAATCAAAGTAACTAGTAACTAAAGGTTTCAAATAAATGTAGTGGAGTAAAAGTACAATATTTGGATCCGAGATGTAGTGGAGTAGAGTAAAAGTATGTGGAAAGACTCAAGTAAAGTTCAAATACCTAACTCCAGTACTTAAGTAAATCTACTTAGTAACTTTTCACCACTGGTGACTATTTTACAATGTCATCTCTGCAATGTGTTCCGAGCTTTTATGTAGATCTGCTCCTTTTAGCTCATGTTCTGCCAAGAAAGAACAAGAAAAAGTCCCTATCACCCCCTGCAGCACCTCTGAGTACCCACTAGGGGTCCCGGACCCCCTGTTTCATGCTTTCTGTGTTTATTCTGTCTGTCTAAAGTTCAACCAGTCCACAGTGACATAAACATCCAATAATAGTCTACACTCAGCCTACAGTATATTATAGTGTAAATCGCTCTGGATTAAGATAAGATAAGAATTTTCACTTTCAAAAAAACTTTTGGTAATTTTATCATCTAAACAGGCTTTTATGAACACCCTGAACAGTTTTTAATTAGCTTGATTGAATATTTAGATATTTGATGTAAATGTTACCAGGCCCTCCAGGCCCAGGGCCTCTCCCCACACACACCCATTGTAACTTCAAACTTCATTTTAACCATGATAGATTCATTAAAAACACCCATTATTTTTTTCTGGTGACTCATACTACCCTCCTAATATGTGAGTAGGCCGTGTTTTTTCGATAACTATTTTCATTTATCTTAAATATTTATTTTTTTGTATTTCAATTTTTCCATTTTCCCAAATAATTATTATAAATCCATAAATGAAAAAGGTTATCGGAAAAACACGGCCTGCTCACATATTAGGAGGGTAGTATGAGTCACCAGAAAAAATAATGGGTGTTTTTAATGAATCTATCATGGTTAAAATGTGGGTAATGTGGGTCCCGATACCCATTACATTGAAAACCTAGTAACATCACTGCACACACACGCACACGCGCGCACGCACGCACGCACGCACGCACGCACGCACGCACGCACGCACGCACGCACGCACGCACACACACACACACACACACACACACACACACACACACACACACACACACACACACAGCAAAACAGTTTACAGTCATGCAACCTTGGTCTATTGTCCTCTGGCACCATCTACTGGCCTGCTGACTCCACTCACGGATTGACACTGTGTACACAATCAAATTAAAGCTCTGTTTTGTGAACGTTTGAGGTCCAAAATGAATCTGATCACATGGTTTTAAGGAGCGTGTTACCAGTCTAGAAGTAGATCTTTCTAGTTGCAACGAAAGTATTATTGGGTTTAAGCTTCAATGAATGCCAGCGCTGCATGCGTCCTATTCTACACTTCAGTGCTTTAATTAGTCAATTGGTTTCATCTGCCAAGACTGGCATCATGTTCATGTCCTGTTCTGCTACCGGAGAAGCTGTGCAGTGCAAGTTGCAACTTCTTTCATCCCTGAAGTGTCAACGACAGCAAAGTGAGCGTTTTACGTTTTTTGGTTGCGTAAATTTGTGAAATTACACTACAGTATCCCCAACTTAATTCAGGCTTTGTGTGCTAGCCTTGGATCCACCCTGCATGCATGCTATGCCAGTGGTTTCTCAACCTTTGCAGGCCAAATAATATTTATTTTGAACTGGGGACTCCGACCCCCCAGTTAAAGACAAGGATCTCAATGGAAATAAGCTTTGCTTTACCTTTAGTTTCCTTGTAGGCCTATCAGTGAACTGTACATTTTCCTATGCAAAACTTCTAATAAATACTTCATGGAGAGACAACACTCCATTGAAGTAAAACAAATCCACTGAACGTCTCAATCTAGCCTGGTTGTTTGTGAAATATTATAGGCTATTATTGCATTTGTGTAGGCTATGTTCCTTTTCATGTGCATGCAAAGCTATTATGATGGCTCTAAAAGGTTGAGAGGTTTTTTGTAGAAGTTAAGGTTAGGGTTATTCAAAGCTAGCTCTGGTCCACTCCATCGCGTCACTTGCAGTGACAAGTGACGTGATGGACCAGAGCTAATTCAAAGCCAGCTTTACTTTTGTATTTGTTTTATTTGATGGCTGTACTAGTAACATACAGTAAAGATAGGCTATACTGTACACCCAGAAATCTAGACACTCCTTTGCTTCCCTATGAATAAGTCTATACCTTGTTGTTAATATGAATACATCTTTAAACCATTGTCAGCTTAAAGCAAGGTCCATATAGTTATTTGACCTGTAAATACTGGTTGTGTCCATCATGTGATGCTATGTTGTAACACTGTCATTTCTCTCCATGAGTATTCTGTTCATTAAAGGTGACATGATGCAATCAATCGCCGACAGTTCATTCCTTCCCCTCTCCTGTGTTCTATGTAGGCTACATACTACATACAGGAGACATGTGTTCTATGTAGGCTACATACTACATACAGGAGACATGGACGTTGTCATTGTTGAGTCCACGGACGCCAACATCACCTTGGAGCGCCTAAACAGTCTGTGGCTGAGAAAGGAGCTTTGTGATGTGACTCTCTGCTGTGGGGAACGGGAGTTCACCTGTCATAGAGTCGTACTCGCAACCTTCAGTTACTTTGAGGTAGCCTACACACACATGTACTGGCCTGGCCTGTAAAATAATTTATATATATATATATATTTACTCGTGGGTCACAAGTAAATATTTCTAAAAAGATTTCTAAAAGTCCCCCTAAAAGTCTTTCAAAAGTATTTAATAAAATCTGAATCTAATCATTGCCATAAATGAGTGAAATAATGTTAAACTAGCAGATCTACATGCTTGTAGATATTCTATTTTCTCTAGGTTGGGGTCCTGGGCAAACGTCTAATTCTAAGTCTGCTCTTTTCCCACCTCCAAAGCTCTTTGCCAAAAATACGCCTTGCGTTGCGAGGCGTTGTGAGCTTGTACAGTAGATCGGCTATTTTTGGCTAAAGTTCTCAGAATATGGACGCTAGGGTTCAAGTGGTTAATATGAAAAGGGGGGAAAACAAGTTTCTATCACACAAAGATTTGGAGGACCCCCTGTAGTAACTCTGAGGACCCCCTAAGGGTCCCGGACCCCCTGTTCAAGACGCCTGCTCTAAACCAATTCACCTTTTCAACATGCACAGGCAATGTTCACCTCTGGGATGGTGGAGTCCACACAGGACAGGATTCAAATCAACGATGTGGATCCTGAGGCGCTCGGCCTTCTGTTGAGCTATGCTTACACCTCAACGGTATCCATCACCCAGGGAAATGTGCAGGTGATGTATTGTCATCATAAACCCTATCCATTGTTTGATAGGGTTTACCTCGGTGCTTAACAAACACATGTTGTTTCTTTGGTCTCAAGGCCCTGCTAGCAGCGTCAAACCTCTTCAATGTCACAGCTGTTCTGGAGACCTGCTGCCGCTACATTGAGTTTCACATGGATGAGCTGAACTGTGTAGAGATCCACTGCTTTGCTGATGCCCTCGGCTGTGCCACCTTGGAGCAGCACAGCATGGATTACATCCTGGAACACTTCAGCGATGTCTACCAGCAGGTCAGTGAGTGAAGGATAGGGATGCATGCATTTATCAAGTTGTCTATTGTTGGCTTTTCCTCTTATACCTCTGTGGTGGCTCACAGTGTGGTTACGGTCACACATGGGAGTGGATGGGGATTAGGCTGCTTGATGCTCCATTTGTGGCTTGGCCCTATGGAGACAAGACCACCCAAATGATACAATATTAACACGATGGATGCCAGAGGTTTACTTAAATATTGGTGATTAACTGCCAATATTAAATCCTATGTTGACTAATACAATCATGTATTTTCTCTGCTCCAAGGATGAGTTCCTGTCTCTCTCTGTGGACAAACTGACAGAGATCGTCTCCAGTGACCATCTCAACGTGCCCCAGGAGGAGATGGTGTTTGAGGCGGTCATGCGGTGGCTGAATAAGTGTCCTACCCGCAGGGACGGCTTTGAAAAGGTGACACACTTAGAAGTGACCTCAAAATGTGGGCACAGTGGTGTAGTTGGTATCTCTGTCGCCTCACAGCTAGAAGGTCAATTCCTGCTGAGGGCGCTGGGTGCGTGTTCTCTCCTCCACGTCATCAGTGCCCATACCTTAGGTGGGGTTGGCAAAAGTGCCTTTCTGTGTGGAGTTTGCATGTTCCCCCCGTGTCTCCTAGGGTAGGTACCCTCACAAAAACGTGCAGTAATCCTCTATACTGCCTCCCCAGCCGGGGAGGCGCCTGATTGATGGGAAAGGAACTGTGGAATAACGTGTTCCTTCCTCGCGCTACGTCCAGCCGGGGAAACCCCCCCCTGTCAGGTGAAAAGGAGCGGCTTGGACTCATGCTTAGAAGGAAGCATGAGGTCAGTCTGTTGCTCTTCCCAGGTTGGTAGAGGGAGTGTAGTGCCCAGGATTACACTAGACAATTGACACTGGGTGAAAAAAAAGTTGTCATTTGTACTCTTCGAAGTTAAATTAGAACTGTGATTTTACCGTTTTCTACATTCATCTCTAGAATACTATTGTACATTTTATAACTCATAGGAGTTATGGGTGCAGCTTAATGGAGCCCTCCACAGCTGTCTGTCATTTTAGTTCTTCATAAATCTAGAGGAATTAAACAAGACTGTTATGTTGTGAATTAAAGTACAGACATGTTCATTACAGTCTAAAGATATAGGGCAGTGGTTCTAACCCTTTTCAGGCCGTGACCCCTTCAAAATAATATTTACCCCCCACCTTTGTGAGTGTCTAGATCTGCTATTTTCACTATGTCTGCCGCCTCCTTGTAGTATTTGACAATTTGACCATTGTTTGACCAGTTTTTGTTGTATATTTTGTTGATTATGCTTGATGCAGTAATTATCTTACTACTGCTACAAAAGGTGTCTGTCATACAGTACCAGAGATTTAAAGCAACGTTTAATGAATCATTGGTGTTCTATGTGTTGTTTAAGGTGCTAGTGCATGTCCGCCTGCCTCATGTCAGTCCTGTATTCCTCCGTGTCGTGATGGAGTGTGTGGATGTGGTGAAGGAGTCTCAGGCCTGTCAGAGGCTCATCACTGAAGCCAAGAAGCAGCATCTGCTCCCCTACAGCCAAAGAGCACAACCACGCAAGACCGCAGGTGCATGCATGTTGCAACAGATGGTGGAAAATATATATTTATGAATACATCACAGATCTGTTGTGGTTGGGATTTCCAATTCAAAGACATTCCTCCAATGAGCAAACATACCTGGAAATGGAAATGATTGGTGGCGAATTTTCAAAAGCTTACATTGCAGTTTGAGCTGCATAATCATTATTGCGGTTCATTTCATTATTTATTATGCACTTTAAAGTCTGGATTTGGGTGTCTTGCACTTTTATGCATAGTTTAAGTTAAGACTAACTTTAAATGCATGCTAATTGCTCACACCTGCTTATTTGTTTATCTTCTATTCCTCTGTGTGCAGTGATACTGATTGTGCGGGGAGAGGTTGACGACAACGCCGGTGACGACAAACCCGTTGAGTGCTTTGATCCGCTGACCAAACAATGGAAGAGTCTGGCATCTCTGCCCATCACTGTATATGGCCCTAGTCTGGCCGTGTGAGGTGTTCTACTGGAGTAGAGCTCAATAATTTAGGACCTTAATGGAACTTAACTGTTTTGTCCCTGAATTGAGCTGTTGTAGTAATGTTGCTGGGAAAGGTGATTCAAATTATTGATTATTATTGTGTTGGGTCATTTTATCATGGCAAACTATTTCTACTTATTAAAGGTGTGATGGGCATCTTGGGAGTAATTAGCACCGTCATTATAGATGAGTTATCATTTACTTCAATACTGTCATGGATGCAGTAGCTCTGCTCCATACATTTGGCTGAAGCTAAACAAAGTAAGGAGAAGCCTGACAGTGAACGCTAAACTACGGTACTACTGTATATACAGTAAAATGATGAGCCCAGTGAATGGCATTTCACCAGTGGTGGAAAAAGTACTTAAATGTTTTACTTAAGTAAAAGTCCATCTTTCAAAATGTATTGGCATCAAAATGTACTTAAAGTACTGAAAGTAAAAGTTCTCATTATGCAGAATGTCCCATTTCAAGTTTTCAAAGGTATACCAATCTTTTGAAAATGGCAGATCTACAAGCTCACAATGCATCACAAGTTCACAATGCACTGAGCTTGTAGATCGACTACTCACAAATGGCTTGAAGTGGTTAATATATGTTTTGTAGTAATAATCTACAAACTAGTAACTAAAGTTTTCAAATAAATGTAGTGCAATAAAAGTACAATATTTGGATCGGAGATGTAGTGGAGTAGAAGTAAAAGTATTGGAAATGCTCAAGTAAAGTACAAATAAGCTTACCTCGAAATTATACTTAAAGGACAACTCCGCCCTGAATCACTTCTAGGCTCATTTTCCTACTTATATTGATCCAAAAAGACTATCCATGGGGTCTATTGGGCAGAAATGCCCCTGTTGTCCAGTTTCCCCAGCAGAACCCAGCTGCTCTCATAGCATACAATCACTTTTACACTATTTGTTGTGGTCAAAAGTGTTTTTATTTTTCATGAATGTGGTACTAGTTGATATTATACAAACACATCCATGTCATCGTCCCACACAAGCCATCACACTCTGTTGAACATAGTTTTTGCTTTTTTGTTTTGCCAAGTCCCGGAAAAGATGCCCTGTGATTGGCCAGTACAGTCACTTTGATTGGCACATGTGCCTAAAGCTTACCCCAAAACATTATTTATGAGATTGTGGTGGCTTGTGTGGGACAACCAATGCATGGATGTGTTTGTAATGACAACTAGTAAAACATTCATGAAAAAGAAAATCACTCTTGAACACAACAAATAGTGTAAAAGTGATAGACCTTATAGGCTCCACTCTGCTATGAGAGCTGCTGGGTTCTGCTGGGGAAACTGGACAACAGGGGCATTTCTGCCTGGACAGTCTTTTGGGATCAATAAGTAGGAAAATGAGCCTAAAAGTGATTTAGGGCGGAGTTGTCCTTTAAAGGTCCGCTGTCAGCCCCGATATTATAATGGTATGATACAGTAGGTCAAGTGGTCTCTCTCCAGTGTGGATCCTGAAACAGTCTGAAACTGTCAGTGTAATCTGCCCAACAACAGCTGACCAGTACAGTGAGTAGTCATACTTTCAGGCTATACAGACAATTAATTTGATTGGCTTATAATTGAGCCCCACAATGACATCATAAAAATATTAACTTGTTTTTTAAGATAACACTTGGGGAGCCAAACTCGTTCAGGGACGAGTTACGGCCACTAGGTGTCCCCCTGCCACAGGAAGTTATCTCGTTCACGGACGAGGCAACAAACAGTTAACTTTTTGAGACTGCAGCTTCCCTTTGCATGACCTGATCCATTACGTCACCCAGTCAGTGCAGGAAGCCCCTCTGTCTCTCCCATCACGGAAGGACTTAACATGGCTTTAGATTCTACTTTGAAACATAAGAACGGCTTTATCTGAGAATGAGATGAAAACAGCCCCATGGAAGCAGAGAGCTGATTGTTTTCACGGCAACACTTTACCGCGATTTTTTTACCGCGAGTTTCGCGAGCGTTTGTAAACAAATGGATTATCCTCCTCAATCTTCTCTGGACACGCACGTGCACACGCACAATTACTGATGGCTGGGTGTTGTGTCGGGGGAAAATAATATATATATATATTTTTTTTAAGATTTGTTTTTGGGCATTTTATTTCTTTATTTGATAGGATAGTAGACTGACAGGAAAATGGGGAGAGAGATGGGGAATGACATGTGGCAAAGGTCGTCCGGATCGGGAATCGAACCGGCGACGCCAGCTAGGCCAGCAGGCGCCCCGGGGGAAAATAATATTAATACAATCATTTTGTTTACTGCTGCCAGTGGCAAGTACACTTGGTATTTTACAGTATGTAAAGTGTACTGTGCATGTTTGGCTTGATAAGTGAACTAGAACAATGTTGTAGAAGTACAACCAGAAATGCAGAAATGTTTGTCTTGTCTTGAGTTTTATCTGGTGACAAGACAGCAGTGAAGACGATTCAAAATGTTTATGCATACAGTATTATCTTTAATGGCAGTGTACCTTGAGCTCTGAAACTATTCTTTAACTATCAACTCTGCTCATCTCCCAACATAGGCTCCTATGTGTATTTGGCTGGAGGATCCTACTCTGATCATTGTGATGATTCCAGTAAGGAGATGTGGCGTTATGACCCTCACCATGACTCATGGGTGAAGATGGCTTCCATGAATGAAGCACGTGCTGGATTCAGTAAGACCGTCAAAATATCACGTACAATTTAACTTTGTTAGTTACCCAATGAGAGAACAAGGCCTAGAGGTGTGATACAGTATATCAATATTAAAACGATTAGAATGTCTCCACAATTTGCCTTTTTATTGGGATTGTTCTACAGTATCAGTGGTTGACAGTACAGCCAAGTAAAAAGGTTATAGTGCATCGGCTGCAACTAGCAGCCAGCTTCTACATAACCAAAACAGGTCTACTTGTTATAATTTACATTAAAGAAGTTATAGTCAACTTTTTCTTGAAAAACGGATGCTAAAATAAAAATAATGTTTCGAAAATATTTTATAAAAAAATAAGCTTCATGTATGTGTTTCTATTCAAAAATGACCACAAAAAGTGTATAATAATGATAAAATAATCATTTTGGCCATTGTCAGACCGGCAATTTGTTTACATTCTAGTCTATAGACTATGATGTAAACAAAGTGTCGGCCCGTTTGACATGATTTCTCTTCTCTTTTTGATTTTCTCTGAGTCCAGACCTGGTGACGTCTGGTGGGTATATGTTTGCTATGCAAGGCCGGGGGAAGGTTGATACAGCAGTGAACTCAATTGAGAGATACAACCCCATCACCAACATCTGGCAGATCATCGAGTATGTCGGAATGCCAGATGTCTCTGAACCACTGTCTGTGGCTGTACTGGATGGATTGATGTATGCTATGACGGGTATGGAACAGTTAATGTAAACTCAAAATATCTAACAAGCCTTTCATATTCATCAATGTCTTGACAATGAATGTTTCCTCCTGGGGCCAGCTGATCACAAGACCTACAAGTGCAACCACGAAGCGTCTGTATGGACACAAGTTGCTCCTGCGCAGGTTGATCGTTGTGGTGCAGCTGCTTGTTCACTCAACGGGAAGATCTACCTTTTAGGTATTCTACAATACCTGTTATTAATGGCTCTTAGTTCCATAATAGACTTGCTTCAACTTTGCTTTAACAGTCACTATCCTGTTAATTCCTGTTTATCTAATAGGTGGTCATTATGGTGATGATATGAACCAGGTAGAGAGCTTCAACCCCAGGACAAACCAGTGGACACTTTGTGCCCCCATGAAAGAGAAACGCTTCAGGCCTGGCGTGGCTGTGGTGCATGGAAAGATCTACGCACTCGGCGGGTATGATCCCAAGTAGAATGCTACTAATTCATAGAAGCCTAAAAAGGTGGCTGCTTGTTCACACCAGCCATTACTCTCATCACTCTCTTTCTTCATGTAGATCAAGCGGTACTATTGAGCAGTATGATGATGAGAGGGACACATGGGAAATGGTGGGGGAGATGCCCACCAATTGCGAATATGTGCAAAGCTGTGTCTCTCTCCGGCTGCGGAAGGATGCACATGCAAAGGTAATACATTATTAGCACTGTATACAGAAGGAGAAAGAACGCTGGTCTCTAAAGAGGTGGTGCCATAGTTTTGTACTTTTTCGGTTTTGTATGTATCTATGAAGTTAACATTACTTTAATAGACCACCGGGTGTGGTTTCTAATGTGCACATTTGCCTTCCCTGTGTATTTGTGGTTTCTTCCTGAAAGCCTCCGAGTCAAAAGGCCTGATCGAAAAACACTGATTTACCGGTAATGACATCATAAGATCATCCCCTCCCTTTTACCATACACCCAACACTGTGGGTCTGTCTAACTTCAGTTGGGTTACCTGACAACCAGGCTTTCTGTACAAAGAATCTTCCTTTTATAATACCTAGGGGTGTAATGATATAGTAACTTTATCGAAATATCGTTTTTAACGTAAAAAAATCCAAGTAGATCGAAATGAAAACAGCTAAAATCGAATCGTATTGTTTTATTTTGTATCGTATCGAATCGGCAGTGCAAAGAATCGATTGTATCGATACTACCTACTTGAGCATTGTATTTAGCATTTTTAAGAAGAAAAAATGAGGGGTAAAATAAGGGGTTTAATTACTTTTCCTTTCCATATAGCTACACTGGTCTATTGATAAATGTGTGTAATCTCTGGGTTCATGTCGAGGTGCAGGTTTGTCAATATACAATGTCCATGTATTTGGCAGATAATCACTGTGTTTACTTATTTATATCCATAATAATACATGTTTCAAGACCTGCACTATCCACACCTTTCACACAGATTTAATTTCTTTGCTAAATAGTTACTATATCGATTTTAAATAATTAAATCGAATCGTATCGTATCGCCATGAATGAACCAATATCGTCCATGCATCGTATCGTCAACCATGTATCGTGATATGTATCGAATCGCTATTAAAATGTATCGTTACACCCCTAATAATACCTGATCATGTGTTGGGGGAGGGGGAAAAACATGGCACCCCATCTTTAGTACAGTATCCTCCTTTACTGTCCTACAAAGACTCTTAATAAAATACAAAGTTATCTGCACATGAGAGAGTTTAATTATTTCTCTCCATTCAACAGCATAATGGAATGCTAATTGACTTTAGTGAGGAATTCCTCCAATTGATGTGACATAAGGAATTGTGTATTGTTGTTAATTGTTATGTTATTTGTCCCTGTCCCACACAGTGATGACCCCAGCAGACAGATGGACACTGCTAATACCCTCCAACATCAGTGATGACACACACACACACACACACACACACACACACACACACACACAGTATACTGTATATTCTTTACATGTACAATAACGTTTTATAGCTATTGTTATTAGTGTGTTTGACTATTTGCAAGACCTGAACCTCCGGGTTATTCAAAAGATAATTTCATCCAGAGAGCGAGTACATCAGGTTGAGTTTGCACTACAGATATACTGTATGTAGCTTTCTGCTGACGATTTTTGGTGACTGAAGTAAATGAAGCTTTACAACATGTTTGGTTTCCATGGAAACCCAGTATCATCATCATCATCATCATCATAGGTGAAGATGTCCCACCACAGGACTGTGTATTGTTACTGTACTCTACTGCAGTTGATGATGATGATGATGATGATATAAAATAAGAAATCAATAAAATGTTGTCACCTGTAAGAACTGGCTGGATTGTCATTATTATGTCAGGTTAAATGTTTATCCTAGTTTTATTTGAGGCTCTATAGTCGGGGGTGTTAGGGAGATGACAAGGTCATTTCGTGCTAATCAGTCTAAAAGCGCCACATTTTGCACAGATGTAGCCCAGGGTATGCTCTAATGATTTAGCTAGGGTGCCCGAGTCGGGGTCAGGGTCGTCACAGCGGCCAAATCAAGTTGGGCTCCCATCGACTTTCAATACAGGACGAAAATACCCAGAAAAACACTTTTTTTCTGGGTATTTAAGTAGGATGTGAGGGGTCTAACTAGGGGTTTGTCATGATGCTGAATCCATTGCAAGCATTTGTTTTGCACAAAAAACATTCTTTGGGCTACAAATGGCCCCAGAAAACGATGGTTTAGTGATGAAAAGTGATGAGTCATCACTATCACTTTTCAGGGTTTTGCGGGTGTTTTCTGGAGCTGTGGCGACCCCAAAGGTCACCGACTCGGGCGCCCTAGCTAAATCATTAGAGCATTCCCTGGGCTACATCTGTGCAAAATTCTGCGCTTTTAGACTGATTAGCACGAGACAAAAAAAACCCCTAAGGCCTCCGACTAACATCACCCATATATGCATCGTTTTCTGAGGCCATTTCTAGCCCAAGGACTGTTTTTTGTGCAAAACAAATGCTTGCAATGGATTCAGCATCATGGCAAACCCCTAGTTAGACCCCTCAGATCCTACTTACCAGAAAAAAAATGTTCTGGGTATTTTCCTCCTGTATAGAAAGTCGATGGGAGCCCAACTTGATTTGGCCGCTGTGGCAACCCCGAAGGTCGCCGCCTCGGGCGCCCTAGCTAAATCATTAGAGCATGCCCTGAGCTACATCTGTGCAAAATTTTGCACTTTTAGACTGATTAGCGCGAAATATCCCTAACACCCCCGACTACTAGGTTGTTGGCACTCTTATTCTTGCAGGGGTGGAAAAAGTACTCACATTTATTGTATAAATAATCTGTTGGGGCACGGTCACACCAAAGTATTGTTGCCAGCTGATAAGAGGAATCTGCCAATGCATTTCAATGGGAATGGAGCGGGTTCTCCAAAAATCCAGAACATAGCAGATCTACAATTGAACTTGTAGATCAGCTATTTTCAATTGTGCGTAGGGCTGAAGTGGTTAATGTATGTTTTGTAATAATCAAAATCTACAAAATAACTACATGGTAACTAAAGGTTTCAAATAAATGTAGTGGAGAAAAAGTACAATGTTTGGATCCGAGATGTAGTAGAGTAGAAGTAAAAGTATGTGGAAAGACTCACGTAAAAAATCATCTTTAAGTAGCATGTGAGGGGTCTAACTAGGGGTTTTTCATGATTTTGAATTGCAAGCATCCGTTTTGCACGAAAAACATTGCTCATTCCGAAAAACTACCCCACAAAAAGTGATGAGTCATCACTTTTCACAGTTTTGTAGGGTCTATTTTTATCCTAAGGAATATCTTTTTGTGCAAAACAAATGCTTGGAATGGATTCAGAATCATGAAAAACCCCTAGTTAAACTCCTTACATGCTACTTGAAGAGTTTTTGGGGGGGGTATTTTAAAGGTAAAGTATTTTTACTTTACCCTACCTGTAATTGCGTCAAATGTTCAATCATGCATGTTCAAATCATAGACCATCTTCTCGCGTGCCACTCTTCCAGATACCCTTACTTTATCATGCCTACAGGTACATTAATCCTACAGAGAAAAATAAAATCCTGTTTTACAAAAAGCTACAAATAGTGATTCGAACATAGATGTTTTATTTAAATGACCCTTTACATTCACTGTAGTATTTGTTTATCTACTTAAAATGTCCAGGTGCTAAATGACCCAGTGCCCACTCGTCCAGGTATAGCCACATGTCCAGGCCTAGTGTCCAGTTTTTGTGCCCACTGATCCCAAAACTATGCACGGTGCCCACCTGCGGTGTATGTGTTTGTTGTACGTGCACTCCAAGGACGTGCTGGCCATTGGGAAAAGCGGGACAACTCCCGAACGGCCGGTTTATTCCCGGCCGGCCATTAGGAAAAAAATAAAAAATAAATGTCGGCCTTCGTTCCCTTTTGGGGGCTGGGCGGCCAACAAAGTAAATCGTCACTGTCGGGCAGAAACCTTGTAGGCCTATCTCCAAGTTTCAAATCTATACATTTTTTCGCAAAGAAAAGCCCTGCTTCATCATACAAGGCCGTTGCACAAAAGTAGTGAAAACAGCAGATCTACAAGCACACAATGCCTCGCACCCGCAA
Source organism: Nannobrachium achirus (assembly GCF_963921795.1). Taxonomy (NCBI): domain Eukaryota; kingdom Metazoa; phylum Chordata; class Actinopteri; order Myctophiformes; family Myctophidae; genus Nannobrachium; species Nannobrachium achirus. Next base: position 70,011,999 of record NC_137812.1, read on the forward strand.
GGCGTTGTGTGCTTGTAGATCGGCTGTTTTCACTGGTTTAAATAATTTTAAAATGATAAATTCAAAACAAACGGTTTTGGACATACAAGGTTTCCATCCGACAACGACGAAATATAACTCATGTACAGTAATTGGCCCACTGGCTTGTCACTTGTCATGATCTGAAATGGCAAATCTTTGAGTAGCAGCAGCAGCGCTATAGAGAGAGATCTCTCTCTATAGCGCGCAATGAGGGCCTATCCTCTTTTTCCCGACCTGAGTCAGGGGCCCAGCATGTCCCTGGTGCACTCCCCCTGCTGTTGAAAACCGAGCAACGCATTCTCATCTCAACTCATATAACTGCACCTTTATCTGTGAACAACTGTTATTTGTATTAATTGTTGCTTACATACATACTGGGGCTCGAGAACATGAGCTTCTGGCTACAAAGCCATATGCAGAACATTAGTCAAAACACAATGCTTTAAAGCGGTTTCATGAACATAAATGTGTGGTTTTAATTTACTTTACAAAAATTAAAATAGGGTCATATATGAGACCCACCTCTGCCTCGGTTTGCCCAATATTACGATTTATGTAATTTATTATTTTAATGTATTTATGTTTAAATACATGAATCACTGGCAGGATTCTACCACAACAGAATGGACAACAAAAACAAGAAAGGGAATAAGAATAAGAAGAATATGCTATTATTACTGTACTTTTGAGGAATGTATTTAAATTTTGACAGATTTGTTTTGACTGAAATCTGACTGAATATCCAAAGTCTACGTTTTTTTCATTTTTTAAAAAGTGTTTAATGACACATATAAAGCTTTACATAATGTTATTAAACACTTTAAATCAGTATCATGTTAAAAAATAAAAACAGTTAAGCACTAGCAGTCGACTTGGATTGTTCTTAGGTTTCGTTCAGCTGCCTTATGGTTGCTACTGTACTTAAAAACTCTGCCACAGTCTTTTGTTGTGGCTCATGATACTCTGGTATCTCTTGCCGGGTCAAGGGCGTGGCAGTGGGTGGAACAGTCTGTGGCTGGGATGATGTTTGTCCTTGATGATGGATTCAGCCTTGGCTGCGCATCGCCTGTCGTGTAGATCCTGTAGGGAGGGAAGTGCACCTCCTACGATGCGCTGAGCTGACCGCACCACTCTCTGTAGAGCATTGCGGTCCTGGACAGTACAGTTCCCATACCAAGCAGTGAAGCCACTTGTCAGGACACTCTCTATAGTTGCACCATAGAATGCCCTGAGGATGCGAGGGCTCACCCTGAAAGTCATTAGGCGTCGGAGACAGTAGAGCCGCTGCTGTGCTTTCTTCACCACACGTGTCGTGTGAGTGGACCATTTCAGATCCTCTGTAATGGTCAACCCAAGGAATTTGAACTCGCTGACTCGTTCTACCTCAACTCCACCGATGTGAACTGGATTATGTAACATTATGGTTCTGCACTATCAGAAGGATTTCCTCTAGAAAAGAACATTGTTTCTTTTAGACAGTGTAAAGAAAAGTCTAACCAAAGTGATTGACAAGATCAGAGGAACTGAGTTTCTACCATCTTTATGAAGACCAGGACTGAGGAATGGATAGAGCTTCTCAGTGAAGGTGCAGCCAGTAGAGATGAACTCTGGCCTCCACATCATAAAAGGAGACCAGACCCTCCTCATAATCCACAAACACTCCCACTTTCTGGAGCTCTTGTTTTACAGGGAGGAGGACAGCAGTGCGAGCAGAAGCCCAGTACTTATTTCCATTGTCCAACCCTATAGTCCAGTAACCATTGTTGGGACTCGGTGTGATTTTCCCTTTCCTGTCGATGGACTCTCCGGCCACTCCTAAATCCCAGCCAGTCTTCCCTTTAAAGGACAACTTTGTCTTTTTACAAGAAGGGTTCATATTTTAGATTGTAATTAGAGAAAAGAAAAAGTGAGTGTTAAAATGTTTTCATTTGCTTCGTTCTATTGTTTTATAGCGTTTACCGTGCTAAAATGTGGGGCATGTGTACACATGAGGGGCATGCGTACAAGTGGCTGAATATGTCTTTTTAGACACAATAAGCAAGCAGTTTCTTTATTGCTATTTACAGTAACACTTCTAGCCCCCATAAGTCACATCCAACCATGAAAGGTTGCGTTGTATCCTGGGAATGGGCTTATTATGTGTAAAAATGACATATTTAGCCACTTATATGCATGCCCCCAACCACTGAAATAAGAATCTCTAAATCAATAGAAAGAAGTAAATGAAATCAATTTAACACTCATCTTTTATATTCTTTAATTACAATCTAAAATATGAACCCTTGTTGTAAAAAAATAAAGTTGTCCTTTAATAACATGAACCTCAGCGTAAAACCTTCCTGAGGAGAAACATTGTTTTCCTAAGACACATGGACAATTGAATCTATCTTTGATGCCTGGGAGATTCTTTATGTTTCCATGACTCACTTGTTTTCCATCTTCAGACAGGATGAGGCTTGGACTTGCTGTATCAGGGTCCAGAGTTACATCCACTGCATTCTGCTGGATCCTCATCAGCTCAACACCATGCATCTTCTCCATCTTTTGACTGAATGTCTTCTCCAGCTGAGCCCCACAGCTGAGCCACAAATGTATTTTGGGTCCTTATGGGCGCCACCATCATTGTGGAAATCAACGTTCATTTGTAGAAACGGTACCATCTCGAATGCTATTGGCTGCTAACGGTCACGTGCAACCGCAGGCACACATGGGAGAATGTGGTGTTGATCCTCCCGAAATAAAGAACACGATGAAGAACACAGCAGGCTGGTATCAGTTTAGCTGGTTCAACGTTCCTCTCTCATGGGGCAACATGTGGGCAATCCTAATTTAGGGAGCTCAGTTGCCCAGGTGCCCAGATGTCTCCACCCCTAAGTGCCCACTCGTCCAGATGCCCAGTCATAACAAAGGTATGGTGTCCCGATGTCCCTAGTGCCCCCTGTCCCACTAGTATTCGTAATTTCTCCCCATTATTGGGCGTTTTGAATTATTAATTAATTTTTTGGGGGCGTAAATGGGGAACATAGAACCTGGGGAACATAGGTACGGTCCCAATAACGGACACTTTCTGTGGAAATTCGTTGCTTGTGGTAGCTTGCAATGACTTTATGAGGTTGTTTACCCTCTGGCGGCCAGGGGGTGCAAGTGCACCCATAGACACCCCTTAAAATCGCCTATGGTCAGGAGTCCAGTTGGCTGTGAAGATCAGGCCAGGGAGCACCGATGGCCTGTTTGAAGTGAGCTCTTCACACTCCCACCGCTAGTGATCAGTCTGTGTCGTTAGGGGCCCTGTTTATGAGTCTGGTATCACCAGGCTCACAAATAAAAAGGAGGAGGGTCCCTTAAAAACAAAGCATACTCAATCAATGGTTGAGCTTAAAGGTCACAACAATAGCAGACACACAGTGTGTGGCTTGAGACAGAGCAGAAGACTACAAAAAAAATGTATTATTTTTCCTACATATGTTCCAAATGTCACAAAATGTGGTACACATGATCTCTGGTCCCATACGATAAACATTTTCAAGTGAAATTGTGATAGTCCATACCGTTCATCCGTAATAGGCTTCCAAAGTTAGTGGGAGGGGCCTATTTCACAAAAATCACTAACAAAACGTCCAGTGAACACCAAATTTGAATCACATGCCAAGGGTCGTATACTCAACGAATCCCCAGAAGCATTTCCACTTTGATCCATAGGAGGAACCACAAATGTGCAAAATGCTCACTTTTACTTCCACATGAAAGAACATTCTACACATTCTAAGGTTTACTTGAGTATATCTGGTGTTCATACAGCATAAAAGATGAACATAAACGATTATTAAATCAAAAGAAACAATGATAAAGGAAATTTGGCGGCGCATGGCACCGGTGGTTCCAGCCGCCTGGCGACTACAACATGATGCAAGTTATTTCTGCCGACTGGATCAGAAACCTGTAAGTTGTACTGATCCCAGGCTCCCAGGGTTCCAGGGTTAAACATTAGTCATGGCTCTCAGTTCCCACCTGATGTCGTGTGGGAGTTCAGACCGCTCCAGTCCGTGCTGAATAACTGCTAGCTTGCATAATGTCTTCAGACTAGGACTCAAGTCTAGGATGTACAGGTGAGGGGATGTTGAGTTTCCCCCGAAGAGGACGATGCGGTCTCCCAGCATGCACCAGCACCAGTGAATACTACCGGACATGTCAGGTATGTTGCCCTTGGGCTCAACCCTCGTCCAGGAGAAGTTCTCTGGGTTGAGTTTCCACAGATGAACGAATCTAAGGTTGAAACCAGCCCTGTACAGCTCTCCATTGTAGGTAAAGGGCAAGGCGTCACGCCACAATGGTGCATGTCCGGGAGGAAGCTGTGCAGAGGGTGTGTTCAGCCAGCAGTTGGTCTCGGTGTCAAACACTCTGAAGGTGCGGTGAAACGTCCCACCATCCGACTCGTTCCACATGCCCCCAAGTACAAACATCTTTGTTCCGACGATGGTGGAAGAGTGATGTGATGAAGTAGGCGCTGTTGTGCCTCTGGTGTTAATTAAAGACCAGACCATTGTGGAGGTGTCCAACATGTAGGTGTCATTAGTGGTTCCATCATCGGAACTTCTTCTTCTTCCTCCATGGACATACATGATCTTCCCAAAAACACAAGCTGAGTGGAGGCACCTCCCCTCTGGAACGGTCCCTGACACCTTGGGTAGGAACCAGCTGTGGGTGTCAACGTCAAATGCATAAAGGACATTGCAGTAAGGAAACCCTCCCCAGACGTAGATAACATATTCTATCTGCACAGCTGTGTTGGCCTTACGCGTTTGCACCATCTCATAGTTCTCTTCAAACCTTGCAATTCTCACTGTGGTCAGTTTCCTCCAGCATAAAGACACTGTGTTGAAAACGTGCCCATTTATCTCATGGGTATCTAGCTCAATCCTGTTACCATAGCACTTCATAGAAAAGACGTACACCGCGTTCTGCACTGCAGCAGCAACAACTCCAAAGGTACCTACTCCACCCTCCACACTTACCGTCCAACGAAACATTTCTCAGACTGTTAAACTTAGATCTTTAAAGACTCGATCTGAACACCACACTGGAGTCCTAATGTGTGTGTCTATCACTTATATTGCTTCAGAGGCACAGATGTCACACAACGCCTGGCCAATCCACAAAAAACAATGATGAAATAAAGCCTCCCACTGTCAAGCTCGGCGCTGTTCGCTGCTCTTGGCAGAACGTTGCCAGATTCCTCCCGGTGTCTTAAAACTGGAACTACACCTCCTGAAGCTATTCACCTTATAAAGCCACATTGCCAGATGTACGCTAATTATCGTATGTGTACGATAATTTGACCCTCTGTACGATGTATGATCAATAATTCAAAAATTTCGGCATATCACCAAAAAGAGCGTGAATTCACTATTTTCCCTGGCTGCTGATCTAGGATCTGGTTTGGCTTCTCAAAATAAGCCAGGAAATCAGTCAATCTGACCCTAGATCTGTACTTGGAGGCATTAAAAACACCGGTTGCATCTTTCCAGACCAGTTTCAGGCTTTTATTTGTGTAAGCTCCAGGAAGGGCCAACGGCAGACAGAGAACCTGACGATTTTCAGTGACATCACTGTTTTTACTGCTATGCATTTACGAGTGCAGACTTTGAAGATTCTGTCATTTTCAACTACAGAGTGAATTCTCCAGGATAGTATTAGTCAAAAAATGACTTGCAAGACTCAGTTTGGAAGAAGCAAGATACAATAAGATCCCAAAATTAATAGCCTAATTATACATGAGCAGTGTTGGGCAAGTTACTTTAAAAAAGTAACTTATTACTTTACTAGTTACTGCTCTGAAAAGGTAACTAGTTACGTTACTCGTTACTAAATTTTAAAAGTAACCAAGTTACTAGTTACTTTACTTTACTTTAAAAAAATATATCAAAACGAATTTAAAAAAGGTTTTGTGTTATGGCACTGAGAGAAAAGACAACCCCCCTATCATTGTAATTGCAATCATCAAACAAAATGTAGTGGAACAATACAAACAAAATAGAGGTTTAGACATTTTGACAGGCATCTTTATTGAAGCCTCAACTTGCCACTTTCCATCAAGCCAGGTAGTGCACTAACAAAATAACCACTCTTTAGCCAGTTCCATGTCAACATCATTGTCAGTATCATGGTCATGGATGTTCAGTTAGTATCGTGGTCAGCAACAGTCAGTATCATGGTCAGAATCACCTCCATATCATGGTCAGTATCACGTCAGTATCATGGTCATTATTATAATCAGAATCATGGTCAGTAGACAGTAGCATGGTCAGTATCATGGTCAGTGTCAGGTCAGTATCATGTCCAGTATCATAGTCAGTATCATGTCAGCATCATGTCCAGTATCATAGTCAGTATCATGTCAGCATCATGGTCAGTATCATGTCAGCATCATGGTCAGTATCATGTCCAGTATCATGGTCAGTATCATGTCAGTATCATGGTCAGTATCATGGTCAGTATCATGTCAGTATCATGGTCAGTATCATGGTCAGTATCATGTCAGTATCATGGTCAGTATCATGTCAGTATCATGTCAGTATCATGTCCAGTATCATGTCAGTAACATGGTCAGTATCATGGTCAGTATCATGTCAGTATCATGGTCAGTATCATGTCAGTATCATGTCCAGTATCATGTCAGTATCATGTCAGTATCATAGTCAGTATCTTGTCAGTATCATGTTCAGTGTCAGGCAGAGTTGGGATCCGTTACTCTAAAAAGTAGTGCACTACATATTACATATTACCTTTGAAAAAAGTAGTGCCTTACACTACTTCATTACTCCATGGAGAAAGTAACTAGTTACACTACTCGTTACACTACTTTTGCGTTACTCCATAAAAAAAGTCTGAGATGCATTGCCAACATATATTAGACATATTAATATTTATTAGATACAATAATATCTAATACAATGCATTATATTGTTCAATGAATTGAGTCCCAGGGCTTACTGGTGGTCATTTGAATGAGTTTAATAATAATCTATCTATAAATGCGACAAATCTCTGTCTGTCTGTCTGTTTGTTTGTTTGTAATCCGCGTATCTCGAGAACCGTTCGTCCCACCGGCTTCAGATTCGGCACGCGCGTTCCCCGCCGCAGCGCGGAGTGCAGTGCCGGGCCTCGACCCGACCCGACTCGCGGTTTTCCGAAACCGGCGCGAAACGTTCGGAATCTCCTTATGCAGAGCTGATTGTTGACATCAGGCTGTTCCGGAGGAAATCGGCGCAAGCGCTGAGTCATTGTGACATCACTTCATAAAAGGCTCTGACATCACGTACGCCACATGAGTCAACACAAAATCTCTGTGAATGTTTATGTATGTATGTAATCCGCGTATCTCGAGAACCCTTCTTCCCACCGGCACGCGCGTTCTCCAGATATGGGCATAAAGTCTGACATCAGAGTTTTCTGCAACCGGTACTGTGTGTGCAGAGATCTTCATATATGGGCATAAGTGGACAAAGACAAACAGATGGTCAAAACGGGTCCTATGACAACAGGTATATTGGGGTTTGCATTAAAGGGTGGGGCATTCATGGGGTTTGCATTAAAGGGTGGGGCATTCATTCCCTATTTCAAATTCGGCACGTGCGTTCCCCACCGCAGCAGGTAGTGCAGTGCTCGGCCTCGACCCGACCCGACCCACGATTGTTTGAAAAAGCGACAGAAATCTCATATATGGGCATAAAATGGACGCAGATAAACAGATATCTCCATATATGGCATATATGGGCATACAATGGATGCAGAATCACAAAGATCTCCATATACGGGCATAAAAGGGACACAGACAGACAGATACAGAGATCTCCATATATGGGCATAAAATGGATGCAGATAGACAGATATCTCCATATATGGGCATAAAATGGATGCAGATAGACAGATATCTCCATATATGGGCATATATGGGCATAAAATGGACCCAGAACTATAACTGCAGTGATCTCCATATATGGACATAAAATGGACACCGACAGACAGATACAGATATCTCCATATATGGGCAAAAATGGACACAGGCAGACAAATGGTCAAAACGGGTCCTATGAAAACAGGTATAATGGGGTTTGCATTAAAGGGCGGGGCATTCATTCCCTATTTACATTGTTCCGAGTTGGCCAGGTCGCCGACTAGACGCTGGGCCGCCCGAAGGGCGGCCCAGCTTCTAGTAATAATAATAATAATAATAAAAACAATAAATAAAAATGATAATGTAATTATTTCGGAGCCTCTGGTGCCTTGTTGTAATTTAGGACTCCCATTGTGCAGCAAAAAAAACAGCTGCCATACATTCATGAGTTTATTCATTTATCCACCTGACATTATATAGCCTATATATGGTTCTGTTCTGTTTGTCAATTGTCAGTAAGTTTAAGTAGATTTCATTCCATTTGGCTCCTATGGATTTTACAGGCCAGGGGTGCACCCTCATTTTGGCGAGGGAGCACCCCCACCTCTCAGTAATTCCCGAAATTTACATTATAATACAGTAGATCAGCATTGGCTGGCCACAACAGGTTTGGCACACACTCCCATTGGTATGCAAATTTAGCCTTTTGTTTTCACCTGGCCGATTTGAGATGGGTAGTCTATCCTTCACTTAAAACATAGCACCCTCAGCCATTGTGGTCTGCCGCCGGCCCTGACCTAACCACTGCGCAGCACAGCAGCTGGGGAGAATGACCAACAAGGCGATTGATTTACTGTGTAGGCCTACACTCAAATAGTTCAAACAGTATCAAACTGATTGTATAGCTGCTGAAACGTCATGCTTAAAAAAGCGATATCACCGACGTTTTTTGCATAAGGATTAAGGATTATATTTATTCCGTCATCACAAGGACATCATGTCAGAGTGAGTTCACTTGTCGTGTCCTCAGAGTTCTCTCTTTCCCTCTCTCTCTATCTCTCTCAGCCTACATGGATTAGTAGGCTAATTCATTCCTTTGGCTTGCTTATTTCGTGGTTGTGGGTTATTGTATCACATGTAGGATATTAATCTAGATTGTTAAAGCAACTGTCGGGTTTGCGCACCGTAGATATGCGCTGCCTGCCACATTTGCGACTTTTTTCCCCTCTTTTTTCTCTCTCTCTCTATCTCTCTCAGCCTACATGGATTAGTAGGCTAATTCATTCCTTTGGCTTGCTTATTTCGGGGTTTTGGGTTATTGTATCACATGTAGGATATTAATCTAGGTTGTTAAAGCAACTGTCGGGTTTGCGCACCGTATTATGCGCTGCCTGCTGTGTGACTTTTTTTCCCCTCTTCTCTCTCTCTTCCTAAACTTTACCTAAAGTAGGGGAGTGTACGTTTATTATCCACTAGGGGGGGCTGGTTGACAGATTGTAACTTTTAAAAAAAATCCTTGCCCCCCCCCCCCAACCTTCAGATTTTTTTTGGTGATCCCCCCTGCGTGACTTGAAGAAAATGCATGACCCCCCCTCCCCAATAAACGATATATACATATATATATATATATATATATATATATATATATATATATATATATACATACACACGCACGCACGCACGCACGCACGCACGCACGCACGCACACACACACACACACACACACACACACACACACACACACACACACACACACACACACACACACACACACACACGCACACACACACACACACAATATAGCACCCTATTTGACAATTGATTGATTGATTGATTGATTGAGGGTACAGAACAGTACAGTTCATTGATACAAGATTAGCCTCGGAAACCCAGGCATTTTATTTTGGCAATAGGATACAAGATCAACTAAAAGGACCACAAGAAAGCTTTTGGGATTAAATGTGGGTCTCTTTGTACTCAACTAATACAGAAAGGGTCCATTTGGTTCCACAACACTCAAAACAAAAGAAAGATTGAGCAACTGTGAACAGATATAAAATCTAAAATCATAGTTTAAAACCAAGCTGTTTCTCCTATACCTCCTTCCCTGCCGAAAGCCTTGTTATTGCCTTGAACTAACAATATTTGACAGATATGACTGCTTACACATTTCAGTCTCAGGCCACATTCTCATACATAATTCGGTAGTCAGTGCAACATTCTTGCATATAGGATACGTTTGCTCCACTTTGTCAACCGCAACAAGCCTTGCTTAGTCCACGTCTGTCCACGGCACATGTATGTATCCAAGCTGACTAATAATGCATCCTCCATTTCCCTGTGAATATTAATTCTTCAAGTTCAACCACAATGTAACCAGGCGGTGACCAAGCAGGGTAGCCTAGCCCTATTTACCTGCGGTCGGAAACGGGCGATAAAAAAAAACGAGCGGCGGCCAGCAGACTCGCAAAATCTTGCAAGAAACCAAACAGCAACTACTTTAGCAAGATAACGTCTCTCTCTCTCTCTCTCTCTCTCTCTCTCTCTCTGTGTGTGTGTGTCTCTGCGCTCCGCGCATGAAGCGTCTCCATTTGGACATGATTTGGAACAGAGCGAGAGAGAGATGGAGAGAGAAAGCGAGAGAGCAAACAAATCCTGCCTACAGGATTACGTTTTGTTCTTCTGGTTTAAGTTCTTCATGGCTCGGTCAATTATGAAGCCGTCACCTCTTCCTTGGAAAGCCCCACTTCCATGGACTGTATTGTGTCCCTATTACATCTAAAGATGTATAACGTTGGCTGATCTACCAGTGCGCCATGCAGTGCGCTCCCAAAATGGACATTTCCCGACATTGATTTGCTATATAAAACCATATTTGATAGATATAACTATCATCTACAATTACTTATTGTAGAGAACGTTATAGGCTATAGGGTATTTTAGCCTAGTGCGCAATGCCACCCTGGCAATGCCGATACGAAATTAAATATGGCATTCATATTATTCAAGTTATTATAGTCTACAGCCTACCAAAAGCTGTATGGTTTAAAGTAGGCCTAATTAATATACGTATAGGATATACTGCAGCACTCGTGTGTAAAGCCCTGTGTTGGTTCTTCTGTTCGCTTCACAATCACTTTTGTAGAATGCAACACAAACTCGAAGCACTGCACTGTCAGCGCCGACTGCCGCCGAGTCGCCGACTGCGCCCAATGAATGCGTTACAGAAGCGGAATATACCAAGTTAATCAGGGGGAACTTGATAAATATAGGGGAGTAAACACTATGAAAAATAACAAAAGAAAACATTTTTTTAATACAAAATTCAACAAATTAAAGTTGCATGGACCCCCCTCCAGCCAAAATAAAAAAGTCATGGTCCCCCCTGACAATCAAATTATTATTTGAGAACCCCCCCTCGCTATGGACTATACCCACCTTAAGTATTAGACGAACACTCCCTAGGCTAATTCATTTCTTAGCTTGATGTTATAGGCCTACATATCCTTAGTTGGGGTTTTTGTTGTATTGGGTGACTGTTATCAAATGTCGGGTGCCTGCTGGCTGCTGCTGTTGATTGCAGGCAAGTCATAGTCACCGTGACCTGCTGCACTGACTGACTTGTGTTTGATTACCTTTTCTCTGGATAGTTATTTTAGTGAAATGACAGTTCCAATGTTCTAAAAGACAAGTGGTGATGTTTACAATCGGTTCCTGCTGAAGGCAGAAGCAGGAGCACGAAAGTAGCGAGTAGCGAGTAACGCAACCAGGCAGTATTTGTAGTGTTATTACTATTTCGGAGGAGTAGTACCGTTACACTACTCGTTACCGAAAAAAGTAGTATTATTACAGTAACGCGTTACTTTGTAACGCGTTACACCCAACTCTGGGTCAGGTCAGTATAATGTTCAGCAACTCAGTGTGGACGGGCCGTGGCCCGGGTTTAGTTTATAGAATTAAGATTCAAAAAGACCCTTCAATATATTCAACTCAGGTTCAAAAATATACAGGTGACCAGTAAAAGATGGGCTGACAAGTATTTCCCCCAAGATTACAGTCTTTATTAAACAAGGCAATGATAAGAACACTTTATTATATCGAAAATAGCAATTAAAACAATCATAAAAAGGGAACAGGTCTAGGCCCTATGTAGTGCAAACAGTAGAACAAAGGGAAAGGGGAACGCTGCAGGTTGGCTGGCCGTAGCCAAAAGGGAAGGGGACTAGCAACAAAAAGGTGTCCTACACAACCGCCTTAAGGGCCAAAACTAAGGCATTCAATAAGGTAAAGAGCATGCAGGGAAGGTGAGTGCAGAAATACCAATAGTAAGATGGTGGGGGAGGGGCACCGCTGTGAGCCTAAACCTCCACCGTCAGAGGGCCACCGTGCACCAAACCTGCAGGCTCGGAAACAGAGAAAGGGCAAAAGTTAGTCGTCAAATAGTAACCCGATTCAAATAACCCTGGGTACTTATGTAACTTGCCAATATTGTTTGCAACACTAGATAACGATGAAACAATACATCAGTTTAAATTAGTTCTTGGGGGAAAACTCAACGTTTAAGAGTGCGTAAAGAACAATGACAATAACCAATAATAATATTATTAAACCAAACAAAACAAAAGGGGATCAAATGCAAACAAAACCCAAACTGAACAAAACGGCAGTGGCAGTCTATCTATAAAAGAAATAAATCACATATGTTAATAACTATAACACACACATATATATATATATATATATATACACACACAGTATATCTATTATATCAAAGCAAACAAAAGTGACCTTTACCTCAAAACTAAAACACAAGGCCCATGGCGATAGGGAATCAAGCACACGGCATCAGTCTATTGGAGCAGGGCCTACAGTGTGACAAACAGAAAGGTAAGTTTCAAGGGCAAACATTGTAATGCTTTTCCCTATTACGGACAGTGACCTTTACCTCCAAACTAAAGCACAAGACACGACAGGGCATCATCAATCACACGACATCAATCTACGGAGCAGGGCCTACAGTGTGACAAACAGAAAGGTAAGTTTCAAGGGTAAATATTGTGATGCTTTTCTCTATTACAAACAACATGAACCTACCAGGGCATGGGACCGAATAGCCTGCAACCTGCTACCACCAAGACAAAAGGAGGAAGGCCCCTACAAGTGTGGCTTTTATAGTCCAACCAATTCATGAAGCAGGAAGTGGGGGGAACCCTGGCCTGTCTCTACGGTAGCTCAGGAAGGACATTTCTGACTGGCTACATTCTACCCCCCAGGTACTTAAATTGGCGGCCCGACAATTTGTTAAGACCAGGGCCTGAATAGTGGTACACAAGAATTGCTAGAGCCAAGTATCTGGAAATTTGCAGCCCCGTTTGTACCACTTCGTACGGTTACTGGTAGATGGTGAGGGTTCGAGTGCCTACCGGCCGTCTCGCGGTTGGATCTTCTTACCTCGGGTTGGGGGGGTGGAACGGACGTGGCGACGGTAGCGGCCTCTGGCAAAGCTGTTGTCTGATGGTTCACTGGGTCTGTCTCAGGTGGCATGTGCCTTGTGACTGGCCGAGCTTTCCTTGTCCCCGTCACATGCCTAACCCCCAGCCACAGGTCACGCTCTCCTGCATCAGGGCTCGTACTGTTGGGATTAGGCCAAGCTACGGGGGGTGGATGGCTGCCAGGGACAGGTTTGAGCATGGAGCGATGAACGTGACGCACCTCTGTCAGCCTGTATTGTGGCGCAACCGCATAGACTGCACCGCCCTGCTTGGGAGGTCTGACCACCTGGAAAACTTCTGTGGCCCAGGCATCCTGGATTTTACTCCTTCCTCTATGGGAGTGGTCTCGGAGATAGACGTTTTGTCCTGGTGGTAATACATCCCCCTGGTTCCGCTGGTCTGCTCTCTCCTTCCGTTGGGCTGCTGCCTCTTTCATCCTCTCTCTGGCGTTCTCTACCGCCACTTGCAGTCGCCTCTGGTGCTCTCGGACCCAGTCGCAGACTTCACCTGCAGTCGGTTCATCCACTCTGCCCAACAGAAAATCCACAGGCAGGTTAGGTTCACGGCCAAACATTAATAGGTATGGGGACTGACCTGTGGTCTGGTGGGGCGTGGTGTTGTAACTGAACACAACCTGCTGGAGATATTCTGGCCATCTGTGCTTCTGCTCGGCTGACAGGGTGCGAAGGAGGTCGTGCAAGGTACGGTTGAAGCGCTCGCACTGGCCATTTCCTTGGGGGTGGTAAGGGGTGGTCCTAGACTTCTTGATGCCATAAAAGTCACACAGTTGGTACACTATCGTGTTTTCAAAGCTGCGACCCTGGTCCGAGTGCAGACGAGCTGGAACACCATACTTATAGAACCACTCCTTGGTTATCACGTCTGCCACTGTGGAGGCTCGCTGATCTCTGGTAGGGATGACCAGAGTAAATTTGGAAAAGACATCCGTCAACACCAGCACTTGTTCCCTCCCATCTCTAGCAGGCTCTAGAAATGAAAAGTCAATGGCCAAGATTTCATTAGGTCTGGAAGCTAGCAGATGACCCATGGGGGCTCGAACCTGTGGCTGTGTATTCTTAGCAACACTGCATCTCTCACATGTTTTGCACCAGTCCTTAATCATGTTCACCATACCTGGCCAATAACAGCGCTGTCGAATAAGTTCTGTAGTGCGTTCAATACCTTGATGGCCATGGTGGGTATGCAGTTGCCGAAACACTTCTCCCCTCAGTCCCTCAGGAAGCACCAGCTGGTACACCTGCTCTCCACCATCAGGCCGTTGGTATGTCCTACACAGGAGCCCATCTCTCACCGTCAGACGGTCCCACTGACGGAGTAGCCTTAATGTGTCGGGCTGGAGTCCCTGTTTCTCCACCCGGCCTGGCATCCGTCGTTGCTGGTGAAACAGAAGGACCTGGCTAATGTCTGGGTCGTCGCCCTGAAGCGCCATCAGGTCCTCAGTGGAGCGCTCTGGAACAGCACAAATGGCATGTTGGAGATTCGACCTGGCCTCCACGACAGCCCCCTGAACCACCTCTGGCACAGGAGTCCCTGGGCGACACGGGCCATTTACCGTTTCACCTTCAGATGCATACTGTCTGGACAAGGCGTCTGCATTCTGGTTGCTGCGTCCTGGGCGGTACCGCACTGAATAATCAAAAACTGCCAACTCACCCACCCAACGCTGCTCCGTAGCCCCCAATTTGGCTGTGCTCAAGTGACTGAGGGGGTTGTTGTCGGTCCATACTGTGCATTTGTGGCCCAGCAAGTACTCACGAAACTTTTCGGTCATGGCCCACTTCATGCCCAAGAACTCCAGTTTCATAGAGCTATAGTTTTTCTCAGAGGGATTGAGGCTTCGGCTGGCATAGGCAATGGGCCTGACCCTGCCTTCCTGCTCCTGAGAAATGATCGCCCCCAGACCATCATGACTGGCATCCACTTCTAAAATGAAAGGGAGTTTAAAATTAGCATAGGCCAATACAGGTGCAGTCACAAATCTTGCCTTGAGTTGTCTGAAGCTGTGTTCACACTGGGGGGTCCAGGCATCCTTCAGGGAAATACCCCGCCGTCGATGGTTCTTCCCGGTCAGTTCCGCAACTACTTTATGGAGGGGGGCAGCTAGCTTGGCAAATCCCTCGACAAAACGTCTATAGTAGCTTGCAAAACCAAGGAACGACCTGAGATCGGACACAGTACCTGGAGTTGCCCAGTCAGCTACAGCCGCAACCTTCTTGGGATCTGTTGAGACACCAGCGGCAGACACTACGTGTCCCAAGTATTGTACCTGTTTTTGGAAGAAATGGCATTTCTCCAGTTTTGCTTTTAATCCCTCCTTCTGAAAGCGTCCCAACACTAAATCAAGGCGACTGAGGTGCTCATCAACTGTAGAGGAAAACACAACAACGTCATCAAGATAAAGCAACAGGGAATTGCAGTGTTGATCGCCAAACATTCGTTCCATCAGACGTTGGAACGTACTGGGAGCATTGCATAAGCCAAATGGCATCCTTTGAAACTCAAATAAGCCAAACGGTGTGCAAAATGCAGTTTTTGACTTGTCCTGTTCTGTGACTGCTACCTGGTGGTAACCACTGGCCAAATCAATCGTGGAGAACCACTGGGCTCCTGACAGGGCATCCAAGGACTCCTCAATCCTTGGCAGGGGAAAGGCGTCCTTTCGTGTTTTGCCATTCAGCAGCCTGTAGTCTACACAGAGTCTTAGTTTCCCATCCTTCTTCCTCACTAGGACAATAGGAGAGGCATAGGGGCTACAACTTTCACGGATGACTTGGCTGTCTAGCAATTGACGTATGTGGGCCCTGGCTTCGTCATAGTCAGAGGGTGGAATTCGCCTGTATCTTTGCCTAATAGGGGCATCGTCAAGCAAAGGAATGTCATGTGTCAAAATGTTAGTACAACCAAGGTCCAAGTCAGAAGTTGCAAAAACAGTTTCCCTTGTGACCAACAGGGATCTAGCCTTTCTCTGGTCTAACTCAGATAGTGCAGATAAATCCATAGAGTTGATGTGCTCTCTAACTGTGCTGCTCTTGACTTCATGACTGGAAATTGTAGCTGTAACCCCCCCTAGCTCCTGTTCTACTGCAGATACTCCCTCTGGCAGACTTATGATCTTCGCCTGACTCAAAAGTCCTATAGCGAAGCGGGGGTGCAAGAGAACATCTGTCGAACCCACATTTACTATTGGCAGATACACCGTACCTTTAGTTACGGTGACCATTGCTGGGGAGATCAGCACACACTCAGGGAGGCCGTCATTTAGGGGCTCAATCAGTGCAGCACCTGAGGATTTACTAAAATGAGATGAACATGTCGCAGTCACCCACTTAACTGTACCCCCAGGTATAGTAATGGGCCGCCTACCTCTCAACCGTGCCAATCCCTTCTTGGTTTGCTCTGCCTGGGACTGAGTCTGGTGGCAATGCTGTAGTGCCTGCCGCCACACAGGGGGTGCCTGTTGTATCATAGGGAGGTCAAAGAGATCAAGGCCATATTGACTAAATAACTGTTGGTAACACTCCCCGATTACATTCATGCCCAAGACACCAGGCATGCCGGAAGGTGCCGTTTGACCCGGGGGGTCTTTTACAACTAGAACACCTCGCTGTGGTACGACTCTGCCAAAAACTGTAACGTCCAGCTCTATATAACCCACATATGGAATGGCTAGTCCATTAGCCGCACGCAGCTGAAGCCAGCGACAAGATTTAGGTGCGCCCTGGAAATGCTGGAGGAAATAACTTTCAGCAATGGTAGTAACCATAGATCCTGTATCTAAGAGGAGATTAACAGATACATCGCCCAAGCGAACATTCACCTCCGGACATGGTGCCACCAAATTAGAGGGAATGGTCGGGACCTCTGAGCCTTTGTAATCCCCACCTGATGTGTGACTCCTTACATCAGGGGGGAGAAGTTTCCCGCATCCTGGGCGGCAAGGGTTGCTGATGCAGGATAAGGTGCCCTAGGTGGCTGAACATGGTAGTTAGTACGTTCATTCCTGCACTGATTTGCATAGTGCCCTGGTTTTTGACAACGTCTACATATAATGGCATTTGGGTAGGTCTGAGTAGCAGGGGGCCTGGAGGCTGCCTGAAGTGCAAATAGACCTTGTGTCAATTTATTAAGCTGCTCTTGTTGGTTCTGTAGCATGGATTTTAATTCAGCCATTTCAGTGTTAGCGGAAATAGAAGGTGTCTTACTCTCTGAATACTGCATCGCACTAAAAGATGGAACAGAGTAACTCCTACCCCTTGGCTGTTCAGGTCGCCCCTCCCGCTCCCAGCGAATGGCCTCTCCTCTTACGTCGAGGAGGCTGTACTGAGGGTGTTGTCGCATAACTCGCTTTAACTCCCTGCGCAGGTTAGGGTCAAAAACATGCTCGACAAACTGGTCTCTAAGAAGGGTTGTGCTACCCTGCATTTCTCTTGGGGCACAACGTTCAACCTGTTCCATAAGACAGTTCAAAGCATGGGAAAACTCCTGGAGTGATTCCCCCTCCTGCTGTTTCCTAGAAAAAAAACACTGCTGCAAAGAAACATAAGATTTTGAACAACCGTATAAATCTTCCAGGATAGTTAGCACTTTGTTAGGGTCCTCCCTTTCTGCCCTAGGTCGGTACCTAATTTCGTCTTTTGCTGCCCCCTCCAGGTGATCATATATAAAGTAAGCTTGGTCTATAGGTCTCAAATGTCTGGTTCTCAAAGTAGCCCGCATCTCCTCTACCCAGTCCCCCACTGGAATCCCAGATGTCCCCCTAAAAACCGGACATTTTCTTTCTCTTGGGATATAGAGCAAACGTTCAACAGGGAGCGGGTTAGGGGCAGTGTCTTCGGGCTCGCCATCAGAGTCACTAGTGTCTGAATCGACCTGTTCTGGCCGAGAGGCTACTCTGCCCTCGTGCTGACCAGGTGCTGCTCTGTCTTGCATTAACTGGGCTTTATCCGCCCGTAGCTGTTGGACCAAGTCTCTCAATTCCTGCAGTTCCTCGGCCATGACACCACCGAGGTCAGAATCAAAGCAGCAGTTAATGGGAGCACTTCAGCTGGGAGAATTTTGCAAGGCAGCTCTGGGGCTCATCCAGGGCTTCGACCTACCCACTGCCGTTTTGTTTTAATCCCCCCCAAATGATGTAACCAAATAAAACTAAGTGTAAACTAAGTAAAAAAAATTTATAAATCCTTGTCACATAAGCCCATCTTAAACAAAGGTCACTGTATCCTGCCCGACAACGCCAGTTTGTGGACGGGCCGTGGCCCGGGTTTAGTTTATAGAATTAAGATTCAAAAAGACCCTTCAATATATTCAACTCAGGTTCAAAAATATACAGGTGACCAGTAAAAGATGGGCTGACAAGTATTTCCCCCAAGATTACAGTCTTTATTAAACAAGGCAATGATAAGAACACTTTATTATATCGAAAATAGCAATTAAAACAATCATAAAAAGGGAACAGGTCTAGGCCCTATGTAGTGCAAACAGTAGAACAAAGGGAAAGGGGAACGCTGCAGGTTGGCTGGCCGTAGCCAAAAGGGAAGGGGACTAGCAACAAAAAGGTGTCCTACACAACCGCCTTAAGGGCCAAAACTAAGGCATTCAATAAGGTAAAGAGCATGCAGGGAAGGTGAGTGCAGAAATACCAATAGTAAGATGGTGGGGGAGGGGCACCGCTGTGAGCCTAAACCTCCACCGTCAGAGGGCCACCGTGCACCAAACCTGCAGGCTCGGAAACAGAGAAAGGGCAAAAGTTAGTCGTCAAATAGTAACCCGATTCAAATAACCCTGGGTACTTATGTAACTTGCCAATATTGTTTGCAACACTAGATAACGATGAAACAATACATCAGTTTAAATTAGTTCTTGGGGGAAAACTCAACGTTTAAGAGTGCGTAAAGAACAATGACAATAACCAATAATAATATTATTAAACCAAACAAAACAAAAGGGGATCAAATGCAAACAAAACCCAAACTGAACAAAACGGCAGTGGCAGTCTATCTATAAAAGAAATAAATCACATATGTTAATAACTATAACACACACATATATATATATATATATACACACACAGTATATCTATTATATCAAAGCAAACAAAAGTGACCTTTACCTCAAAACTAAAACACAAGGCCCATGGCGATAGGGAATCAAGCACACGGCATCAGTCTATTGGAGCAGGGCCTACAGTGTGACAAACAGAAAGGTAAGTTTCAAGGGCAAACATTGTAATGCTTTTCCCTATTACGGACAGTGACCTTTACCTCCAAACTAAAGCACAAGACACGACAGGGCATCATCAATCACACGACATCAATCTACGGAGCAGGGCCTACAGTGTGACAAACAGAAAGGTAAGTTTCAAGGGTAAATATTGTGATGCTTTTCTCTATTACAAACAACATGAACCTACCAGGGCATGGGACCGAATAGCCTGCAACCTGCTACCACCAAGACAAAAGGAGGAAGGCCCCTACAAGTGTGGCTTTTATAGTCCAACCAATTCATGAAGCAGGAAGTGGGGGGAACCCTGGCCTGTCTCTACGGTAGCTCAGGAAGGACATTTCTGACTGGCTACATCAGCGTAAAGGTAAACAACAACGTAGCAGTGCTACTAGTGCAATATGAAATAAAAATGTACACTCTAACAGCAGTGTAAAGTTAACAATACCATTTTGGCAATGTGCAGTGCAAGTGAAACAACTGCACTCTTTTGGCAGTGTAAGTGCAACAACAATTACACAACAACAACACTCTTGGCAGTGTAACAATAAAATAAAAAATAATAAACTGTCTGTCAGACTGTCATTACAAACAATATTAAATCAATTGAAGACATCTTCAACATTGGCAGATAAACAAACTATGTTCAGCCTCACAAATAACAGTAAAACAATTTACCTCACATGTGGCCATTTAGCATAAACAAAATAAATATTGTTGGATAAACTTAAGAAAAAAGTGCTTTCAGCCTTTCAAGTAAATACAGATACCTTGAGATGCTTTTCAGTAAGACTGCAATGTCTGTGCAATGCAATGCATAACAATAGGTATTCAACAAAAGTGGGCTAACACAATACACCCTTCGGTCTCTTTTGTCCAGCAGAGGGCAGTGTTATCTCTGTGTCTACCCCTCTCAAAATATATTAGTATTTATTCCCAGAAAACATCCATCCATTAATGTCTTCTTTCCTAGTGCTCAAGCCAATGATTGTACCTCAAAAGGAGAAGCTTCTCAAACTTTTTATCTGCTAGCCTGTTCCTCTTCGGAGTCAGAATCAGGCTCCCCAGGCTAAAGAGTCTTTCTACTGGGGCACTGGATGGAGTGGCTGCATTGAATCTCAGAGATATTTTCTTTATCAAAGGATATTGATTGAGAGTTGCTATCCCTGTTGCTCCTGATTTGAGGTAATCAGCTACTTGAGTTTCAGCAGGGGAATCCACTTCCTCTGAGAAGGAAAAGAACGCTGCCTCTTTGGCAGACCCTGCGCTGTGCTGTGGTGTTGGGTTGGGTGCACTTGTACCTAGATAGATAGATAGATAGATAGATAGATAGATAGATAGATAGATAGATACCTTTATTATCCCAAGGGTGAAATTCAGTTGTCCAGTTGTAGCATAGCAGTATACAGAGAGGTAAGACAAAAGATAGATAAGAGTAAAAAAAAAAAAAAAAAAGCAGTACAGTAAAGAAAAGGTGTACCTGGTTGCTGCTCCTGCTCCAGCAGGGCCAGTTTGCGGCATTCTGCTAGAAGACGTGCCTTGGCCTGATCTTTCCTCCCCTGGTCATCCAACCAACGTAGCTTGAACCTGGGTAGTGTCGCAGCAGCCAGGAGAGCATCTTCATTTGCAAGAACCCTTGCAAATCTTGTTTTGACAGACTGAAATTATGTGCAAAAGAAAAACAAATATTGAGTTGTAGATAATGAGCAAATTGAGCATAGTTAAAAAAAAGATTGCATTATAAATTATATATATATATATACATGCATATAGTTTCATAATGTGTATTTCTTTAGGGACACAAATGTGTAGGCCTAACCTACTGTATATGGCAGGTGTGCTGTTAGTACATTGTACACTTTACAGCTAAAATGCTTGGCAGGTTTATTGTTTCACACATACAGTACACATCAATCACACCCATATGAGTGACATTTATACAATGCAACGCAAGAGGGCTGATTGGTTACATTTAAAGCAAAATAAATCAGTTCTTACCTGTACAATTGCATCTGGTAGGCCAACAAGGATTTGTAGTCCATTCTTCTTTTCCAGAGTATTGTATATCAATCTTTCCAGTGTGGGTAGAAGTGTGCCATAATAACAATTCTCCTCTCCCTGAAGAATGTCCAGTGCCACAGAAAGTGGCCCCATGACACTACAGTATTCTCTGAGAAACTGAAGTTCTCTTTCACTGAGAAATTTCATTTGGAGTTTGGAGAAGATGGCGTTCAAGTCCATCACTGGTATTCCAGAAATTCGATCCAGAGCATCATAAAAAGAATTCCACCTAGTTGTGCAAGGTACTAGCAGCTTCTTCTTAATAACATCGTCCACAATTTCAGAGGCATTTGGTGATCGACTGGCTTTGTTCCACAACCCTGTACACTTTGTGGTAGTGCTTCTGTAGACTGTTTTTGTTTCAGGTGTTGACAGCAACCACTTATCCACGTCAGTGCATGAGATGAGGTTCAATGTGTGTGATGCACATCTCTCATGTGGGGGTAAGGTAATCACATCTACATCATCATCATCGTCATTAGCAGCACCATCCAGCAATACAGCCTCCATATTTGTAAAGGTCACCTCATCATCCTCTGCGTCCATATCTTCATCCTCATCTTGTGGTGGTTGGTACATTTTGAAGGCCTTGACAAAATTAGAGCCATTATCTGTGACTGTTACTGTTATTTTTCGGGATATGCCATGAGATGAGTGAACGTTATCCAGCTCAGTTGCAATACTGTCATATGTATGCCGACCTTTAAATCTTCTGCATGCCAGGGCTGCTTTCCCACGCTGGAGGCTCTGTGGGTTTATCCAATGTGCAGTTACACCAAGAAAGCTTTTATTATGAGCAGTCCATATGTCTGCAGTGGTAGAGAGATATTCTAAATCATCAAATGTTTTTTTTAGCTCAACTTCCATTTTGGCATATTCTGTGTCTAAATATTTGGAAAATGTCTTTTTGCACTGCATCCCAGTATTCTTTGTCACTGGTATTTTGCTGACTATGTCTTTGAAAGAGACGGACTCAACAGTTGACAGTGGCCGCATATCTTCGACAACATACCTGCCAATCAATCTGTTTAGTTGCCTCTGGGTGAGAGGAGCCTGTGCATGGAAATCAAGTTTTGCCTGTTTAGGTGGAGGGGGTCCATCACTGGAGGTAGAGGCGGCGTTGGGATCTTTGTCGACAAGTTTAATAGCCCCATGAACTTTAGTTAGGTGTTTCAGGAGGTTTGCATTGCTGGTACATGATGTGGCCAGCGTTTTCTCTCCTGCACACAGTTTACATTTCACAGTTATATTTTTTTCGTCCTTTTTTCCTACAAAGATAAAATAATGGCTATATTTCCACCCAGCTAAACTGGTAGACTCGTAGTCGTCGGCGTTATCCATGTTGTTAC
This sequence comes from Nannobrachium achirus, assembly GCF_963921795.1. Taxonomy (NCBI): domain Eukaryota; kingdom Metazoa; phylum Chordata; class Actinopteri; order Myctophiformes; family Myctophidae; genus Nannobrachium; species Nannobrachium achirus. The sequence goes on from NC_137812.1 coordinate 70,035,056, forward strand.
TTGTTTGTGTTCGTCTCCGTGTTGCTTTCCATGTGTGTGTGCTGCAGTCACTGTTGTGCGGTGTGTTTGTGTGTATTTCCCCGCCCAGGTCTGTTTCTGATTGGCTTAGCCTGTAATGTTAACCTAGGTCAACCAATCATCTCTCCTCTATTTGTTTACGTTAGTGTGCGCGCTGCATGACTGTGAGAGTTACCACAGACACATGCAGGCCAGGGGAAGTTTATGACAGGGCAGGCAGGGAGGGGAGGGAGGGGAGTGGAGGCTCCGCTCTGTCTGTTCTCCACTGCGGAGAGAGAGAGTTCATTTGGACCACTGAAAGTAACTAGACACTTTACACTACGGTAACTAGAACGACGTTATTGGAATGGGAAAGGTAACGAGTTACGTTATTAGTTACAGAGAAAAGTAGTTTCGTTACGTAACGCCGTTACAAGTAACAGCGTTCTTCCCAACACTGTACATGAGAGACAAGCGTATCTGGGTATCGAAAACCTCAAGGTATGTGTCCATGACGTGTCTACTGTACCATCACGCGGCCACTTAAACTTAAAATGTCCAAGGTCACATGACAGTTAGCACGCAGCAGAATATAGTGACGTTGGTAAACCTAGGATAGGAAATGAAGAACAATTTATTTGTATTAGGGGTTTTTGCAGGACATGCTTTGATTGGGTAGCAGGACGTTTGATGAAATTCACTCATAAATACTCACACTACTCACTTCACACTAGGTTGCGCCAGCAGAGTGCGCAAGTACTGCGTTCCGTGGCGTATCTGTTTGTGTTTGCGCCCGTACGCTAATCAGGGACCAGCGTTCTTGGTGACGTCACCACCAACACATGGTTGACCTGATAGACTGTAAATAACAAGGCGCAAGTTGGCACATCGTCAATGCGTTGCAATGCGACACATTGCGAGCTTGTAGATCTGCTAGTTTCAAAATATCTGAAATGGGATTCTGCATTTCTGCATAACAAGTACTTTTACTTTTGGTACATTTTGATACTTAAAGGGGATGACCACCCATTTTCAATATTGAACTATGTCATTAATATACCTTAGAGGAGTTGTGTGGAAATTAAAATAAAAAGTTCCCCCTCTTCTGTGTTGCCTAGATTTTGGGGTTTGTATTGTAAATTACAATGTGTGATGTCATCAAGTTTTACTTTACAATACAAACCCCAAAATCAATCCTCCAGTTCTAGGCAACACAGAAGGGGGGGGACTTTTTTCCTATTCCCACACAACTCCTCTAAGGTATATTAATGACATAGTTCAATATTGAAAATGGGTGGTCTTACCCTGCTATCCCGGACCTCTTACCCCACCATCCACTATCCAGGTCCCTTACTGCCCCCCCAAACACTCTCCAGGTCCCTTACCGCCTCTCTATCCACAGAGAGGCGGCAGTGTGCAGCTGAACTCACTGTATGCTGTGGTATTGTATTTGCTATTAGTCGGGGAGCCACAGGCCCGAAAGCTCAAAGAATAGGATTTTACCTGTGACGTCATGACATTTTTTTGTTTTTCCTATTCATTTGGTCATTAAGGTACACAGTATGAGAGGCCTGCTCTGCGGGAAACATTGCGAAAAAAGGTTATGGCCATTTGTATATTCACTCCATCGACTTCACTAAACAGGAAAATAATACAAAAAATAAATTTGCTTTAAGAAGCATGTGAGGGGTCAAACTAGGGGTTCTTCATGATTCTGAATCCATTGCAAGCATTTGTTTTGCATGAAAAAACATTCCTTGGGCTAGATTTCGGCCTCTCAAAACTGCGATTTTTGTTGACTCATCACTTCACCGTTTTGTGGGACTGAAATCTAGCCTAAAGAATGTTTTTCATGCTAAACAAATGCTTGCAATGGATTCAGAATCATGAAGAACCCCTAGTTTGGGGGATCTGGGAATGTGGTAGAGAAAGCCAACAGGGCAGCAGTGAGCTTGATAGCGTGAGGCCTTATTTTGTGATCGGCTTTGTGGATTGGCCAAGCAGTGCGTGACATCTCTGCCAGTGAAGCAATATAAACGATAAACGTGCACATTAGGACTCCAGTGTTGTCCTGGGCGAGTCTTTGCGGGTCCAAACAGATTTACAGAGTGAGAAATGTTCCGCTGGACGATACACGCGAATGAAGACGTAGACGGATGCTGCTGTGCTACTGCTGCAGTGCAGCACGAGGTGTACGCCTTTGTACGGTTCTGTTATGAAATTGACGACTGGACTAAGATTGATGCGCACGTGTTCAACACAGTGTCTTTGCGCCGGAGGAAGTTGACCACCGTGACGACTGGAAGAGAGGGAATTCAAATGCTACTGTTTAGGGGAAACCCCAAGATGAATGGCCACACAGCTGTGCAGATAGAATATATTGTCTACGTCTGGGGAGGGCCGCCTCCTTACTGCAACGTGCTTTGTGCATTTGATGTGGAAACCCACAGCTGGTCCAAACCCAGGGTGTCTGGGGCTGTTCCAGAGGAGAGGGCCTTCCACTCTGCCTGTGCGTTGGGGAAGGTTATGTATATTCATGGGGGACGACACAGCAATGGGACTAGATACGATGACACTTACATGTTGGACACCGCCACAATGGTCTGGTCTTTGATTCACGCCGGAGTCACTCCCCCGCCTGATTATTCTCCGATCAGAAGCTCTGCCACCATCATCGGTACAAAGATGTATGTATTTGGGAGCTACATCAGAGTGTTTGACACTGAGACCAACTGCTGGCTGAACACACCTTCTGCACAGCCTTGTCCAAGTGGAGGATATTGGTTGAGGATACATTCAGCCTTTGCCTACAATGGAGAGCTGTACATAACTGGTCTTGAAAACCGGCTAACAAGTGTCCTGTGGAAATTCAACCCACAGACCTTTTCCTGGAAAAGGGTTGAGCCCAAGGGGAAAGGACCGCCGGCTCGAACCTATTGGGGTTGCTGTTGCGTTGCGGGAGATCGCATCATCCTCTTTGGGAGGAACCTGTTAGCGAAGACCGGTACACGCCTGCAGATCCTAGACTTGAGTCCTAGTCTGAAGACGTTATGCAAGCTGGCTGTTATTCAGTATGATCTGGAGGCGTCTGAACTCCCACATGACATCAGGTGGGAACTGGCAGCCATGACTGCCAGCTTTGCCAGGCGAGCATAATAAGTACTGACAGTGCTTAATTAGTCAATGAATAGGTGCCGGATCCCAGACTGCGTGTGTAAACTGATGCATGTGCGACAATTTACAGGGTTTTTTCTCATTTCTTTTTCTTTTTCCTTTTTATACAGTATACTTTTTTTTCACCCAGTATAATATTAGCAGCAACATTTGGCACATATATGTGGCCCCTCAAAACACTGGTAGTCAATCTATGTGTATATACAGTAGCTTATAGGCTATATGGTCATTGTCTTTCACTGTCACTTATAAAGCACCACATCAGAACATTTTGAACAAAAACATGAAAATATAAAGTAAATAAAAATGCTGCCACCAAAAAGGTTTCTATTTGTAAGGATGAAAACATAAATGACCACACAGCACTATTTTGATTGATAGGGAAGGTCCCGGATCCAATCAAATAGGTGCCGGATCCAAATATAGAGGTCCCCCCCACAAATTAAGCACTGGTACTGACAAAAGGTCTGCGTTTCCCAAACTTTCTCTCTCTCTCTCTCTCTCTCTCTTTTTTTTTCTTTTGTTTAAGAGAAATTCAACGTTTGCCTGGGAACACTTCCCAGGGAACCAAACTAGTGAAAACAGCAGATCTTGTGGATCTGCTATTTTCACTACTTGGTCAATTGGTGTCTGTTTGTATGGCCAGGATCATATTGGCCAAGCTTGGCGGGACGTTTAATGGAATTAACTAAATAACACCGCTCACTTCACTTCACACTGGGTGTGATTATTGTGGTCTCACTGGAAGGCGAGACCAGATCTTTATAGGTCAATCATATTTAAACTGGGGACCCCCCACCCTGACGAGCACTAAGAGTTGAGGAATTACATTTTGTATAACACAGATCTATTGTGAAAATGGCAGATCTACAGTACATGCTCACACAACGCCTCGCAATGGGGCGATGCGGCGTTGTGTGAGCATGTAGATCGTCTATTTTCACAATTTCTGCCTCTAATATTTGACAATTTGACTCTCAAAATAATTTGGGGACCCCCCTGGGGGTCCCGACCCACAGGTTGAGAACCACTGCCTTAGCCAATGAGGAGCAGCGTTCTTGGTGACATCACCACCAACAAGTGTGACCTGATATAAAAAATCAAACCTCGGTTCGAAGTGAAGCGGTGAAGCATTAGTTGTGGATGCAGTAGGTGAGAACTATTGCATGTACAGGACAGATAAAACTTGAAGGCCAAATTATCATGTGAAGCTTGACCAATCCTCAAAGTATCCATTCATCAGACCGGGAGGGACACTACACACATATTCTGGACGTACTGGACAGATAAAACCTATTAATTCTGAACTGAAATGGCCATATATGGACATGGGACACACATTTTGCTTTTTGAAAAAGCCTATTCATTATGGACTGAAATGACCATATATGGGCGTGGGACACACAAAGCCACTCATTGGAAGCGGTTTTCACCGCTTCAATAATAACAACAACACGTGGGCTCGAGACCAGTATGTTCTATCAGTTTGTTATACCAACACATTATAGACCAAGGTTATGACCGACAGTACAAGGGCAGGGCCCTTAGCCAATGAGGAGCAGCCAAAGGGTAGATCTGTGTGCCCATACATGGTGTTCCATGCAAGCCCGCCCTGTTTCGTAGGAACAGTATTTCTAGTTGTGGGCTCGCCTGAAAGGCGAGAACACTATATGTTATCCTCACTATTCATATAGTGAGTTCCGCCACATATTTCTGCCGCAGAAAGTCCAAAGGCAGGGCCCTTAGCCAATGAGGCGCAATTGGTGGAAAACAAATCTGGGAGTGGTGTTAGCTGGAGTATTGTTTGAGCTTCACATGACAGTTAGCACGCTGCAGAATATGTGTCCCAGCACGGCTGGCGGCTAGTCATTGAATTTGTTCTCATTTTCATTTTTTCATTTCATTTGAAAGCTGGGAATCATATCTACAAAATGATATATTGGTTGTGGAGATTGACCCAACAGTTTTGAAGATATGGCTTATAGAATGATGCCATGCTGAAATACTACTTTTGAGATATTCAAGTTCTAAATAAATTTCTAACCTGCAATGACCTGCATGATCTCTCACATTAATTAAAAAAAGTCTTATTTACATGCAGAGTTAAGCTCTGGCGTTTAAGTGAAATGTAGCCTGATATTTATTAAATGCTTTTGTGGCTTTATCACATTTTAGTGAAAAAAAAAAGAAAAAAGTAATTTCAGCTGTGGTCTAAAGTAGTGGCTTCCGAAATGACTGCCCCTATGTCACACTCAGTCACATAGTCACGTTGGCAAACATAAGAAATGAAGAACAATTCATTTGATTAAGAGTTTTTATTTTAGTTATCGTTGTGGGCTCTCCTGAAAGGCCAGAACACTATGTTATGTTGTGTATTTTGAGACGAATTAGACTGAAAATGAGAGTGTGAATCCATGCATATTTCTAAGTCTTTTCTGGAGAAGAAGACTAGTGGTCGAGAAAACTCAGAGGCAGGCAAATGTGGAGGTTCTTCCGTGGATTTATTTCAAAGATGGGTTCCCAGTGTGGAGCCCCAGCTCAAGCACAGCCTGACGGCTTGACTAAGTTTGCCCATAATAACAAGATTTTATAAGACATCTTTATACCATTCATACATGCAAAACAGATTCACATCAGTTATCTTCATTATTTATATATAGTGAGTTCCGTCGCGGACAGTATAAAGGCACTTATTTATATAGTGAGTTCCGTCGCAGACAGTACAAAGGCAGTACAATCTGGGAGTGGTGTTAGCTGGAGTATTGGTTGAGCTTCACATGACAGTTAGCGCGCTGCAGAATATAATCACGAGAATATCACGAGAGAGCCCACACCGTTTCGTAGGAACAGTATTTCTAGTATTGTTGTCGATGTTCTGACATATTATCTTGCTTATTATAGTGATGTATTATCTGTTTATTGTAAGTCGCTTTGGATTAAAAGTGTCTGCTAAATGCGGCCCAAACTGTAAACTGTAAATTGTAAGTCCTGTTAGATATTAATATTGATGACATCAGGGATCTCCATATATGGGCATAAATGGATTTTGTTAGAGTGGTTCCCATGACATCACAACATATAATATCTTTTATGCCCATACATGGAGAACCCTATCTGAACCAGCCACACAGATATGGGCCATCTGGCCAGTGGTATCGATGACATCAGGGATCTTCATATATGGGCATAAAAGGGATTCTGGGGAATACCCATAATTGTGAGACATATGAGACTGATATCTTACAGATCTGTACTTAGGATTGATCAACATCTTAATCACCTCATTATGAGACCCATCAAGTCTACTTTTAAAACTAAACATAAGGTTTCTCGTTGCGTTTCTCAGAAGAGCCTGAAAGGTGGTGAGACCTGAGTCACAAAACAACTGGCTTAGAGGTCAGGTTTAGTGTTAGGACTACACATTTAGAGGTCAGGTTTAGTGTTAGGACTACACATTTAGAGGTCAGGTTTAGTCTATAGGACTACACATTTAGAGGTCAGGTTTAGTGTTAGGACTACACATTTAGAGGTCAGGTTTAGTCTATAGGACTACACATTTAGAGGTCAGGTTTAGTGTTAGGACTACACATTTAGAGGTCAGGTTTAGTGTTAGGACTACACATTTAGAGGTCAGGTTTAGTGTTAGGACTACACATTTAGAGGTCAGGTTTAGTGTTAGGACTACACATTTAGAGGTCACATTTAGAGGTCAGATTTAGTCTATAGGACTACACATTTAGAGGTCAGGTTTAGTGTTAGGACTACACATTTAGAGGTCACATTTAGAGGCCAGATTTAGTCTATAGGACTACACATTTAGAGGTCACGTTTAGGAGTTGGGGTTAGGAGTTTTCCATAGTATGCTTTGTTGTGCAGCAATGTCACACACAGAAAATGTTAGAGTGTGTGTGTGTGTGTGTGTGTGTGTGTGTGTGTGTGTGTGTGTGTGTGTGTGTGTGTGTGTGCGTGCGTGCGTGCGTGCGTGCGTGCGTGCGTGCGTGCGTGCGTGCGTGCGTGCGTGCGTGCGTGCGTGTGCGCAGTAAGGTGGAGGCTCATGTCAGCCTCTCTGACAATAAAGGAATGTATGCTGTTGAGTTGTGCTAATGTTACCTCGGAAGAAGGCACTAGAATGTGTCATATACAGTAGGACTGTACTATACTCGTGCAAAAATGTTACATTTTTATATCATTTTACTTTGATGGTGCATAGCTAAATGATTTATTATGACGGTTTAACACAAGACAGATCATGACATTAAAAATCTCTGAAACTTTTTGAGAAGAGGGTTATTAAAGGTTAAAACATGTCAAGTAGGTTTAGTTGTTTGAATTCACTTTTTTTTATGGGTAAAGTAAAATCAATATAATCTTAAAATAGTTTATGGGGGAAAGATATAACAGGCATCATAACTCATATTATTATATTTAATTACAGAAGGAGGATGAGCATTCACTCTAGCATGAGATATGTTTTTCTTTCATGACCAATATTATAAATATGAGAATGTTAAAATAACTACAAAGGGAACTAAATCTAATTATAGTCAGTGGTGCTAAAACCTTTTCATGTGAAGGACCCCCAAAAAGATATTTATTTGGCCACAAACCCCCATCTCAAAATATTTAGTTCCAGGGACCACCCAGGAGCAAAATTTGAGTTACAAACGTTTGCTTTAAAAGAGCATGCATTGTTGCATTTATCTCTGACTTACTGTAATTTGCTCAAATAAAAAAACATTTGAAACATAAAAATACATATATTCAAAGATTTGCACACAGTTTTTCAACTTTTTCAAAAATAGCAGATCTACAAGCTCGCAGCGTGAGCTTGTATATCTGCTATTTTTCACTGTTTAAAGCATTCAATAATTCTAGGCCTAAAAACCATGCCTCTGAATATAGAGGAGACTGATTCTTCTTTTCATGGCTCCTTGCAGAGGCCTGTGGCGTTGGTTGGTTCACACAATGTGACTGGATGCAGACACATAAAGGCTTCATTCAGGACGTTTCAGCTTAATGTTTCTCCTCTCCTTTCGTCTCACCCTGGGGTCCTCTGTCTGTGTGAGACGCAGAGACTTTGAAGTCCATCGGTCCGTGCATTTACATTAATGTCCCATATTTCGCTGACCAGAACAATATGGGTCACTGTGTTATTTGGCCATTTAGAGTGTTAAAGGACAACTTTGTTTTTTTTACAACAAGGGTTCATATTTTAGATTGTAATTAGAGGAAAGAAAAGATGATTGTTAAAATGTTTTCATTTACCTCTTTCTATTGTTTTAGCAATTTTAGTATTTTGATTTCGGTGGGTTGGGGGCATGCGTGGCTACATTATGTCTTTTTAGACACATTTTTCCAATTCAAAGGGCTTTATTGGCATGAGAAAACATAAGTTTACATTGCCAAAGCAGAAGTGTACATAATACAATACAATACAATCGGAACAAAATATGTACAGGTGAAAAGAGTATAACCGTGCTTCAAGGTTACGTGTAGGCAAAGCAGGGATATATACAATGTTTTTTTTAAGGTGGTTGGATTCCATTTGATATCCTTCTCCTATCGCAGCAGCTCACACATCTTGCTGCTGTGTTTGCACATTGTTTTAGACACAATAAGCTGGCAATTTCTTTGTTACTATTTACACCACCACCTAAAAGTCACATCTGCACATGAAAAATGCAGGTGGGGGCATGCATGCAAATCAAAATCCTCATGAGTGCAAATTAGTTTTTGTGTGTGTGACGTTTGTGCCGTCCACCCATCCATCCACCCTCTAGAGACAAGTTTTCTATAGGATTATCTATCATGTAAGCTGCTGTAATGCCGTACAACTGAACGTCCCCCGCGGGATCAATAAAGGACCATCTATCTATGAGAGTGTGTGGTTACAGTCAGCACAGAGCTATGTTGTTTCCATCTATCTATAAGAGTGTGTGGTTACAGTCAGCACAGAGCTATGTTGTTTCCATCTATCTATGAGAGTGTGTGGTTACAGTCAGCACAGAGCTATGTTGTTTCCATCTATCTATAAGAGTGTGTGGTTACAGTCAGCACAGAGCTATGTTGTTTCCATCTATCTATGAGAGTGTGTGGTTACAGTCAGCACAGAGCTATGTTGTTTCCATCTATCTATGAGAGTGTGTGGTTACAGTCAGCACAGAGATCTGTTGTTTCCCCCTCCATATTTATCTCTTCCTCTGCCACTTGCTTTCACTCCTTCAGTGCTCCATAGATCCCATTCAGGCCTTGTGAGGGATTTGGTAGAGTTAAAAAAGACGTTATTTACAGTGCTACCAGATATGCAGCTCTAATAAAAAGGTGTATTGATCCCAGTGCATGACAAAGGGCGATTTCACAATAAATTAAATCTCCACGATACGATTATCGCAAGTGTTTTCATCACAATAAACGATAATAGAGATTATCGTCCCCTCCCTGATCTGATATGAAGCACAGGGCTTAAAGCGCTTGTTGTTGTTTAAACAAATCAAACCCTGATCCCTGCAGTCTCCCCCCCTCCTTCCTCTCTCTCTCTCTCTCTCTCTCTCTCTTCCTCTCTCTCTCTCTCTCTCTCTCTCTCTCTCTTCCTCTCTCTCTCTCTCTCTCTCTCTCTCTCTCTTCCTCTCTCTCTCTCACTCTCTCTCTCTCTCTCTCTCTCTCTCTCTCTTCCTCTCTCTCTCTCTCTCTCTCTCTCTTCCTCTCTCTCTCTCTCTCTCTCTCTCTTCCTCCTCTCTCTCTCTCTCTCTCTCTCTCTCTCTCTCTTCCTCTCTCTCTCTCTCTC
>NC_137812.1:70047510-70115010 GCF_963921795.1 Nannobrachium achirus
CTATAGGTTCATTGTTTATCTGGAATCTGAGTTCATTTGAGGCACTTTACAGTACATTGTTCGTTCTCTGTGATTTACCTTGTTTTATTGGCAATAGAGTTCATGCTTTCTCTGCTTGTCTCTCTGGATATCAAAGACCGTCTGCAAGAAGAAAAATCCTAAATTGTTCATTGTAAAATGATGAAAACCAAATCTTGGATAAGTGGTGTGCATCATATAGTGATGTCACACTGTCCTTGTCACTGTGGTGCGGAGGCTTGGCTGTTCCGCTGTGTGTAGCAGATTTACTTTTACTTTTTACTGTTTAGCAGATTACTGAGGCTTGGTGTCAGCTGGACTCTGCTCTCTGCTGTGCTTACATAACAGAGGAATGAAGAAGTCCCTGGAAGCATTTAGCAGCTGCCCCAATGCCAACCTCTGGTCCGGGGACCACTGAGGGGTCCAAATGGATGCTTACGGGTCCTGATGTAAACTCTGGGACCTTTTCCACCGTCAAAGAACCGGTTCTGGTTCTTTCTTCCACCTATGGGATGAACCAGAGGTGAGCTTTTCCACCGAGAACCCAGTTGGTTCTGAACCGTAAAAGTTGGTTCCGAACGAGAACCACAAAATCCTTGGTTCCTCTGGTTCAATCATGGTTCAATCTGGTGGAAACACACGCTGTTTCGCAAGAATGAACCAAGGTTCCAAAAAAGTTGAACCGGCACTGGTTCTGGAACCAGTTCTTTGCCGGTGGAAAAGGCCCCTCTGTGTAAAACGCAACCACAAATTTGGACCCTTATTATAGGTCTGTAACTCTTTCTTTTGTTTTATCCTGTATTTAAAACCAAAGAACTGAGGCTGATTCTAAAGAATGCCTTCTAAATCAGTAGTTCTCACACTTTCAAGATTGTTTGAGAATGTTAAAACAATAGCAGATGTAGCTTGTCGACATATGACAAAATTCTTTACCCATAAGAGCAAATTCTTATTTACAAGCAAATGAACACAAACAGCATTTGTACGGTTGATTGTGTGTTCTTTTCTTTGTGACCTGGGAGCTTGTGGACGATGAGTTTCATTTAGTTTTTCACTGTCCACTGTACAATGAATGATGTAAGAAATGATTTATTTGGAAAGAATGCAGGATAAGAATCCAGATTTGTTTTGGATGTCCGAATGTTGTATGTTAGGTTGTTCAAGTTGGCTGTTCAATAAGGACGTTTTTGTTTTAGGAGAATTCATAGAGAGGGCATGGCATTTGCGTTGGAGAACGATTTATCCAACAATCAATGGACAATCAATATGTTTATGTACAGTATGTACATTTTGTGTGTTGTGGATGCAGAGTGGGCATCTTGTGATGCAGGACACTATAATAAATGTATACTCTCAGAGTTAGTGGCAGCAGTGGCTCAGGGGTAGAGTGGCCACTTGGCAACCGTGAGGCTTCCAGTTCGATCCTGGGCTCCCCCAGAGTTAGTAAGACTGCTCCCCATGAGCAGGTTGGTGCCTTGCATGGTTTCCTCCTCCATGTGTGTGAATGTGTGAATGTAATGCACAGTCATTGTATAAATGCAGTATTTATTTATAAGCTCTGGGGATCTCAGTGTACATTAGGGGGGGTTCTCCCCCCCCCCCCCCCCCCCCCCGGAGATCAAAATGATATCAAAAGGTGGGTCTGTGGGCGTTTAATGCATATCAAACTGGGGGTCCTTGAAACAACAGAGGTTGAGAAACACGTGTTTATGTGGCTGACTGGGGGCTTCCAGTCAGACCATCTGGTCTGATCTCTGATGTGACATCAGACGGCTGGTGTTGACCTGGTGTTGTTGTGTCTGTGTGAGGGATTTATGAAGCTCTGCTCTGATGGTCTGTTATGTCATTCATGCTCTTAGTGTCTGTCTGACTACACTGCAGCACTCTGACTCATGACTGATTCAAGTGTAGGGGTGTGTGTGTGTGTGTGTGTGTGTGTGTGTGTGTGTGTGTGTGTGTGTGTGTGTGTGTGTGTGTGTGTGTGTGTGTGTGTGTGTGTGTGTGTGTGTGTGTGTGTGTGTGTGTGCACGCGTGCATGTGGGTGTGGAGGGGGCAGGCATGTTTCTGTGTGTTTATTGTATTGCAATTCTGCATGGGAAATAAATTAAAATATATAACGTTTCTCTTTGCAAAATGCACGCATGCTTGTCTCAATGAAGCCAGTCTGATTGTAAAGGCTACTTTAACTTGAGGAAGAGGGTTTTATAGTTTTGAATGAAAGGTTTAGAGTCTAATGACTGCTTTCATTACCCTTTCATTATTATCATGATTTGAGTTGTCTGCACACATGATATATCCTGAGTGTTACTGTAACTCAGAGAGAAAGGGATTGTTACAGGTCAGTAACTCAGAGATTACACTCTTGAATTACAGTAACAGTTTTGCAGTGTGACACTGATAACAACAACACTGTGATTACCTGCTGATATTGTCTTATCAAGTTTAAAAGCTAAGGGAAAAGTATTTCTGGACAACATAGTGTCTCTGTTGGGTGGAAACCTCATATGTCCAAAAATACTCTACTAGTCTGATCAAGTGAAGGGCCTTCATAAAGAAACACCAAACTGTTCAAATAGGAAGGGAGAGGGAAATGAAGATGTAGAAAGGGTGCAGAGACAGGACAGACAAAGAGACACAGAATTGATTGAGTTATTGATTGAACAATTTATTAAAAAAAAAAAGAAAATAGCGGATATACAAGCTTTGACCCGATTCTATAAGTGTCTTTTGAATCCTTCTAAGTTTTTTTTTGAAAAACCTATCTTTCTATGTTTGTGAAATCTGTCTCCCTATATAGCCCCTTGGCATCATTTGGTTGATTTGAAAATATCTCACATTGCTTACTTGGCATCGTGCGAGTGCGGCACCCCTTCCCATTAAAGGTATTTCGTGTAGCGTCTTTTCGGGGAACGTCACTTATGAATCCCCCGGCACTATCATAAAGATAGTGCCTGATGTTTCCATTTGCATGTATCTCTGCTATTTTTATATTGCCGCCACAATGATTATGGTCATGCAAAATTGCTTGAGCTATGGCGTACGCGACCATGTTGCGTCCTTCCAACGCTGTCATTGCCAAATTATTCAGACGAATACTAAGAGGTACACCAACATTTCTGGCAGATGCAAAAAAATGATCTCGCAGACCTCTAGCGGCATGTACCCATCCACTCCCTGTGGCACAGGCGTCAATCCATTCTTTACATTTTGGAGGTTCCTTAAATTTTTGTTTTGCAAATTTTCCGGCTTTCCAACCAGGCACTGGCTCCAGTTTAAGGGTTAAGATTCTGGCTGTGTTATGATTCTGTGATGAGAAACCAGCGATCATGTATTGAATGCCGCTGTTATATTCATTAGTTGCCGGATTGGGTACCAGAAAACCTGAACGTTGTAAGAGACTCTCCATTTGTGGGAGAAGGTGTCTCGCAACATTATATGTGGATGGATACAAGTCATTAGCTTTGCCACGCATCGCACGTTTGGTTTGTTCCATATGTGTATCCAAATGACCGTGAGTTCCTGTGCCGGCTACTACGTTGAGACCTATTTCCTTGGGGAAATGGAGCTTTTCTGCAGACAAGGTTGTGCTTACATCTCCTTTTCTGTCTGTGATTACACTCATGGATTCAGCGCCAATTATGATGGTGTTACGTTGATTTACTATCACACTGACAGCACAACTGCCTTCCACCAGGAGGTCCTCCAGGAGGTCTTCCCCTTGTCCATGGCTCCTGTCTGAACTGGTGAAGAAACCCGGAACACATGGAAGCACCTTCTGCCATGCAGCCGTGGCCGTGGGGAACAAGGTCTACTCCTTTGAAGGGTCATCTTTGGAAGGTCTGATGGAGGTGTACGCCTTGCACACTGACCAACACCATCGGAGAGGGTGTTGGTCAGTGTGCAAGGCGTACACCTCCATCAGACCTTCCAAAGATGACCCTTCAAAGGAGTAGACCTTGTTCCCCACGGCCACGGCTGCATGGCAGAAGGTGCTTCCATGTGTTCCGGGTTTCTTCACCAGTTCTCCTCCTGCTACCTTCAACACCTTCACCTGTTCTCCTGCTCCTTCCTTCAACACCTTGACCTGTTCTCCTGCTCCTTCCTTCAACACCTTCACCTGTTCTCCTGCTCCTTCCTTCAACATTTCACTCAGCAGCACCACTGTGGGTCAAAGTGATTGAGGCTGAATCCAGCTACGTTGAAAGATCTTCGGGGACTGTTTGGGGAAACACACAATTGCACTTGAGTTTGTTACAAGACTATCGTTACTTCAGTGGCGACCGGGAACAATTTGAAGTATTTGGCGGGCTACCACTTTATATTGTATAATATGACATCATGTGAAGCTTGTCCAATCAGGAAAGCTGATGCCCTAACATGGCGTGAACGTTCCAAGGCTCCTAATATGTCACAGATCCAGAGATCTCCGTATGTGTGCTACTAAGACACCTGAGGGTGGAATGTGACCTCAGGGTGACATGCGCCAATTCTTGACCATCTGACCAACCACAGCGTTTCTCTGACGATTCTAGTTGTTGTCATTCTGGGGGGAGTTTGTTCATGTTTTTGTGAGGGTATCAACCCTAGGAGACACAGGGAGAACATGCAAACTCCACACAGAAAGGCCGTATCGCTCACACCCTAGGTTGGGTTGGCGATAGGGCCTTTCTGTGTGGATTTTGCCTAAACATGGAGATGTGGTACAGAAGGACTCATATATGGGCATAAAAAGTATGTCATGTGACATCACTTCCTGTACAGACAGTCAGACAGACAGCCATTGACTCCGACCTAACAATGGCTACTGTCTATGACGGTAGTTCCATATGACATATTGGACTAGACTATCTCCATATATAGTGTTATCCACTGGCAGGAAAACATCACCCACCAAGTGCCCTGTGACAGCAGATGCCATTGCATCCCAGCTCCTGAAGAACAGCCAATTCCAAGGGGCAGACAAGAACTTTGCCCGCCTTACACTGCGCAAGGTGTCTTCCCTCTCTAGGGCACCCAGCGTCGATGCTGACATGTCCAGAGACTTTACCATCGCTGAACTTAGGGCAGCCATCGGCAACCTTAGGCAAGGCAAGTCCCCAGGGCATGACAACATTCACCCGGAGTTCCTGATCCACCAGAGTGAGAAAACATCTGCCTGGCTTTGCTCTTTCTTCTCTTCCTGCTTTCAGAGGTCAAAACTACCAAAGACTTGGCGCCGTGCTACTGTCATTGCCCTGCTCAAGCCAGGCAAACCTGCGGATGACCCAAAGGCCTACAGACCCATCTCGCTGCTCTGCGTCCCATTTAAGACCCTGGAGAGGATGATCCTCAGTCGCATAGAGCCAGTAGTGGACCCACAGCTTCCAAGGGAACAGGCTGGTTTCAGACGGGGCAGGTCAACAGTAGACCAAGTAACTCTGCTCACTCAAGACATCGAGGACAGCTTCCAGGCCAATGAGAAAGCTGGTGTTGTGTTGCTTGACCTAACGGCTGCCTATGACACCGTCTGGCACCGAGGACTTCACCTGAAGCTCCTGAGGACCATCCCAGACCGGCATATGGTGAAGTTCATAATGGAGATGCTGTCCAACCGCAGCTTTACCCTTCGGACCAGCGATGACCAGCGAAGCAGACTGAGAAGGTTGAGAAACGGGGTGCCACAGGGGTCTGTCCTCTCACCACTGCTATTCAACGTCTACATCCATGACCTCCCGGAGACGTTATCCAGGCAATATGGATATGCAGATGATCTGGCCATCATGCTGCGACAACCAACATGGCCAGCGGTGGAAGAGGGTCTTAACCAGGACATGGGCACCTTGGCTGCCTACTTGCGCAGATGGCGTCTGCAACTGAGCATGGGGAAGACTATATCTGCCGCATACCACCTGTGCAACAAAGAGGCAAAGAAGGAGCTGTTGGTGTCTGTCGACAACAATCGTCTGGAACACCAATTTGCCCCCAAGTACCTTGGGGTTCGGCTAGATAGGACACTGTCCTACAAACAACACCTGGAAGAAGTGAGAGCCAAAGTGACATCAAGGGTCTCACTTATCCGCCGCCTCGCTGGCACAACCTGGGGTGCCTCTGCCAGGACACTACGTATATCGACGCAAGCCCTGGTGTTCCCTGCGGCAGAATACTGTGCCCCAGTCTGGAGTAGGAGCCCACATGTGAAGAAGGTTGATC
Source organism: Nannobrachium achirus (assembly GCF_963921795.1). Lineage (NCBI taxonomy): Eukaryota > Metazoa > Chordata > Actinopteri > Myctophiformes > Myctophidae > Nannobrachium > Nannobrachium achirus. The sequence continues at coordinate 70,053,718 of NC_137812.1, forward strand.
CTGTCATCAATAATGCCCTTCGGATCATAACTGGCTGCCTGAAACCCACCCCTGTGTCCTACCTGCCAGTCCTAGCAGGAATTCCCCCGGCCAGCCTAAGACGAGAGGCCGCTACCCTCACACTCGCAAGGAAAGCACAAAAACATGACTGGCATATCTTGCATGAAACAACAACAAAGGCAGTGCCCCCAAGCAGACTGAAGTCCCGCCACCCATACAACAGGACAGCTCAAGGGATGCTTGGTTCCATCCCTGAGGACATGTCTGCAAGAACATGGCTGGCAACTGCCTGGAGGCGGGAATGGGAGTCGGCTGAGCCCACAAGTATGCACCATCACATCCTAGACCCGGAAGATGGAGTTGAAGGAGAACACCTGCCACGCCGGCAGTGGACCCTGCTGAACCGCCTTCGCACTGGGGTTGGCCGCTTCAAAACACCCATGAAGAAGTGGGGCCTGGCAGACAGCGCAGTATGCGAGTGTGGAGAACCCGAGCAGACTGCAGAGCATATAATCACCACCTGTCCTCTGTACAGACCTCCTTCAGAGGCCGGCCTCTTCCAAGTGGGACCAGAGACGAGGGCGTGGCTTTCCAACACTGAGCTGGACATATGACGAAGATACACGAAAGAAGAAGAAGAAGTGTTATCCACATCTCCATGTTAGGACTCGTATATGGGCATAAAAAGTATGTCATGTGACATCACTTCCTGTACAGACTTCCGGATTAACAATGGCTACTGTCTATGACGGTATTCCCATATGACATGTTGTACTAGACTATCTCCATATATAGTATTATCCACATCTCCATGTCATCGACATCACTTCCTTTACAGACAGTCAGACAGACAGCCATTGACTCCGTCCTAACAATGGCTACTTTCTATGACGGTAGTCCCATATGACATGATGGACTGGACTATCTCCATATATAGTGTTATCCACATTTTGTGTAGCCGCCCTGTACAGGAAGTGATGTCACAACTCGCTGACATCACACTGACATCTAAGAGGATACGGAAGGACATCTAAGAGGATACGGAAGGAAGGTCACTCAAGCGACACGGTTGAGTGACCTCCCAGCAGGTTGACTGGGTGGCATGTGGTCCTATAGTTTATCATTACTAAAAGCTTGGGCGGCCGAGCGTCTAGTCGGGGACCGGTCTACTCGGGAACGATGTAAATAGGGAATGAATGCCCCACCCTTTAATGCAAACCCCATTATACCCGTTTTGACCATCTGTTTGCCTGTGTCCATTTATGCCCATATTATGGAGATATCTGTATCTGTCTGTTTGCATCATAGAGTATATAGAGACCGAACAGCCCCGTCCCCCAGCAATTCATTTCAATGCAAGTGCTCAGTGGCGTTTTGAAGCATGCGGAAGTAGCTGAATCCAGTGCATTCTGGGGGAAATTGGCACATAATTATGTGCCAAAATGTGTGACGAGAAGTAATGACATAATTTAATTAACTGAGCTGAATTGAACAATGTGTCGTGAATCGTGATGTAGAATCCTATAGATAATTTCAACTGGAGAGAGAAATTAGATAAATTATACAGACTAGTCTAGGTCGGTGCCTGGCATGCTCGGGAATGATGTAAATAGGGAATGAATGCGCCACCTTTAATGCAAAGACCATTATACTAACCTGTTGTCATAGGACCCGTTTTGACCATCTGTGTGCATTTATGCCCATATATGGACATCTCTGCCTCTCCCTTTATGCTTATTATCCTAAAGGAGTTCGCTATAAACAATGTCAGTAATGCCCATGTCATTATCCACAATAAAAAAGTTTACAACCTTTGGAGAAGGCTGTGTAGAGTTGGCCATGAGCAAACACAGGTTGAGGCAAGTAGATGCCAACTCGTTCATTCTCTTGGCCCTGACCCTTATTGATGGTAACAGAGAAAGCTAAACGGATAGGGAACTGTCGTCTAATGAAGGTGAAGGGAAGCTCACCTCTGTCATAGGCGACATTCACACAGGCACGTTTTATGACGATTAAAACGAATCCTATAACGTATTGTTGGAAAATACACAACGGTTGGGCATGTGTGAAGACGCATCCGTATTCTTTTTCGAATAAAATAAACGAATGCAAATCCACAAAAAAACGGTGGTTTCGATGCGCTACCGCAAACGCTTCCCTGTTGGTGTGAATCCATCCGTCTTCAAATACAGGCAATGAAACATTGTGGTAGGCTATAGAGCTATGTGCGGGTTAAATCCATAGTTATTTATAAAAGGTTAAATCCCCCCGTCTGTTCTCATTAGATTTCTGACGATTCTGGCCACCTCCTCCCCTCATTGATTTCTGATCGCCGCTCCCTCGATCGCACATGGTGTATTATTTGTGAGGAGTTGTTGCTCACAGTTAGATAAAAGGAAAGTGCCAGCTGTATATCATATATAGGCTATAGGCCTAATATAATATAGGCCGATGTGTGGGTCTGTCTTGCCCTTGCTCGCGCGCGCGGCTCTGCCAAATCGTGTCCAAATGGAGACGCTGCATGCGCGGAGCGCAAAGAGGGAGCCAGCGGAGGACAAGACGAGGGTCAGAGAGAGAGAGAGAGAGAGAGAGAGAGAGAGAGAGAGAGAGAGACGTTGACGCTCTACTCTTCGTAGATATTCATATCTTGCTAATGTATTTGCTGTCTGGTTTATTGCTGGTAGATTTTGCGAGTCCCTCCGGCCGCCGCTGGTTTTATTTTTTGATCGCCCGTTTACGACCCCTGTATGAAGCCTGCGCCTCAATTTCGCGTCGGTCCTGCGGGTACATTGTGAGTTGAACTTGAAGAATTAATAAACACAGGGAGATGGAGGAGGGATTATTATGCAGCTTGGATACATACATGTCCCATGGACAGACGTGGACGATTCCTTGCTTGTTTCGGATGACAAAGTGCAGTGCGAGCGCAAACGTATCAATTAAATATGCAAGAATGTAGCAACTTCACCCCTCCCATTCGCAAGACTGAATTATATTATGAGAATGTGGCCATAGTGAGGTATTCTTGGTAGGAAGATTGTTTCACTCCTCTTTGTGCCTACTACAATCTCACACTCAATGACTCTGTTCATCATTTGCATTACCACCTTTCTGGTGCCATTCTTGAGAGTGCGGCCAGGACCTGCTTGCAGGTTTCTAAGCAGCATGAGGTCTATCGTCCAGGTCCAAATATGGGGCTTGTGAGGTCAAACTTAATGAGATCCATATATGGATTTTTTGTTGACTCATATAGCGTACGTGATGTCAGAGCCTTTTATGAAGTGATGTCACAATGAGTCAGCGCTTGCTCGGGTCGGGTCGAGGCCTAGCTAAGAACGTAGGCAAAGGTCTGAGCTATCTGCGTGCAAAATTTGGAGTCTGTAGCACCAACCATGTGTTTTCAGGACTCTTTCATGTGATTCGGGCCAATTCGGATTCAGCGTCCATTGGCTTCAATTAGTAGTCAGGACTCCGCATATGGAGATTCCAAATGGTTCCGGAAAACCGCATATCGGGTCGGGTCGAGGCCTAGCTAAGAACGTAGGCAAAGAGCTGAGCTATCTCGAAATTTGGAGTCTGTAGAACCAATCATGTGCTGTCAGGGCTCTTTCGTGCGATTGGCCCAATTCCAATCATGTGCTGTCAGGGCTCTTTCGTGCGATTGGCCCAATTCGGCCTCGGCTTCAATTAGTAGTCAGGATTAAGTTTAGCGTGAGAGGGAACTGCCCGGGCTTATCCACATTATTCACCTGGTTCTCTTAAAGGCCGCTCTGAAGAGGTTTAAATCAAAGGGTTACAGTACAGACATCTTGAGTAATGCTCTACAGAGAGCAAGAAATTTAGATAGAAAAAATCTGCTAACTCCCAAACCACCATTACTTAAAGTGTCTAATAATAGAATAGTGTGTGCAACTACTTTTACACCAGTGTCGAATGATATCAGACAATGCATAGACAAACATTGGCACATCTTGTCAAGTGACCCAGTTGTTGGCCAGGCCTTCAAAGAAAAGCCAGTATTTGCCCACAAGAGGGCCAAAAACTTGAGGGACTCACTTGTTAGAGCAGACATGTACAATCCCCCTAAACATTTCATGTCCACACTCCCATCAGGAAATTTTCCGTGTCACAACTGTATACAATGCAATGCAATGATTAAGAGTGAATCGTTCTCACATCCCCATTCTGGCAAAAAATATTTGGTCAAAGGAAGGATTTCATGCAAAACCAAATACGTTGTATATCTTCTAAAATGCCCGTGTGGATTATGCTATGTGGGGAAAACTATTAGAGAACTCAAAACTCGGTTCTCAGAACATAAAAGTTCTATCCGTAATAAAGACGAAAAATCCTCAGTCGCCAGGCACTTTAACACAGTAGGTCACGATGTCTGCACTTTGCGTGTCATGGGGATTGAACTGGTGAGCCCCCTAAAGAGGGGTGGTAATAGGGACAAAGTTCTACTCCAAAGGGAAGCCTATTGGATCCACACACTACAAACAGAACACCCTAAGGGACTTAATGAGGAACTCCTATTGAGCTGTTTTTTGTAAAAGGAACTGGATGTCAATTGCAATGACGTCTTGCAATTGAGATTGGTCAAATTTAATTAATTGGCATAAAATAAATTGTATTTACAGGCTTTATGAGGGTGGTGTGTGACCAATGAGCTTTCTTTTATTAATTCTATTAAATATTTGTATTTTTTATTTGATTTTTGTACTGATTATTGTCAAATGTTATGTGGTTGGCAGGTCCACTAACCTCCCAACCATAGTAGGCCCTGAGGGGCCGTTTTGTGACAATGAATTCACTCTGAGTGATCCTAAAAAATCTATTGTATGTAACATATTGCATTTTAATACTTTTTCACAGGTTATTTGTCTTTGCTTGGTACCTTAAAGAAATAAGATCATTTAATTGGCAGCTCATTACTGGTGGCAGCTGTTTTGAATTGTATTTGATTGTAACACAACCCATATATTGTCACTTCCTGTTGTTTTGTCATACAACGCTGAGGAAGACCACTGGTCGAAACGCGTCCGTTGCTCTGTCCTAAAGAGGTAAATAAAACCATGTGAAAAGGATTCCCTTGTGTGCTGGCGACTACTTCTTTGCCTCATGTTACTATTGAGCCGTGCACCTAAAAGACTTTATTTAACTTGGAGTGTTGCGGGTTCTCTGCCTTCGGGTAGTCTCTTTCGCTCTGAAGAGCACCCTGAACTTTGCTCACCTCGAAGTGAGAGGAAGAAAGACTTTAGTTTATGCCCATTCAGAGAGATTTGTTGTTGACTCATCTAGCGTATGTGATGTCAGAGCCTTTTATGAAGTGTCACAATGAGTCAGCGCTTGCTCCGGAACAGCCCGATGTCAGTCATCTCCGCATACGGAGATTCCAAACCTTTCGTGCCGGATCCGAAAAACTGTGTATCGGGTCGGGTCGAGGCCTAGCTAAGAACGTAGGCAAAGGTCTGAGCTGTCTGTGTGCGAAATTTGGAGTCTGTAGCACCAACCATGTGCTGTCAGGGCTCATCCATGGGATTGGCCCAATTCGGCCTCGGCTTCAATTAGTAGCCGACACTTTCTCCTATGAATGCAGTTGGACATGTGCTAGGGTCCTGGTTGGCTCCGATCAGGCACATGATAACCCATTTAAAAGTATTGACATTACAATATACTGAAGTAGTCATTATGCAGAATGTCCCATTTCACAAGTTTCCAAACGTATGAAAATGCTTTGAAAAAAGCACATCTACAAGCTCACAACATGTGGTTTTGCGCAGCGTTGTGAGCTTGTAGATCGGCTATTTTCAAACAGCCCAAGTATACATCGGGCTGAAGTGGTTAATGCAGGTTTTGTAATGATACTCACAATGACAATGTTTTAGAACCACTGCTCTATAGTACTTCACTGGAGATAACAGTCAGCTAAAATGTCAAAGTGTCTGTTCTACAGTCTAGATGAGACTGCACTCATGTTTAATGACTTTTCATTCACACCCGAAAACAACATAATAACATCAATGGACAGTAATGTGATCTCTAACTTATGTTAGTGTGCTTTTGTGACTTAAAGGGGAAGACCAACCATTTTCAATATTGAACTATGCCATTAATATACCTTAGAGGAGTTGTGTGGACATACAAAAAAAGTTCCCCCTCTTCTGTGTTGCCTAAAACTGGAGGATTGATTTTGGGGTTTGTATTGCAAATTACGACTTTATGACATCACTCATTGTACTTTACAATACAAACCCCAAAATCAATCCTCCAGTTCTAGACAACACAGAAGAGGGGGAACTTTTTTTTATTTCCACACAACTCCTCTAAGGTATATTAATGACATAGTTCAATATTGAAAAAGGGTGGTCTTCCCCTTTAACTGATGAACAATTAGACAGTTTTCCACTACTGTATTGATTGCCACTACAGTCCTAGTCAAGTCCACCTCAGCTGTGTAGCACACTGCTATTTCTATGTTTTTATTGATAGCTGTAATTTCACCAATATCATTATGAGTCAACACTCACCACAGCAGTGTGGTGGGCTTTTTCTTGTCACATATACTGTATAGTACATACATTTCCTGTCACATTTTCTCAAAATTAGACAGTTTCTCCATTATGTCGAACCTCCTTAAATGGGTGCATGAGCACTGATCGGGGCCAACCAGGACCCAAGCACAAGTCTCATGGGAGAACGTGTCTTTTTTAATGCCTGTATAATTTCTCTAATTCCTCTCTCCACCAAGGCCAGCCCACACTGATGCAACAGCAACTCCTTGTTGCAACATGCAACCACTTGCACTCCTTGCAACCAACATCCTCAATGGCATTTGCAGAATTTGCCATCCCACATCTTTCCACAAACTATTAGAAAACGCTCAATAGTGCACTCGATAAAAGCCCGGCTCAATTAGCAGGATCGATACCCTTGTTAATAAATATTAACAAGCTCCAAGCTCCCTACTTAAAACTGTTCTGGTACCTATAGCTGCATTGGTGCAGGCCAGCCTGCACTGAAAGACAGTCATTCAGTACATATAGCTGGTAGTTATAATAGGCTGTTTATTTGTTTACCATCCTGATGAGTCTGGTTTTAATAAAACAAATGAAGTAACCTGCTTAACTCTAAAGTCTTCAGAGTATGATGGATGCTGATTTAATAGCCTGGCAAATAATGAAGTCACCAGAAGAACCCTCAAATAAGTATTAGTATATCCCACACCCTAATTAGAATCGCCTCAAAAAATGCGACTTTAAGTTTCCATCTCTAACTCCACGTACAGCAGTTGTTCAATTGTCTAAAAAACATAATACAAAAAACAATAACGCATTCACCTTGCCCAACATCAACTTTATCACCTTCAGATGTGTCTCTACTTCTCATAATCCCCAAATGTTTACAATATTTTCCCAAATTTTGGCCTGTTGGCGGCTTTGTCCTGTGATGCGAATTACATCACAAATGGGCGTCGACAAGCAGCACAAAGTTGCCACACCCCCGCAGGGGGCTGAAGGCTAGTCACTTTTAATGATGCACAACAGTAGAAGGAAACACTTTTCTCTGTGTTTCTGAGACCCGCCCAGGGCCACAATTACCAGGGGGAGGTTGTGGTTGAGCTAGGAGTGTTTTGAGGGGCCACAAGAAAAAATAAATATTGCTTAGGGCCACCAGAATCCTAAGGCCGGATGCCATGCAGAGCAGAACCTCTAGTCTGCCCCCAGATCAGATCAGCCTGTTATAGCACCACCACTGCCACCAGGAGGCAGATTGGTGCAACTACAGACAGTAGTAAGGCTCCCTGCACTGCCTACTGAGACTCAAACACCATTGTTACGTTTGTTTTGAGGACACAGTGGTGGTGCCGGGACAAACAGACTCTTTATGAACATGGGTAGATTTCATTCATAGAAATCCTTCCATCCAGAGTGAAATATCTTCCATCTTTACAATCAGACCTAGTGCCAGCTGCAACCTGCAAGAACATGTATAAGAACCGTTCATATTCTTTTTGATTAATAACTTTAAATGTTATGATATTGATTCTGCAATGATGAGGAAATGCCACCAGTGTGGTGGGCATTTCCTCCGACATTTGCTCACATTTCCTGTGACTGAGCTGTTTGCTCCATTACGTCTATCCTCCTTAAAGCAGTTAAAGATATCGCCGTTGTCGGGTGGAAACCTTGTATGTCCAAGACCGTTCGTTTTGTATTCATCATTTTAAAAATGAACAAAACTAGTGAAAATAGCAGATCTACAAGCACACAACGCCTCACACCCGAGGCGTTGTGTGCTTGTAGACGGCTGTTTTCACTACTTTTGTGCGACAGCCTTGTAAGATGAAACAGGGCTTTACTTCGCGAAAGAATGAGAACGTACAAATTCGAAACTTAGAGATACGAGGTTTCCACCTGACAACAACGATATCCAGTAAGCTGCCATGCAGGCATAATGCACACATAGCAGCCATCAGGTTCCAAACACCTGTTCAGTTGCATTCATAGGAGAAAGTGTCCTTTGTTATGCCTACATTATTTCATCATTTCTCTCTAAAGGCCATGTCACAATGCAACTCTTTGCAACATACAACTGCCAGTAATGGTTGTGGGTTGTTTCATGTTGCAAGTACTGTAGTGCACTTGCATTGGTGTGGAATGGCCTTAACTGAACCACAGCTGCTCTTCTCCCTGTTCTTTTTTTTATAGAGGGTATGCGCGTGACATCACTGTCTCTGGAAGTTATGTGGGAACACCTACTGAGTGGCAAAAAAACTAATTTCTGCCATTGACAGCCCATACATCCAAACAGAAAAGTCCTATCTGATTGTATTAAACAAAGTTAAACTCACCAACATTGCGGCTGTACTGAAAGCTTGAATTATCCTCTTTCTATCTGCAAAGTTTTTGTTTCATAAAAATCCACCATAGACATGTTAAATATGACCTACTTTTCTGTCAAGACATTCTGTGCAGATGATTATTTCTCCAAGTGTCAGAGTTTGGAAGCACTTGTTTTCAACAACACAACATCCTGCTGGCTCCTGCATTATGTACTATTTAGAAACAGGTGATATGCAGGGCCGTTGAGTGGTTTGCAACAAGCACTTCCAAACTCCAGTGCTCCACGCTGCTCAATGTTTGCCACTCAGTCTAGATTAGGGGGGCGGGTCCCCCTAATTTCTATAAAATGTGATCTAGCAAGAAACAGGTGAACTGACGTGCTCAAACCAAAGTCGTCAGAACTCTCAAATAAGAAACTTTTGATGATGTGGCAGAAGTTAACAACAGGGCAAATACAGCTGTCCCCAGGGGCGTCAATTGGGTATGGCAGGGGTATGCAGCTGCCATACCCTGGGTCCAGGGGGGAAAATAAAAGTTACTTTTAAATATAAATCCATGAATGTCTCTTTGTCTGTCTGTGCTGGTTATTATGTTGTTAAATTACAGTAAAATAACTACAAATGCAAAATTTAACAAAATGGTCACTCTAACAAGGTATTATAATTATATTCTCCACGCTTTTATTCTCCCCATATATAGCCTATATACAAAATACAAAATGGTATATTCCCAGGTTCCGCAGGTCAGCTGCACAGGTGCAATGCACTTGAACAACCGTTCCAGGCTGCCATATCCAGCCCAAGAAACCGTAGAAACAGGGAAAAAAAATAAAATGGACTTCTTAAAATAAATGTATCATGCCTGTTCCTAAGGTATGGCAACATGACTGGTGTCTTGCAAGACACCAGTCATGTTGCCATACCTTAGCTTTTTCTGAACTGACTGACGCCACTGACGCCAAGCCCAAAAGTGTGAACTTGGTTCCGACTATAGGATCTTGTTACTGGTTAGTCTTCCTCTTTTTTACTTCTGCTCTCCAACAAGTTGCACAACGAATGTAGTTTGAAGGTGAACTAGAATGGCGGAGGACGTGTACGCCGTACCAGACCTGACCAAGAAGGTCAGATATGGGGGCAGAGAGAGGCAGCAGGAGACAGAGGACAGAGGAGAGAGAGAGGAGAGGGTGGTAGACATCTATGTCACTGCAGACGACCTTAACCCTGGCCCTGGCCCTGACCCTGACCCCCAGCAGGGTGCTGTACAGCAGAACACAACACAACAGCAGCATGGAGGTAAAGTAAACTCTACAATGATTAACTAACACATCTACACTATGGTTGTTACACAAGAACACTGCTGTACTGCTGTCTGGAAGATTGGCTATACTGTAATTCTGACTTGAACTCTGAGTGCTGCCTAAAATGATCATAATTATTTGTAGGTCAAGTTAGTGTGACAGTTCACTAAAAAATGTGTTGACTAGTTTTTTTTTAAGTACTTTATGTAAATTGTATAGTAATGTGTGTACCCTAGCAATGCTCGTTTTACAATGTACCGTAGCAACGCCCCAATACAACATATCAACCTGTTTTACCCTGGCAGCACCTACACCTTATGACTGTAATGTAATAATACCTTATTATTATTAATGAACACACCTATGGCTGTTACTCAAGAGCAGTGCATATGGCATACAAGGACGGATTAACCCCCGCGAGGGCCACTGGCCTATAATCTTTTAGGGGCCCCCCCACCCTCCACCATAACCCCCCTCCCGACCGACACGCACTACCCAGCTCGGATTTTAAGCCATGATGATCATCTGTGGGCCAAAAAAACACCTGTAGACAACAGAGGAGGGGCCTGCACATTTGATTTTTAATTAATGTATACATTTAATTTGAGTAAATTGTCAATGACCATGCGGTCCAGTTCCCCCAAGGGCCCCTGAGAGCCAAGGGCCCCTGGCAACGGACCCACTGGCCCAATGGTTAATACAGCCCTGATGGCATATGGACTGGCTTCACTCTAATTATACAAAACTATTTCTATTACTCAGACCTGATGATCATTAACAGCAAAGAAAAACAGGTATGACAGAGGCGTGTGTGTGTGTGTGTGTGTGTGTGTGTGTGTGTGTGTGTGTGTGTGTGTGTGTGTGTGTGTGTGTGTGTGTGTGTGTGTGTGTGTGTGTGTGTGTGTGTGTGTGTGTGCGCGCGCGTGCGTGCGTGCGCGAGTGTTTGCGTGTGTATTGTAGCCTAACATACTGTATATATTGCACAGCTTGTACTTCACTAATTATTATTATTATTATCTTTCATACAGGACTTTGTTAACAGAACTGTTAGCAGAGACCAGGAGTTGTGGCTGGGTTTGACTGACAGAGAGGAGGAAGGAGTGTGGAAATGGGTAGATGATACACCTCTGACTACTCCAACGTAAGACTTTATATAGACTTCATTTCTATTAACACAATAAGCACATTTCACTTACTGTACAGGTATTTCATCTGTGCTTATTTTTTTCTAAATTGTATTATAAAAATACCAGTGTACCACATTGTCACATAAGACAATTATCGTTGTCTATTCTGTACAGTTAATTTGTAACTAATATCTAGAATTTTATGTCATGGTTAAATGTAATGTAAATGTATTGTAATGAGTTAAATGTTTCTACTTCTCCAGGTACTGGAACAAAGATGAGCCTAATAACGCTGCTGGTGGTGAAGACTGTGCTGTGTTTGTTAATGGTGCCTGGGATGACAGATCATGCAGTTCTCTGCATCACCCTTTGATCTGTGAAATAGTTATCTAGTGAAATGTCTTAAGGACCTTTCCCACTGGGTACGATAAAGATAACAATAAAAAATAACGTTTTCAATTGAAGTGGATGGCAGCGTCCACACCACAATGATAAAGTGTCGTCATAATTGATATGAACGCCGACATATCGTTATCTTTATTGCGTCCGGTGGGAATGACTATAAGAAGACAAATATTTGGACACATTGTATTATTTGTGACGCTTTGGCAACATTGTTGCTGAAATATTTATGCCATTTAAGCCTTTTCAATTGAATTGAACTAAATTGAATTAAACAACATGTCATTGCTTATTGTGAGAAGGCCAATAGATACTTTCAGCTGTAGTTCTTTTCCAGGGTTTTCACCTGATGCGATGCAGTGGTGGAAGAAGTACTCACATTTTGTACTTAAGTGTTTTAAGTGGTTTTGTTGTGTAAACACATATCATTTGTTGATACTCTGTTTTTTGTTTTAACCATGTACAGCACTTTGGTCAGCTTTGGTTGTTGTAAATGTGCTTTGCTTTATGAATAAAGTTTGATTTGATTTTGATTTGATGACTCTTCTTTTGAATATGTCTTGCCTTACTCCTAATGCCTGAATGTTTTTGGCATTCTCTAAATTGTGAGCTTGCAGATCGGCTATTTGAACGATTTTAAAAATGTTTTTCAAAATAGTAAACAATACCTATGAAAAGTAAAATATGACCCTCAAGTCTGCACATACAAACATATGAATGCAGTGTAAATGTACACAGAGATACATGTACAGTGCAGTGCACACATACACACATTATGAATAACGTTCAGAAGTAGGACGCACACATACAGTACGTTCAAGAAGTCTGTGACAATAACCCCACTAAACTAATAAAAGGCAGGCCTCTCAAGTAGAATAGAAGAAACAATATAATAATGTATTGGTACAAGTAAGGAATTAAGCAATATTACACTTGAGGGTCTGCCTTAGCTTTATTATTTGGTTATTTGGCACGACAGCCTTGCTGCAGGAACGAGCCGAAGGCCGAAGGCGAGTTACGTAAAGTAGCAAATAAATGTTAATGACTGCAGATGTGTGGCTGTATTGTTTGATATCGATATTGTTTGATATCTTCAAATATCTTCTCATAAAAAATAATAAACATAACAAGCAAACAGTGGTGGAAAAAGTACTCACAATTATTATTCAAGTAAAAGTTTCAATACTGCAATATAGAAACACTCTGTTACAAGTAAACGTCCAGAATTCAAAATGTACCTGAGTAAAAGTATGAAAGTGTTGGCATCAAAATGTACTTAATGTAGCAAAAAGTTAAAGTACAGAGGTATTTGTACTTTACTCAAGTATTCCAAAAGTATTTCCAATTTGCGATACTTTTACTTCTACTTCAACACATATTTGATCTAAATATCCACTCCACTACACTTATTTGAAAACTTTAGTTACTAATTACTTCATGGCAGATTGTGCTTGCAAGTGTAAGTGCAGTACTTAAGTAAATGTAATGTAATTGTTACTTTACACCACTGCAAGCAAAGTTAGTAGAGTATGTTTCCCTACAATAAAGATACTCCATCTTTAAAAAATCATAAATAACAATGACAATGTTGTTTTATCTTCAGAACTATATTGATATAAAAGTATAATAACGTGTGAGTTATAATGGCATAATGATACTCTAGTAGGTAGAGTCTAGTAGGTAGAGTGTAGCTGATGTTGGTGTGAGAATAAAAACCACATGCATGTTCAGAGCTGCAGTAAGACAGACCACATCCTGTTGAAGAGGACTCAAGTTCCTCTGTACTTTTTCTCTTTAGATACACGCACGCACGCACGCACGCACGCACACACACACACACACACACACACACACACACACACACACTCTCCAGACCATGAATGCAGCTTTTACTATGGAGAAAGAAATTCAAACGCCCCCTCTTTCCATGCCATACCTGAACCCGGCATTCAAGAGAATTGCCTTGTCCAAACTCTCCTGAACTTGAATGCAGCATCTTATGTTGACAGAATTGCCCTCTCTGTGTGTAGAAATCCATGCCGTTACGCCTCATCTCCAGTATTCACTTGATTTAGCTTAGTCTGGTGTGGTATCAAGTACTGAAAATAACCGACCTCCAAGCTCACAACGTGTCCCAGTGCGACGTGTTGTGAGCTTGGAGGTCTGCTATTAAAAAATTGGAATAAACTTTCATAATTCGTAAAAACATTTATGCGCTTGGAGGAGGTGGATTTTGAGGCTTTATCGAAAAAACTAAAAAGAAAAAAAAAGGGGGAAATGGAAACACAAAGCGAATAGGTTTTTTATTTAAAATGCATGGAACTCGCATGATATCGATTTGGCTGAAGGGAGCTACCAACTTGTTAGCGTCGTGTTCCCAACTACTGTACCTTGCATCGGATGTTTATTTTAGGGCGCTGTTGTGTGCACTGTGCAAGCCTCGTCCACCCAACTAAATCCTGGCCAACACTTCATCGTCACACCGTGTTGCGTGCCAAACTTGGCCGATCTACAAGCTCACAGCACCTCGCATCCGCGACACGTTGTGAGCTTGCAGATTGGCCACCTTCCAGATGCAGAAACTTTCAGGATGAGAGGTCGATTCGGGGCGGACAAAAAGCTGTCGGTCACGTCTCGGGTTCGGTCTGAAAAAATCAGCCCGATCCCAGCTCTGTGCACTGTGTGCAGGCCCGAGGGAAGTCATTTACAGCAGGTCTCCCAAGAATCGCATTTCATATGAATGGAAACAGGCTAATTTAGCCTTTTCTTTTTTCAAATTTCTGACAATTCGCTTCCTATTTTCAAATAAGCTTCATGGAAACACAACTAATGCCACTGTTTCTCATGACCAAATTAGGTACACATGATCTTGAGATGTGACAATGAGCATAGGCCACCCAGCCTGGCTGAGATATGTGTCCCCTTATAGAAGGACAAATGATGGGTTACATTATGATATTTGACACAAACAGGCCTGAATACAGTTAACCCTCTGTTTTATTTACTAGCTATTGATTCCCACTGATGTGGCTGATATCATTATAATTGGTTGTTTTTTGTTATTGCCTTCACATTTTATTGGTTTATAATGTATTATTTCTTACCATGTTTATTGCTGATTGCTTAATTTGTGTCTTTGATCTGGGTCTTACTGTAGGCCTATCCATAGATGGTTTATGTATATGTGATTGTGATTTAGCTATACCTCCTTTCTTGTGAAGCGCTTTGTGGATGACATTCATTTTTTTTATCAAACTATGTGAAAGTGAAAGTGGTGAAGAGGTGGAGGCTGGTGTGATGGTGTGGGTGGAGGATGGGCTGAATGCACTGCCTCTGCCTCTGCTACGCCCTGAGAGAGGAAACAACAGGAGGAAGGGGGAGGTGGATGATATGACAACTCATCGTTTCATAAAAGAAAGACCACCTCCTCTATTGTTCATTGTGTTGTTAAGAGACCTCCTCTATTGTTCATTGTGTTGTTAAGAGACCTCCTCTATTGTTCATTGTGTTGTTAAGAGACCTCCTCTATTGTTCATTGTGTTGTTAAGAGCTGAACCGTTTCAAACACCTGCTGCCAGATGAATTAAAGTCATAAAGGTAGAAATGGCTTCAAACATTGAGATCCAGGATGAAGATGATGATGAGGAAGAAGATGACATAAACTCTGCAAATGTTGAGACCAAGACCAAAAGAGCTCAGTGGAAGAAAAAGCGGAAGACTAGACATGGTAAGAGATGTTGTTAAAACTACAAATCACAAAAAAATATACTTTTTTCAGCAAGAGCTTGAAATATTTTAACTGATCTCACTGTGTGTGTCTGTGTTTGTGTGTGTGTGTGTGTGTGTGTGTGTGTGTGTGTGTGTGTGTGTGTGTGTGTGCGTGCGTGCGTGCGTGCGTGCGTGCGTGCGTGCCTGCCTGCCTGCCTGCCTGCCTGCCTGCCTGCCTGCCTGCCTGCCTGCCTGCCTGCCTGCCTGCCTGCCTGCCTGCCTGCCTGCCTGCCTGCCTGCGTCTGTGTGAGTGTCTCCAGTCAGAAGAGGCAGAGGGTACAGGCTGGTGGTTCTGGGTTTTGGATTGCTTTGTGGTGTTCAAGCTCTGCTCAACATTGGTCTCAGACTCTCTCTCTGTAAGTCATTTGTTTCATTACAATGTATCATCTTTTTCAAAAAAGCAAAATGTGTGTCCCATGTCCATATATGGCCATTTCAGTTCAGAATGAATAGGTTTTATCTGTCCTGTACGTCCAGAATAATGTGTGTAGTTAGTGTCCCTCCCGGTCTGATGAATGGATACTTTGAGGATTGGTCAAGCTTCACATGATAATTTGGCCTTCAGGTTTTATCTGTCCTGTACATGCGAAAGCAATATGGAGGGTGGCAGTAGTACATGATTAAATAATAGAGGCCAAAATTGTGAAAATAGCAGATCTACATGCTCACAACGCCAAATAGCAGATCTACATGCTCACAACGCCAAATAGCAGAGCTACATGCTCACAACGCCTCTGTGGCATTGTGAGCATGTAGATCTGCTATTTTCACAATGGAACAAATGTTCCATTGAAAATTAAAGGAGCTATAGTCAACTTTTTCTTGAAAAACGGATGCTAAAATAAAAATAATGTTTCGAAAATATTTTATAAAAAAATAAGCTTCATAATATATGTGTTTCAAATGCGTAAAATAATGATAAAATATTACTTTTGTCCATTGTCGGGCCGACACTTTGTTTACATCCTATACTAGTCCAGGGTTCCCCAATTAGCTTCCCCCAAGGGCCGAATTATGTCTAGGGTACCAAGCTGAGACATTTGCAGCACTTGATTTGTGTGTATTGTTTACACACAGTTTACATACTATATATTCTTAAAAATTTTA
This sequence comes from Nannobrachium achirus, assembly GCF_963921795.1. Classification (NCBI taxonomy): domain Eukaryota; kingdom Metazoa; phylum Chordata; class Actinopteri; order Myctophiformes; family Myctophidae; genus Nannobrachium; species Nannobrachium achirus. Next base: position 70,070,265 of record NC_137812.1, read on the forward strand.
TTAAAAGTGGTTTTCTGATTAGTGTTTTTCTCTTCCTGGTTAATGACATCGCATTGGGACAGCTTAGGTAACCGGTAACGTGTAACTTGTAATTAATGTAAAAAAAATAAATAAAAAAAAGGAACTAGTACTTTTACTCTTACTCTTACTCCTACTAAAAAAGTAGCAGTACTCTTATTTGAGTAGGATTTTTCAGTACTCTTTCCACTACATGTGGGGGCCTTGTTTTTTCAATTACTTTTTTCATTTATTTTTATAACTTTTTGGGGTTATAAAAAATAAATGAACACAACTACTGTAGCAAATGTGCTCTTCCAAGTACAGGTCTCCGCCAGGTCAGGAATGTTTGTTTGCATTGTTTGCTATTGTGTGATTATCGAGATGTGTAATATAGTTTTACGTAGATCGGAGCAGTTATAGATAAAAACATGAATCAACTTGTTTGAAAATGTTCAATCGGGATGGAATATAAAACAATCTGAAAAAAACTATATCATTTAATGACTATTAGAGATAGTGTGTACCCATTTGCGTGATTTTTGGACAACCACTTTGCTGTTTAAAAATGGGTTTTGCACAAATCCGCATCATGGTTTAAACCAGGGGTCTTCAATGTTTTCAGGCCAAGGACCCCTTAGCTGAGAGAGAGATGAAGCAGGGACCCCCTCTACATAATGTAAAAATGTGTGATGCAGATTTTGATCGATTTCATGGATAGATTCATAGACTTGTTTGACAGCACTATGTTGGATTCATGTTAATGTGTATTTTCAGACATTTAACCACTTAAATCGTCGATATTTTGTAAACTTGACCTTTCACTATGTACTTGGTCTGCCCTTTTTTTACCTCTACACCAAACCTATTGCTATTTGCCGAAAATACAAGCTTGTAGAGAGTTTGTTTGAGAGCTTGTAGATCGGCTTGTAGATCGGCTATTATTCTCCTCAGAATAATTTAAAATAATTATCACACAAGGATTTGGTGGCCCCCCCTAGTAACTCTAAGGACCCCCTAGGGGTCCCGGACCCCCTGTTGAAGGGGGGAGATGATTAAGTCAAATTAAGATTTGCTATATTACAATTTACAATTTAGGCATTTAGCAGACACTCTTAATCCAGAGCGATTTACAATAAGTAAGGTAATAAATACATCAATACAATAAGAAAGCTAATATATCAATACATCAACATCAATAAATCAAACATATAGAAATATCAAAAATAGTAGTACTATGTACAGAGTAGAGAAAATATAAAACAATATGTACACTATGTACAGAGTAGAGAAAATATAAAACAATATGTACAGAGTAAAGCAGGGGTTCCAAAACCTTTTTTGGCTCGGGGCATCCCTATATTATATTCCTAATTTTCAATCCCAACACCTTATATTTATAGCATATTTTACAACACCTTTCTATGGGGGAAGTGGGTTTTAAAGTGCTCCTTTGGCTCCGAGGCATGAGCTTTGCCCAAGAAGGCGATAGCAAGAGGGTGCAAAAGACCTGTACTTCCCGTTTCTGTGTGACGTAGGTAGATACCTTTTTAGGAGGCGGAAGCATGTTTGGAGTCTATTCATTTACAATGAGAGAGCTAACATGAACAGTACACAGAGCAAAATAACAGTTCAGAAGCTATAGTCACTGAACTAAATATTGGGCCAGATCATCACAAGCCACATAATATTAACAAAATTGTCATACTAAAGTGGCTTTTTCCAGCGACACAACTGAGAAAATCAACTTTAATATTGCTCTTTAGCTGTCCCAGCAACACACTCTCGCGGGATCTTTAGCACCAGTAAACAGGCATTTGTAGGCTTTGTGTACCATGTCGCACTCCAGTGGTGATAGCTCATGAGATGAATATAAATATCTTTGGCTTTGCGGACTCTGAACGGGCGATTCCCACTTCCACGTGCGTCACTGACACAGTCGTTGGCAGGACAATCAGAGTCAGGTGGGGGCAGGTCTTGTCGAACGCAGCCTCTAAGAACAGCTGAGCCGTGCAACATCGGAACTAAGCTCTGTTGAATTGAATTGACAAGTCGCTGAAAAGACACGTTGTGATTGGCCAGTGGTCACTTTGACGTCAGCGTGGTTTGGCCTCTTGAGTGACGAGGCCAGGGGTCTCTCTCTGCCTGGAGTCTGTTACTTCTGCATTGTCCCCTAGGTACTGCTGGATGCCAGTCCATGGCCTGTTGAATTAAAATCATAATTAGAATTAGGAACATGAATTTGTAATTTTTCATGCATCAGGAGTTAGCTAAAGTAACACACACAATAATACAATGTTGCCTTCAAAATCACATTGTAAGTGTAATCTAATAAAATGCTCAATCTCCTCTCAATAATTATAAATGTAAAATCACTTTCTATGTGTGTTATAATGCATAGTCTAGAATGCGTACCAAGTCCTCGGCTGACTTGTGTGTCCAACAACGTCTGTTTGGATGGGGGTACGTCACCGCTAAGAAGGCCGAGCTGGCGGGCGTCATTTGGCCTCATTGTGGATGTCCGTGCCATCCCTCGGTCGGAGGACAGTCTGCTGGTCAGGATATCAGCCTGTAGCTCAGAAATGTAGCCGTAGTCCTTCAACTCCTTCATGGGGTACAGACTCCACTTCCTGGACTTCTTGTTGTGCAGCCTCCTATAACTGGCAAAAAAAGAAGAATACTTGTAGCTAAACATTCGTCAGAACAGTAAACAGAGCCTAGGAACCCTATTGTAGTGGTTCTCAAACTGACTGAGGGCACCCCTGTAAATAACTTTAAAATGTTCGCGTCACAATGTGAGCTTGTAGATCTGCTATTTTGGTGAAGAGAGTTTGGATAGGTGGAGAAATAACTCATCAAGTACAGTGCAACTCAAGTCTGTTAATAATCATGGAGGGTCAATATTGATCCATTCTAATAATTTAAGTATTCTGTGGCACCCACTTTGAGAAAACCTGCCCTAGAGAATAAGTGCTTTCAACATACTCTGGTGATCCATCCGCCTTCAACTTGTATGGCCTGTGGACATGGTAGTTGTAGTCCAAGGCTGCCAGCAGGTTTCTAGCTTCGTACACAGGAGGGCTGAAGCAGAAACGCTTGGCGCAATACATGAGGAGATGGTTATGGAAACTCTCCAACTCGGAGGTCGACCTGTGAGAGAAAAAAAAAATGTTTTTTGAAAAAAAAAAAAAAAAAGTTAATTTTTTTTTTTTTTTTTTAAATATAAAAAAAAAAAAAAAAAAAAGACCGCCGGACGCACTTCCGGTTAGGAGCTCCGTGTGCCACGTGATCAGTCCTAGCCAATTGGAGTGCTGCATTTGGTCGTGTCTGACAAACAAATAAATACCGCTGGCTGCAGTTCTAAAATGTATGTATAGATAAGGGAGATTGTACGTTGAATATAAGTCTATGTTGACGTTTTACCTGAAAGTCAGGTACTTGTGAACATCCTTCAGAAACCGGTTGTTCAGGGCGATCTCTCTGAGTCTGTTATGGGCCACGCTGTTCGGTGAGATCTTCTCCTTGTCACTTTCCACGTAGTCGGGGATGTGGTGACAGGCTCCCAAGAACCACTGGTGAACGCCAGAGACATGGTGCAGAAGTCCGTTCCACATGTCCTGGAAAATAGCAAGGCATCATTATTGAGTTATACATGTAAAAGCACACATGAAGGTTACTGCTACCGTCTTCTCAAGCCAACATTGATGTAAATTAAAACATTCCGAGACCAAGATTTTCCTAGAACTTACAAAGAACTCATTATAGGTAGACGCAGTTTTACAGCAAAACCAGAAGTGGTTACAGATGTCCTTCTGCCACTGAAGGAGAATGGAGCATCCCTTCTCCAGACCTGCCTGCACACAGAAAAAATGAAAATAAATCACTAATGGTTGTTTTTCAAGGTATTCCTAGACTAGGGAAATAAATGTATGTTCTCTCTCTCTCTCTCTCTCCCTCTCTCGCACACTCTCGCACACACACACACACACACGCAATATTTAATAAACATACTGCGTGTATCTTCTTTCCCAGATTTTTGGACCCATGCCACATGTCCAATGTATGGAGAACGCCAAGGTCTCTGTACAGCCCCTTGTCTGGGTCTGTTTGTATGGAAGACAAAAACAAGCATACAAACATGTACAACTTATATATTTCATAATAAATAAAAAATAATTCCCCAATTAAATTAATTACTGTAATCAGAGTAGTACAGTACATAAATGAGCCAATCTCTCACACAGTAATGAAATCCAAACGATCACTTACTGAAGAGGGCAGAGATTTGTGAGTGAGCATCTGTGCACACTTCCACGAGATTCATCTCTTGTCGGATCATGTCAAAAGTCCGGACGAATCCTTCCTTTTCCATGATCACAGAGTTCCTCTTCGTCTCCCGCTTGTCCACAACAACCACAGAGATGATCTCTTTGGTGTCATTCTCCATCGCTGTGTAGGTGCAATACTGGGCGCAGAATCCCGGGCTGTCCATCCGACCATCTCCTTTGAATAGTAATGTGAAGATACATTTACAAAAAAGGAACTACAGAATTCTGAAGCACTCCTAACAAATACATTTGGTTACCAATGTGTGTGTGTGTGTGTGTGTGTGTGTGTGTGTGTGTGTGTGTGTGTGTGTGTGTGTGTGTGTGTGTGTGTGTGTGTGTGTGCGCGCACGCATCTCACCCAGGGCCACAACACGGTCTTTTAAGCTCATTCGGGCAACAATCTCCCCTCTCTTCTTACTCCAAAAGTCCTTAATTGTGTCAACACAATATTGGTTCTGGATTTGGAAGAAGGTGGAGCTGTTGACCATCTGCATGTTCATGAATTTGAACAGCAGAGCCACCTGAATTGATGGATTGAAGTATTTAGAAGAAGTTTTGCATAAGAAAAGGTACAGTTTAATGACTGTACAGTTCATCGATACAACTAAAAGGAAACTCGGGTAAACTCAGGTATTTGAATTGCGATCCTTCTCTTTAACCCATAACACTGATTGACAGACGGATAGAACACAGTACTATGTAGTAGATATTTATCAGAAAGGCACGTTATATTTAAAAAGAATATATATATATATAATTATTTATTTTTTTACAATAGGAGGGTCAGGGCGAGGGTATGGTTAGGCTAGGTTTGTTGTAACCAGTTTCCAATTGTGCATATCCTTACATGGGCATCTTAGCGGTGTAGTGTATCTACTATCTTGTACACCAGGCCCATTGCAATATGCTGTACTCTGTCAGCTATTCTGAGCCACCCCACACTTGACTGGTGACAAGCACACCAGTCAAGCAGTCCGAAAAGGAGGAAGAGGAGTCTTGGTGTACCTTTGTGTAGTTGTTGCCAGAGAGAAGGATGTTGGACGACAGGAGGAAATCACCAGCGTTCATTCCAAACTTCACCTTGGGCTGAGAACACCATTTCCAGACAGTATGACCAGATGGACATGTCTGAGAAATTAGCATGGAATAGAAAGCAGAATAGTTGTCATTGACATTTTTGAGTGACCCAGATTTGCTGTGCTCTACACAGAAAAAGGCATTTCATGATTATATTTAGAAATACGTACCCATTCAATGATGGCTGCTGTACCTCTGGATTTCACACTGACTCCAAAAGGTCTAAGTGCCCCACACACTATAGACGTCTCAGGGTCCTTTACTGTGCACATGGGAACAGGTAGCAGGACATATTGTGCCAGTTGTTTGAGACAGTCATGGTAGGCTATTGATGCTGGATGGCCAATTATGTCTTCTGGCTTTGAGACAGAAATCTTGTCTGGGAGGGTCTCTTCTTCACCTGGCACAGGCTCTGTCTCTTCTTCACCGGGCACAACATCATGGACAGTCTCCTCCATGGTGATGGGATCGAACTCCATAATGTCGACACCTGACTTCAGAGCACCGCCAGTCCTTTAGGAAAGAAATCAGCAATGAGAAAACAAACAATAAAAACCAAAAATGTAAGAACAGCTGTAAGTGAGTGTCACCTCACAGAGAACAGCATAGGAACGTACCGAACACGAAGGGGAGCGACATAATCCTCATCGTCGCTATCATCTGGCTCAGAGGACACATCGTCCTCCTCGTCAGATGATGCTGATGCAGACTCTGCCTCACTCTCTACTGGCTCTGGCTCCAGTAGACACCAAGACTCGTCGTTTTCTTCTTCCTCCTCCTCCTCCCCCCAGTCAATGCTATGGAAGGAAATGTTCAAAAAATATTACTCAGACAACAGAATACTCAGAATGAACAATTTGACAAGCTACAAATCAAGACAAAATATAAATGTATGCAATGCATTGCAGCTTACGTTGCGTTTTTTATGTCATTGAAGTCTTCCACATCAATGGGGCCAACGCAAAAATCCAATGACTTCCTACAACAAGAAAATAAAAATGACAACATCTTAAAGAACTATGTAGATGCTGGCAATATAAAATGTATTTCTTTTTTCCTATTGAATGAATTAAGAATATTAGGTAATGTGCATATAGAATTATGCACCATTTTTAACAATAGCAACAGTGTCTCAAACAAAAGTGCAAAGGAGTAGAGAATATATACAGCATATAGAATGAGTCATTGTCACTGCATAGACACAACAGGTAACACCTCATCTGTTTCAGAACAGCTGGCAAAATACATTTTCTAAGCCTCAAGCCCTTGGCTATGATGATGATGATGATACTACTATTAATAAAAATAATCTTTTTGGCCCTGCTCAATGGCTCTACCTTGCAGCCGGGGTCACAGGCGTCTCCACACTGCTACAGCCCGGGACCTGAACACCAGCCTCTGGCAGAAAGTCATCAACTCTGTAATGAAGGCAACACGTTTTTTAGAAAATGATCTGAAGCCATTGTTATAGGAGGAAACTGTGTTCTCTAAGGGCAAAACATAGCGCGGCTGCAACTATACTTCTTGGCAATAATTATATCAACATGCATTTTTTTTAATATTTTGAATACATCAATAATATGTGAAATAACAGATAACAAGATTGTAGGTTTAGTGGTTTGTGAGCTTGAATGAAACATGACATTCTTTAATGTAAGTTAGTGAAGCCAGTTGAATACATAACAGGCCAACATGGCTTGCATCTATGGCAAATAACAGCAATTATAGTAATTCATGTACACTCACCTGTCAGCCAGAGACCCGGCAAAGATGCTGGAAACTGGGGGGGCGGGGGGTGTAGGAAGACGCTTTTTGGGCGTCGATGTTGACTCCTCCTCATTCATGTAACTACAATAACACAAATATATAGCAACATTATTTGTGGGCCATTTCCCTGCATGCTAAATGACTAAGCAGTGGGTCAGGACCCATTTGTGGGTCACAGACCAATTTTCATGTAGACTCCAGTAAAAAAAATCTTTAGAAATGTGATTTTTTAATAATTGTCTACATAAAAAAAAAAAAACAATAACAACAAGCAAACACATCTAAGAAATGCCATGAATAAAATATAATGATAAAGTAGTAGTGAAAATAGCTGATCTACAAGTTCTCAACGTGGAGCAAAGCAACGCGTAGATCTGCTGTTTTCACTAGTTTGGGTGACCGGACCCCCATTCAATGGTTATTCTCTCTCTGGGACCCTTATTTATATAAATCCATGATTACAATATAAATTATAAACTCTTATGAAATTATGAACTACATATGAACTCTGAGAGTGTACAAATGTAACCAAATGGACCCTTACAGCTCTGTAACTCTGAGAGTGTACAAATGTAACCAAATGGACCCTTACAGCTCTGTAATGGACCCTTACAGCTCTGTGACTCTGAGAGTGTACAAATGTAACCAAATGGACCCTTACAGCTCTGTAACTCTGAGAGTGTACAAATGTAACCAAATGGACCCTTACAGCTCTGTAATGGACCCTTACAGCTCTGTGACTCTGAGAGTGTACAAATGTAACCAAATGGACCCTTACAGCTCTGTAACTCTGAGAGTGTACAGATGGAACCAAATGGACCCTTACAGCTCTGTAACTCTGAGAGTGTACAGATGGAACCAAATGGACCCTTACAGCTCTGTAACTCTGAGAGTGTACAGATGGAACCAAATGGACCCTTACAGCTCTGTAACTCTGAGAGTGTACAGATGGAACCAAATGGACCCTTACAGCTCTGTAACTCTGAGAGTGTACAGATGGAACCAAATGGACCCTTACAGCTCTGTAACTCTGAGAGTGTACAGATGGAATCAAATGTACCCTTACAGCTCTGTAACTCTGAGAGTGTACAGATGGAACCAAATGGACCCTTACAGCTCTAACTCTGAGAGTGTACAGATGGAAGAAAATGGACCCTTACAGCTCTAACTCTGAGAGTGTACAGATGGAAGAAAATGGACCCTTACAGCTCTAACTCTGAGAGTGTACAGATGGAACCAAATGGACCCTTACGTGTCTGTAACTCTGACAATTGTACAAATGGAACCAAATGGACCCTAAGGTCCATTTGGTTCCATTTGTACCGAGTCAAGACAGACGCACCACGAAGCTAACATTAGCATAGTATGCTAATAAACAAAATAACAGGTCATGGTGGTGCTATAACTTATAAACCTTTTCAAAAAAAGGGCGTCGCGCAGCTAGGAATGTATTTACCAACGTTTCAACACACAGGAAAAATCCCCGTGGATTTCCGAGGAATAGTGGAGTAACTATACACATACTGAAATAGACCAAGAAGTTATTACCTGTCCAGAAGAAACACTGCAAGATCTGCGTCGGATCTGAGACCCTTTGCTTCCTTTAGATCCCTCCATCGACGATAAACAGGCCCAATATATATGCGTGTTTTATCAAGAGCACGTTTGTTCAGTTTAGCAGCTACTTTGTCCGACTCTGACTGTGGCTTCTTTTCTCTCTTCTTTCTCTCTTTAGTCTTCTTCTTTGCAGAGTAAGCCGTTGTGGGCAGTGGTGGAATAGGAAGCTTTTTCTCCCAGTCAGCCATAAGTAAAAAATAATACGTTTTACTCTCATGTACCTGTACAAAAGACGTAACAATAAAGTACCGTAGAACCTTGTTTGTTTTTCCCTCCAGAAGAGCAGAGCAACACGACGGAGCAGTGAGCTGTGGCGCGCATGCGTACTGCATACTATATGTTCTTCTTCAGTTGGTTTTCAAACCGGATGTTTTCAAACCTCATTGGAGAATGAAACGTCGGCCGGTGGGACCATGGGTGGGACTAAAATGATTGACAAGTGGCGTAGCCAATAAAGAGAGTTTATTCGTTGATAGGACAGTTTTAGAAATCGCCGAATTTTATATTTGACCAATAGCGTGGCGGCTGGTGACTGAGTGTGCTGACGTCTCTCTGTTTTCGGGCCAGACTGCTGCCGCTAGAGGTGTCTTAGAGACTAGATTTTTTTAACCCATTGCTAACCCATTGCTATCCGTCTGAATCTAAAATAAAAAATAAAAAAAAGTGAGAGTAAAATTCTGACTGCTGGCCAAAGAATTACTTATAGCAACTTTAAGCTTCAATGAATGCCAGCGCTGCATGCGTCCTATTCTACACTTCAGTGCTTTAATTAGTCAATTGGTTTCATCTGCCAAGACTGGCATCATGTTCATGTCCTGTTCTGCTACCGGAGAAGCTGTGCAGTGCAAGTTGCAACTTCTTTCATCCCTGAAGTGTCAACGACAGCAAAGTGAGCGTTTTACGTTTTTTGGTTGCGTAAATTTGTGAAATTACACTACAGTATCCCCAACTTAATTCAGGCTTTGTGTGCTAGCCTTGGATCCACCCTGCATGCATGCTATGCCAGTGGTTTCTCAACCTTTGCAGGCCAAATAATATTTATTTTGAACTGGGGACTCCGACCCCCCAGTTAAAGACAAGGATCTCAATGGAAATAAGCTTTGCTTTACCTTTAGTTTCCTTGTAGGCCTATCAGTGAACTGTACATTTTCCTATGCAAAACTTCTAATAAATACTTCATGGAGAGACAACACTCCATTGAAGTAAAACAAATCCACTGAACGTCTCAATCTAGCCTGGTTGTTTGTGAAATATTATAGGCTATTATTGCATTTGTGTAGGCTATGTTCCTTTTCATGTGCATGCAAAGCTATTATGATGGCTCTAAAAGGTTGAGAGGTTTTTTGTAGAAGTTAAGGTTAGGGTTATTCAAAGCTAGCTCTGGTCCACTCCATCGCGTCACTTGCAGTGACAAGTGACGTGATGGACCAGAGCTAATTCAAAGCCAGCTTTACTTTTGTATTTGTTTTATTTGATGGCTGTACTAGTAACATACAGTAAAGATAGGCTATACTGTACACCCAGAAATCTAGACACTCCTTTGCTTCCCTATGAATAAGTCTATACCTTGTTGTTAATATGAATACATCTTTAAACCATTGTCAGCTTAAAGCAAGGTCCATATAGTTATTTGACCTGTAAATACTGGTTGTGTCCATCATGTGATGCTATGTTGTAACACTGTCATTTCTCTCCATGAGTATTCTGTTCATTAAAGGTGACATGATGCAATCAATCGCCGACAGTTCATTCCTTCCCCTCTCCTGTGTTCTATGTAGGCTACATACTACATACAGGAGACATGTGTTCTATGTAGGCTACATACTACATACAGGAGACATGGACGTTGTCATTGTTGAGTCCACGGACGCCAACATCACCTTGGAGCGCCTAAACCGTCTGTGGCTGAGAAAGGAGCTTTGTGATGTGACTCTCTGCTGTGGGGAACGGGAGTTCACCTGTCATAGAGTCGTACTCGCAACCTTCAGTTACTTTGAGGTAGCCTACACACACATGTACTGGCCTGGCCTGTAAAATAATTTATATATATATATATATTTACTCGTGGGTCACAAGTAAATATTTCTAAAAAGATTTCTAAAAGTCCCCCTAAAAGTCTTTCAAAAGTATTTAATAAAATCTGAATCTAATCATTGCCATAAATGAGTGAAATAATGTTAAACTAGCAGATCTACATGCTTGTAGATATTCTATTTTCTCTAGGTTGGGGTCCTGGGCAAACGTCTAATTCTAAGTCTGCTCTTTTCCCACCTCCAAAGCTCTTTGCCAAAAATACGCCTTGCGTTGCGAGGCGTTGTGAGCTTGTACAGTAGATCGGCTATTTTTGGCTAAAGTTCTCAGAATATGGACGCTAGGGTTCAAGTGGTTAATATGAAAAGGGGGGAAAACAAGTTTCTATCACACAAAGATTTGGAGGACCCCCTGTAGTAACTCTGAGGACCCCCTAAGGGTCCCGGACCCCCTGTTCAAGACGCCTGCTCTAAACCAATTCACCTTTTCAACATGCACAGGCAATGTTCACCTCTGGGATGGTGGAGTCCACACAGGACAGGATTCAAATCAACGATGTGGATCCTGAGGCGCTCGGCCTTCTGTTGAGCTATGCTTACACCTCAACGGTATCCATCACCCAGGGAAATGTGCAGGTGATGTATTGTCATCATAAACCCTATCCATTGTTTGATAGGGTTTACCTCGGTGCTTAACAAACACATGTTGTTTCTTTGGTCTCAAGGCCCTGCTAGCAGCGTCAAACCTCTTCAATGTCACAGCTGTTCTGGAGACCTGCTGCCGCTACATTGAGTTTCACATGGATGAGCTGAACTGTGTAGAGATCCACTGCTTTGCTGATGCCCTCGGCTGTGCCACCTTGGAGCAGCACAGCATGGATTACATCCTGGAACACTTCAGCGATGTCTACCAGCAGGTCAGTGAGTGAAGGATAGGGATGCATGCATTTATCAAGTTGTCTATTGTTGGCTTTTCCTCTTATACCTCTGTGGTGGCTCACAGTGTGGTTACGGTCACACATGGGAGTGGATGGGGATTAGGCTGCTTGATGCTCCATTTGTGGCTTGGCCCTATGGAGACAAGACCACCCAAATGATACAATATTAACACGATGGATGCCAGAGGTTTACTTAAATATTGGTGATTAACTGCCAATATTAAATCCTATGTTGACTAATACAATCATGTATTTTCTCTGCTCCAAGGATGAGTTCCTGTCTCTCTCTGTGGACAAACTGACAGAGATCGTCTCCAGTGACCATCTCAACGTGCCCCAGGAGGAGATGGTGTTTGAGGCGGTCATGCGGTGGCTGAATAAGTGTCCTACCCGCAGGGACGGCTTTGAAAAGGTGACACACTTAGAAGTGACCTCAAAATGTGGGCACAGTGGTGTAGTTGGTATCTCTGTCGCCTCACAGCTAGAAGGTCAATTCCTGCTGAGGGCGCTGGGTGCGTGTTCTCTCCTCCACGTCATCAGTGCCCATACCTTAGGTGGGGTTGGCAAAAGTGCCTTTCTGTGTGGAGTTTGCATGTTCCCCCCGTGTCTCCTAGGGTAGGTACCCTCACAAAAACGTGCAGTAATCCTCTATACTGCCTCCCCAGCCGGGGAGGCGCCTGATTGATGGGAAAGGAACTGTGGAATAACGTGTTCCTTCCTCGCGCTACGTCCAGCCGGGGAAACCCCCCCCTGTCAGGTGAAAAGGAGCGGCTTGGACTCATGCTTAGAAGGAAGCATGAGGTCAGTCTGTTGCTCTTCCCAGGTTGGTAGAGGGAGTGTAGTGCCCAGGATTACACTAGACAATTGACACTGGGTGAAAAAAAAGTTGTCATTTGTACTCTTCGAAGTTAAATTAGAACTGTGATTTTACCGTTTTCTACATTCATCTCTAGAATACTATTGTACATTTTATAACTCATAGGAGTTATGGGTGCAGCTTAATGGAGCCCTCCACAGCTGTCTGTCATTTTAGTTCTTCATAAATCTAGAGGAATTAAACAAGACTGTTATGTTGTGAATTAAAGTACAGACATGTTCATTACAGTCTAAAGATATAGGGCAGTGGTTCTAACCCTTTTCAGGCCGTGACCCCTTCAAAATAATATTTACCCCCCACCTTTGTGAGTGTCTAGATCTGCTATTTTCACTATGTCTGCCGCCTCCTTGTAGTATTTGACAATTTGACCATTGTTTGACCAGTTTTTGTTGTATATTTTGTTGATTATGCTTGATGCAGTAATTATCTTACTACTGCTACAAAAGGTGTCTGTCATACAGTACCAGAGATTTAAAGCAACGTTTAATGAATCATTGGTGTTCTATGTGTTGTTTAAGGTGCTAGTGCATGTCCGCCTGCCTCATGTCAGTCCTGTATTCCTCCGTGTCGTGATGGAGTGTGTGGATGTGGTGAAGGAGTCTCAGGCCTGTCAGAGGCTCATCACTGAAGCCAAGAAGCAGCATCTGCTCCCCTACAGCCAAAGAGCACAACCACGCAAGACCGCAGGTGCATGCATGTTGCAACAGATGGTGGAAAATATATATTTATGAATACATCACAGATCTGTTGTGGTTGGGATTTCCAATTCAAAGACATTCCTCCAATGAGCAAACATACCTGGAAATGGAAATGATTGGTGGCGAATTTTCAAAAGCTTACATTGCAGTTTGAGCTGCATAATCATTATTGCGGTTCATTTCATTATTTATTATGCACTTTAAAGTCTGGATTTGGGTGTCTTGCACTTTTATGCATAGTTTAAGTTAAGACTAACTTTAAATGCATGCTAATTGCTCACACCTGCTTATTTGTTTATCTTCTATTCCTCTGTGTGCAGTGATACTGATTGTGCGGGGAGAGGTTGACGACAACGCCGGTGACGACAAACCCGTTGAGTGCTTTGATCCGCTGACCAAACAATGGAAGAGTCTGGCATCTCTGCCCATCAATGTAATTGGCCCTAGTCTGGCCGTGTGAGGTGTTCTACTGGAGTAGAGCTCAATAATTTAGGACCTTAATGGAACTTAACTGTTTTGTCCCTGAATTGAGCTGTTGTAGTAATGTTGCTGGGAAAGGTGATTCAAATTATTGATTATTATTGTGTTGGGTCATTTTATCATGGCAAACTATTTCTACTTATTAAAGGTGTGATGGGCATCTTGGGAGTAATTAGCACCGTCATTATAGATGAGTTATCATTTACTTCAATACTGTCATGGATGCAGTAGCTCTGCTCCATACATTTGGCTGAAGCTAAACAAAGTAAGGAGAAGCCTGACAGTGAACGCTAAACTACGGTACTACTGTATATACAGTAAAATGATGAGCCCAGTGAATGGCATTTCACCAGTGGTGGAAAAAGTACTTAAATGTTTTACTTAAGTAAAAGTCCATCTTTCAAAATGTATTGGCATCAAAATGTACTTAAAGTACTGAAAGTAAAAGTTCTCATTATGCAGAATGTCCCATTTCAAGTTTTCAAAGGTATACCAATCTTTTGAAAATGGCAGATCTACAAGCTCACAATGCATCACAAGTTCACAATGCACTGAGCTTGTAGATCGACTACTCACAAATGGCTTGAAGTGGTTAATATATGTTTTGTAGTAATAATCTACAAACTAGTAACTAAAGTTTTCAAATAAATGTAGTGCAATAAAAGTACAATATTTGGATCGGAGATGTAGTGGAGTAGAAGTAAAAGTATTGGAAATGCTCAAGTAAAGTACAAATAAGCTTACCTCGAAATTATACTTAAAGGACAACTCCGCCCTGAATCACTTCTAGGCTCATTTTCCTACTTATATTGATCCAAAAAGACTATCCATGGGGTCTATTGGGCAGAAATGCCCCTGTTGTCCAGTTTCCCCAGCAGAACCCAGCTGCTCTCATAGCATACAATCACTTTTACACTATTTGTTGTGGTCAAAAGTGTTTTTATTTTTCATGAATGTGGTACTAGTTGATATTATACAAACACATCCATGTCATCGTCCCACACAAGCCATCACACTCTGTTGAACATAGTTTTTGCTTTTTTGTTTTGCCAAGTCCCGGAAAAGATGCCCTGTGATTGGCCAGTACAGTCACTTTGATTGGCACATGTGCCTAAAGCTTACCCCAAAACATTATTTATGAGATTGTGGTGGCTTGTGTGGGACAACCAATGCATGGATGTGTTTGTAATGACAACTAGTAAAACATTCATGAAAAAGAAAATCACTCTTGAACACAACAAATAGTGTAAAAGTGATAGACCTTATAGGCTCCACTCTGCTATGAGAGCTGCTGGGTTCTGCTGGGGAAACTGGACAACAGGGGCATTTCTGCCTGGACAGTCTTTTGGGATCAATAAGTAGGAAAATGAGCCTAAAAGTGATTTAGGGCGGAGTTGTCCTTTAAAGGTCCGCTGTCAGCCCCGATATTATAATGGTATGATACAGTAGGTCAAGTGGTCTCTCTCCAGTGTGGATCCTGAAACAGTCTGAAACTGTCAGTGTAATCTGCCCAACAACAGCTGACCAGTACAGTGAGTAGTCATACTTTCAGGCTATACAGACAATTAATTTGATTGGCTTATAATTGAGCCCCACAATGACATCATAAAAATATTAACTTGTTTTTTAAGATAACACTTGGGGAGCCAAACTCGTTCAGGGACGAGTTACGGCCACTAGGTGTCCCCCTGCCACAGGAAGTTATCTCGTTCACGGACGAGGCAACAAACAGTTAACTTTTTGAGACTGCAGCTTCCCTTTGCATGACCTGATCCATTACGTCACCCAGTCAGTGCAGGAAGCCCCTCTGTCTCTCCCATCACGGAAGGACTTAACATGGCTTTAGATTCTACTTTGAAACATAAGAACGGCTTTATCTGAGAATGAGATGAAAACAGCCCCATGGAAGCAGAGAGCTGATTGTTTTCACGGCAACACTTTACCGCGATTTTTTTACCGCGAGTTTCGCGAGCGTTTGTAAACAAATGGATTATCCTCCTCAATCTTCTCTGGACACGCACGTGCACACGCACAATTACTGATGGCTGGGTGTTGTGTCGGGGGAAAATAATATATATATATATTTTTTTTAAGATTTGTTTTTGGGCATTTTATTTCTTTATTTGATAGGATAGTAGACTGACAGGAAAATGGGGAGAGAGATGGGGAATGACATGTGGCAAAGGTCGTCCGGATCGGGAATCGAACCGGCGACGCCAGCTAGGCCAGCAGGCGCCCCGGGGGAAAATAATATTAATACAATCATTTTGTTTACTGCTGCCAGTGGCAAGTACACTTGGTATTTTACAGTATGTAAAGTGTACTGTGCATGTTTGGCTTGATAAGTGAACTAGAACAATGTTGTAGAAGTACAACCAGAAATGCAGAAATGTTTGTCTTGTCTTGAGTTTTATCTGGTGACAAGACAGCAGTGAAGACGATTCAAAATGTTTATGCATACAGTATTATCTTTAATGGCAGTGTACCTTGAGCTCTGAAACTATTCTTTAACTATCAACTCTGCTCATCTCCCAACATAGGCTCCTATGTGTATTTGGCTGGAGGATCCTACTCTGATCATTGTGATGATTCCAGTAAGGAGATGTGGCGTTATGACCCTCACCATGACTCATGGGTGAAGATGGCTTCCATGAATGAAGCACGTGCTGGATTCAGTAAGACCGTCAAAATATCACGTACAATTTAACTTTGTTAGTTACCCAATGAGAGAACAAGGCCTAGAGGTGTGATACAGTATATCAATATTAAAACGATTAGAATGTCTCCACAATTTGCCTTTTTATTGGGATTGTTCTACAGTATCAGTGGTTGACAGTACAGCCAAGTAAAAAGGTTATAGTGCATCGGCTGCAACTAGCAGCCAGCTTCTACATAACCAAAACAGGTCTACTTGTTATAATTTACATTAAAGAAGTTATAGTCAACTTTTTCTTGAAAAACGGATGCTAAAATAAAAATAATGTTTCGAAAATATTTTATAAAAAAATAAGCTTCATGTATGTGTTTCTATTCAAAAATGACCACAAAAAGTGTATAATAATGATAAAATAATCATTTTGGCCATTGTCAGACCGGCAATTTGTTTACATTCTAGTCTATAGACTATGATGTAAACAAAGTGTCGGCCCGTTTGACATGATTTCTCTTCTCTTTTTGATTTTCTCTGAGTCCAGACCTGGTGACGTCTGGTGGGTATATGTTTGCTATGCAAGGCCGGGGGAAGGTTGATACAGCAGTGAACTCAATTGAGAGATACAACCCCATCACCAACATCTGGCAGATCATCGAGTATGTCGGAATGCCAGATGTCTCTGAACCACTGTCTGTGGCTGTACTGGATGGATTGATGTATGCTATGACGGGTATGGAACAGTTAATGTAAACTCAAAATATCTAACAAGCCTTTCATATTCATCAATGTCTTGACAATGAATGTTTCCTCCTGGGGCCAGCTGATCACAAGACCTACAAGTGCAACCACGAAGCGTCTGTATGGACACAAGTTGCTCCTGCGCAGGTTGATCGTTGTGGTGCAGCTGCTTGTTCACTCAACGGGAAGATCTACCTTTTAGGTATTCTACAATACCTGTTATTAATGGCTCTTAGTTCCATAATAGACTTGCTTCAACTTTGCTTTAACAGTCACTATCCTGTTAATTCCTGTTTATCTAATAGGTGGTCATTATGGTGATGATATGAACCAGGTAGAGAGCTTCAACCCCAGGACAAACCAGTGGACACTTTGTGCCCCCATGAAAGAGAAACGCTTCAGGCCTGGCGTGGCTGTGGTGCATGGAAAGATCTACGCACTCGGCGGGTATGATCCCAAGTAGAATGCTACTAATTCATAGAAGCCTAAAAAGGTGGCTGCTTGTTCACACCAGCCATTACTCTCATCACTCTCTTTCTTCATGTAGATCAAGCGGTACTATTGAGCAGTATGATGATGAGAGGGACACATGGGAAATGGTGGGGGAGATGCCCACCAATTGCGAATATGTGCAAAGCTGTGTCTCTCTCCGGCTGCGGAAGGATGCACATGCAAAGGTAATACATTATTAGCACTGTATACAGAAGGAGAAAGAACGCTGGTCTCTAAAGAGGTGGTGCCATAGTTTTGTACTTTTTCGGTTTTGTATGTATCTATGAAGTTAACATTACTTTAATAGACCACCGGGTGTGGTTTCTAATGTGCACATTTGCCTTCCCTGTGTATTTGTGGTTTCTTCCTGAAAGCCTCCGAGTCAAAAGGCCTGATCGAAAAACACTGATTTACCGGTAATGACATCATAAGATCATCCCCTCCCTTTTACCATACACCCAACACTGTGGGTCTGTCTAACTTCAGTTGGGTTACCTGACAACCAGGCTTTCTGTACAAAGAATCTTCCTTTTATAATACCTAGGGGTGTAATGATATAGTAACTTTATCGAAATATCGTTTTTAACGTAAAAAAATCCAAGTAGATCGAAATGAAAACAGCTAAAATCGAATCGTATTGTTTTATTTTGTATCGTATCGAATCGGCAGTGCAAAGAATCGATTGTATCGATACTACCTACTTGAGCATTGTATTTAGCATTTTTAAGAAGAAAAAATGAGGGGTAAAATAAGGGGTTTAATTACTTTTCCTTTCCATATAGCTACACTGGTCTATTGATAAATGTGTGTAATCTCTGGGTTCATGTCGAGGTGCAGGTTTGTCAATATACAATGTCCATGTATTTGGCAGATAATCACTGTGTTTACTTATTTATATCCATAATAATACATGTTTCAAGACCTGCACTATCCACACCTTTCACACAGATTTAATTTCTTTGCTAAATAGTTACTATATCGATTTTAAATAATTAAATCGAATCGTATCGTATCGCCATGAATGAACCAATATCGTCCATGCATCGTATCGTCAACCATGTATCGTGATATGTATCGAATCGCTATTAAAATGTATCGTTACACCCCTAATAATACCTGATCATGTGTTGGGGGAGGGGAAAAAACATGGCACCCCATCTTTAGTACAGTATCCTCCTTTACTGTCCTACAAAGACTCTTAATAAAATACAAAGTTATCTGCACATGAGAGAGTTTAATTATTTCTCTCCATTCAACAGCATAATGGAATGCTAATTGACTTTAGTGAGGAATTCCTCCAATTGATGTGACATAAGGAATTGTGTATTGTTGTTAATTGTTATGTTATTTGTCCCTGTCCCACACAGTGATGACCCCAGCAGACAGATGGACACTGCTAATACCCTCCAACATCAGTGATGACACACACACACACACACACACACACACACACACACACACACACACACACACACACAGTATACTGTATATTCTTTACATGTACAATAACGTTTTATAGCTATTGTTATTAGTGTGTTTGACTATTTGCAAGACCTGAACCTCCGGGTTATTCAAAAGATAATTTCATCCAGAGAGCGAGTACATCAGGTTGAGTTTGCACTACAGATATACTGTATGTAGCTTTCTGCTGACGATTTTTGGTGACTGAAGTAAATGAAGCTTTACAACATGTTTGGTTTCCATGGAAACCCAGTATCATCATCATCATCATCATCATAGGTGAAGATGTCCCACCACAGGACTGTGTATTGTTACTGTACTCTACTGCAGTTGATGATGATGATGATGATGATATAAAATAAGAAATCAATAAAATGTTGTCACCTGTAAGAACTGGCTGGATTGTCATTATTATGTCAGGTTAAATGTTTATCCTAGTTTTATTTGAGGCTCTATAGTCGGGGGTGTTAGGGAGATGACAAGGTCATTTCGTGCTAATCAGTCTAAAAGCGCCACATTTTGCACAGATGTAGCCCAGGGTATGCTCTAATGATTTAGCTAGGGTGCCCGAGTCGGGGTCAGGGTCGTCACAGCGGCCAAATCAAGTTGGGCTCCCATCGACTTTCAATACAGGACGAAAATACCCAGAAAAACACTTTTTTTCTGGGTATTTAAGTAGGATGTGAGGGGTCTAACTAGGGGTTTGTCATGATGCTGAATCCATTGCAAGCATTTGTTTTGCACAAAAAACATTCTTTGGGCTACAAATGGCCCCAGAAAACGATGGTTTAGTGATGAAAAGTGATGAGTCATCACTATCACTTTTCAGGGTTTTGCGGGTGTTTTCTGGAGCTGTGGCGACCCCAAAGGTCACCGACTCGGGCGCCCTAGCTAAATCATTAGAGCATTCCCTGGGCTACATCTGTGCAAAATTCTGCGCTTTTAGACTGATTAGCACGAGACAAAAAAAACCCCTAAGGCCTCCGACTAACATCACCCATATATGCATCGTTTTCTGAGGCCATTTCTAGCCCAAGGACTGTTTTTTGTGCAAAACAAATGCTTGCAATGGATTCAGCATCATGGCAAACCCCTAGTTAGACCCCTCAGATCCTACTTACCAGAAAAAAAATGTTCTGGGTATTTTCCTCCTGTATAGAAAGTCGATGGGAGCCCAACTTGATTTGGCCGCTGTGGCAACCCCGAAGGTCGCCGCCTCGGGCGCCCTAGCTAAATCATTAGAGCATGCCCTGAGCTACATCTGTGCAAAATTTTGCACTTTTAGACTGATTAGCGCGAAATATCCCTAACACCCCCGACTACTAGGTTGTTGGCACTCTTATTCTTGCAGGGGTGGAAAAAGTACTCACATTTATTGTATAAATAATCTGTTGGGGCACGGTCACACCAAAGTATTGTTGCCAGCTGATAAGAGGAATCTGCCAATGCATTTCAATGGGAATGGAGCGGGTTCTCCAAAAATCCAGAACATAGCAGATCTACAATTGAACTTGTAGATCAGCTATTTTCAATTGTGCGTAGGGCTGAAGTGGTTAATGTATGTTTTGTAATAATCAAAATCTACAAAATAACTACATGGTAACTAAAGGTTTCAAATAAATGTAGTGGAGAAAAAGTACAATGTTTGGATCCGAGATGTAGTAGAGTAGAAGTAAAAGTATGTGGAAAGACTCACGTAAAAAATCATCTTTAAGTAGCATGTGAGGGGTCTAACTAGGGGTTTTTCATGATTTTGAATTGCAAGCATCCGTTTTGCACGAAAAACATTGCTCATTCCGAAAAACTACCCCACAAAAAGTGATGAGTCATCACTTTTCACAGTTTTGTAGGGTCTATTTTTATCCTAAGGAATATCTTTTTGTGCAAAACAAATGCTTGGAATGGATTCAGAATCATGAAAAACCCCTAGTTAAACTCCTTACATGCTACTTGAAGAGTTTTTGGGGGGGGTATTTTAAAGGTAAAGTATTTTTACTTTACCCTACCTGTAATTGCGTCAAATGTTCAATCATGCATGTTCAAATCATAGACCATCTTCTCGGGTGCCACTCTTCCAGATACCCTTACTTTATCATGCCTACAGGTACATTAATCCTACAGAGAAAAATAAAATCCTGTTTTACAAAAAGCTACAAATAGTGATTCGAACATAGATGTTTTATTTAAATGACCCTTTACATTCACTGTAGTATTTGTTTATCTACTTAAAATGTCCAGGTGCTAAATGACCCAGTGCCCACTCGTCCAGGTATAGCCACATGTCCAGGCCTAGTGTCCAGTTTTTGTGCCCACTGATCCCAAAACTATGCACGGTGCCCACCTGCGGTGTATGTGTTTGTTGTACGTGCACTCCAAGGACGTGCTGGCCATTGGGAAAAGCGGGACAACTCCCGAACGGCCGGTTTATTCCCGGCCGGCCATTAGGAAAAAAATAAAAAATAAATGTCGGCCTTCGTTCCCTTTTGGGGGCTGGGCGGCCAACAAAGTAAATCGTCACTGTCGGGCAGAAACCTTGTAGCCTATCTCCAAGTTTCAAATCTATACATTTTTTCGCAAAGAAAAGCCCTGCTTCATCATACAAGGCCGTTGCACAAAAGTAGTGAAAACAGCAGATCTACAAGCACACAATGCCTCGCACCCGCAAGGCGTTGTGTGCTTGTAGATCGGCTGTTTTCACTGGTTTAAATAATTTTAAAATGATAAATTCAAAACAAACGGTTTTGGACATACAAGGTTTCCATCCGACAACGACGAAATATAACTCATGTACAGTAATTGGCCCACTGGCTTGTCACTTGTCATGATCTGAAATGGCAAATCTTTGAGTAGCAGCAGCAGCGCTATAGAGAGAGATCTCTCTCTATAGCGCGCAATGAGGGCCTATCCTCTTTTTCCCGACCTGAGTCAGGGGCCCAGCATGTCCCTGGTGCACTCCCCCTGCTGTTGAAAACCGAGCAACGCATTCTCATCTCAACTCATATAACTGCACCTTTATCTGTGAACAACTGTTATTTGTATTAATTGTTGCTTACATACATACTGGGGCTCGAGAACATGAGCTTCTGGCTACAAAGCCATATGCAGAACATTAGTCAAAACACAATGCTTTAAAGCGGTTTCATGAACATAAATGTGTGGTTTTAATTTACTTTACAAAAATTAAAATAGGGTCATATATGAGACCCACCTCTGCCTCGGTTTGCCCAATATTACGATTTATGTAATTTATTATTTTAATGTATTTATGTTTAAATACATGAATCACTGGCAGGATTCTACCACAACAGAATGGACAACAAAAACAAGAAAGGGAATAAGAATAAGAAGAATATGCTATTATTACTGTACTTTTGAGGAATGTATTTAAATTTTGACAGATTTGTTTTGACTGAAATCTGACTGAATATCCAAAGTCTACGTTTTTTTCATTTTTTAAAAAGTGTTTAATGACACATATAAAGCTTTACATAATGTTATTAAACACTTTAAATCAGTATCATGTTAAAAAATAAAAACAGTTAAGCACTAGCAGTCGACTTGGATTGTTCTTAGGTTTCGTTCAGCTGCCTTATGGTTGCTACTGTACTTAAAAACTCTGCCACAGTCTTTTGTTGTGGCTCATGATACTCTGGTATCTCTTGCCGGGTCAAGGGCGTGGCAGTGGGTGGAACAGTCTGTGGCTGGGATGATGTTTGTCCTTGATGATGGATTCAGCCTTGGCTGCGCATCGCCTGTCGTGTAGATCCTGTAGGGAGGGAAGTGCACCTCCTACGATGCGCTGAGCTGACCGCACCACTCTCTGTAGAGCATTGCGGTCCTGGACAGTACAGTTCCCATACCAAGCAGTGAAGCCACTTGTCAGGACACTCTCTATAGTTGCACCATAGAATGCCCTGAGGATGCGAGGGCTCACCCTGAAAGTCATTAGGCGTCGGAGACAGTAGAGCCGCTGCTGTGCTTTCTTCACCACACGTGTCGTGTGAGTGGACCATTTCAGATCCTCTGTAATGGTCAACCCAAGGAATTTGAACTCGCTGACTCGTTCTACCTCAACTCCACCGATGTGAACTGGATTATGTAACATTATGGTTCTGCACTATCAGAAGGATTTCCTCTAGAAAAGAACATTGTTTCTTTTAGACAGTGTAAAGAAAAGTCTAACCAAAGTGATTGACAAGATCAGAGGAACTGAGTTTCTACCATCTTTATGAAGACCAGGACTGAGGAATGGATAGAGCTTCTCAGTGAAGGTGCAGCCAGTAGAGATGAACTCTGGCCTCCACATCATAAAAGGAGACCAGACCCTCCTCATAATCCACAAACACTCCCACTTTCTGGAGCTCTTGTTTTACAGGGAGGAGGACAGCAGTGCGAGCAGAAGCCCAGTACTTATTTCCATTGTCCAACCCTATAGTCCAGTAACCATTGTTGGGACTCGGTGTGATTTTCCCTTTCCTGTCGATGGACTCTCCGGCCACTCCTAAATCCCAGCCAGTCTTCCCTTTAAAGGACAACTTTGTCTTTTTACAAGAAGGGTTCATATTTTAGATTGTAATTAGAGAAAAGAAAAAGTGAGTGTTAAAATGTTTTCATTTGCTTCGTTCTATTGTTTTATAGCGTTTACCGTGCTAAAATGTGGGGCATGTGTACACATGAGGGGCATGCGTACAAGTGGCTGAATATGTCTTTTTAGACACAATAAGCAAGCAGTTTCTTTATTGCTATTTACAGTAACACTTCTAGCCCCCATAAGTCACATCCAACCATGAAAGGTTGCGTTGTATCCTGGGAATGGGCTTATTATGTGTAAAAATGACATATTTAGCCACTTATATGCATGCCCCCAACCACTGAAATAAGAATCTCTAAATCAATAGAAAGAAGTAAATGAAATCAATTTAACACTCATCTTTTATATTCTTTAATTACAATCTAAAATATGAACCCTTGTTGTAAAAAAATAAAGTTGTCCTTTAATAACATGAACCTCAGCGTAAAACCTTCCTGAGGAGAAACATTGTTTTCCTAAGACACATGGACAATTGAATCTATCTTTGATGCCTGGGAGATTCTTTATGTTTCCATGACTCACTTGTTTTCCATCTTCAGACAGGATGAGGCTTGGACTTGCTGTATCAGGGTCCAGAGTTACATCCACTGCATTCTGCTGGATCCTCATCAGCTCAACACCATGCATCTTCTCCATCTTTTGACTGAATGTCTTCTCCAGCTGAGCCCCACAGCTGAGCCACAAATGTATTTTGGGTCCTTATGGGCGCCACCATCATTGTGGAAATCAACGTTCATTTGTAGAAACGGTACCATCTCGAATGCTATTGGCTGCTAACGGTCACGTGCAACCGCAGGCACACATGGGAGAATGTGGTGTTGATCCTCCCGAAATAAAGAACACGATGAAGAACACAGCAGGCTGGTATCAGTTTAGCTGGTTCAACGTTCCTCTCTCATGGGGCAACATGTGGGCAATCCTAATTTAGGGAGCTCAGTTGCCCAGGTGCCCAGATGTCTCCACCCCTAAGTGCCCACTCGTCCAGATGCCCAGTCATAACAAAGGTATGGTGTCCCGATGTCCCTAGTGCCCCCTGTCCCACTAGTATTCGTAATTTCTCCCCATTATTGGGCGTTTTGAATTATTAATTAATTTTTTGGGGGCGTAAATGGGGAACATAGAACCTGGGGAACATAGGTACGGTCCCAATAACGGACACTTTCTGTGGAAATTCGTTGCTTGTGGTAGCTTGCAATGACTTTATGAGGTTGTTTACCCTCTGGCGGCCAGGGGGTGCAAGTGCACCCATAGACACCCCTTAAAATCGCCTATGGTCAGGAGTCCAGTCGGCTGTGAAGATCAGGCCAGGGAGCACCGGTGGCCTGTTTGAAGTGAGCTCTTCACACTCCCACCGCTAGTGATCAGTCTGTGTCGTTAGGGGCCCTGTTTATGAGTCTGGTATCACCAGGCTCACAAATAAAAAGGAGGAGGGTCCCTTAAAAACAAAGCATACTCAATCAATGGTTGAGCTTAAAGGTCACAACAATAGCAGACACACAGTGTGTGGCTTGAGACAGAGCAGAAGACTACAAAAAAAATGTATTCTTTTTCCTACATATGTTCCAAATGTCACAAAATGTGGTACACATGATCTCTGGTCCCATACGATAAACATTTTCAAGTGAAATTGTGATAGTCCATACCGTTCATCCGTAATAGGCTTCCAAAGTTAGTGGGAGGGGCCTATTTCACAAAAATCACTAACAAAACGTCCAGTGAACACCAAATTTGAATCACATGCCAAGGGTCGTATACTCAACGAATCCCCAGAAGCATTTCCACTTTGATCCATAGGAGGAACCACAAATGTGCAAAATGCTCACTTTTACTTCCACATGAAAGAACATTCTACACATTCTAAGGTTTACTTGAGTATATCTGGTGTTCATACAGCATAAAAGATGAACATAAACGATTATTAAATCAAAAGAAACAATGATAAAGGAAATTTGGCGGCGCATGGCACCGGTGGTTCCAGCCGCCTGGCGACTACAACATGATGCAAGTTATTTCTGCCGACTGGATCAGAAACCTGTAAGTTGTACTGATCCCAGGCTCCCAGGGTTCCAGGGTTAAACATTAGTCATGGCTCTCAGTTCCCACCTGATGTCGTGTGGGAGTTCAGACCGCTCCAGTCCGTGCTGAATAACTGCTAGCTTGCATAATGTCTTCAGACTAGGACTCAAGTCTAAGATGTACAGGTGAGGGGATGTTGAGTTTCCCCCGAAGAGGACGATGCGGTCTCCCAGCATGCACCAGCACCAGTGAATACTACCGGACATGTCAGGTATGTTGCCCTTGGGCTCAACCCTCGTCCAGGAGAAGTTCTCTGGGTTGAGTTTCCACAGATGAACGAATCTAAGGTTGAAACCAGCCCTGTACAGCTCTCCATTGTAGGTAAAGGGCAAGGCGTCACGCCACAATGGTGCATGTCCGGGAGGAAGCTGTGCAGAGGGTGTGTTCAGCCAGCAGTTGGTCTCGGTGTCAAACACTCTGAAGGTGCGGTGAAACGTCCCACCATCCGACTCGTTCCACATGCCCCCAAGTACAAACATCTTTGTTCCGACGATGGTGGAAGAGTGATGTGATGAAGTAGGCGCTGTTGTGCCTCTGGTGTTAATTAAAGACCAGACCATTGTGGAGGTGTCCAACATGTAGGTGTCATTAGTGGTTCCATCATCGGAACTTCTTCTTCTTCCTCCATGGACATACATGATCTTCCCAAAAACACAAGCTGAGTGGTAGCACCTCCCCTCTGGAACGGTCCCTGACACCTTGGGTAGGAACCAGCTGTGGGTGTCAACGTCAAATGCATAAAGGACATTGCAGTAAGGAAACCCTCCCCAGACGTAAAGATAACATATTCTATCTGCACAGCTGTGTTGGCCTTACGCGTTTGCACCATCTCATAGTTCTCTTCAAACCTTGCAATTCTCACTGTGGTCAGTTTCCTCCAGCATAAAGACACTGTGTTGAAAACGTGCCCATTTATCTCATGGGTATCTAGCTCAATCCTGTTACCATAGCACTTCATAGAAAAGACGTACACCGCGTTCTGCACTGCAGCAGCAACAACTCCAAAGGTACCTACTCCACCCTCCACACTTACCGTCCAACGAAACATTTCTCAGACTGTTAAACTTAGATCTTTAAAGACTCGATCTGAACACCACACTGGAGTCCTAATGTGTGTGTCTATCACTTATATTGCTTCAGAGGCACAGATGTCACACAACGCCTGGCCAATCCACAAAAAACAATGATGAAATAAAGCCTCCCACTGTCAAGCTCGGCGCTGTTCGCTGCTCTTGGCAGAACGTTGCCAGATTCCTCCCGGTGTCTTAAAACTGGAACTACACCTCCTGAAGCTATTCACCTTATAAAGCCACATTGCCAGATGTACGCTAATTATCGTATGTGTACGATAATTTGACCCTCTGTACGATGTATGATCAATAATTCAAAAATTTCGGCATATCACCAAAAAGAGCGTGAATTCACTATTTTCCCTGGCTGCTGATCTAGGATCTGGTTTGGCTTCTCAAAATAAGCCAGGAAATCAGTCAATCTGACCCTAGATCTGTACTTGGAGGCATTAAAAACACCGGTTGCATCTTTCCAGACCAGTTTCAGGCTTTTATTTGTGTAAGCTCCAGGAAGGGCCAACGGCAGACAGAGAACCTGACGATTTTCAGTGACATCACTGTTTTTACTGCTATGCATTTACGAGTGCAGACTTTGAAGATTCTGTCATTTTCAACTACAGAGTGAATTCTCCAGGATAGTATTAGTCAAAAAATGACTTGCAAGACTCAGTTTGGAAGAAGCAAGATACAATAAGATCCCAAAATTAATAGCCTAATTATACATGAGCAGTGTTGGGCAAGTTACTTTAAAAAAGTAACTTATTACTTTACTAGTTACTGCTCTGAAAAGGTAACTAGTTACGTTACTCGTTACTAAATTTTAAAAGTAACCAAGTTACTAGTTACTTTACTTTACTTTAAAAAAATATATCAAAACGAATTTAAAAAAGGTTTTGTGTTATGGCACTGAGAGAAAAGACAACCCCCCTATCATTGTAATTGCAATCATCAAACAAAATGTAGTGGAA
Organism: Nannobrachium achirus; assembly: GCF_963921795.1. Classification (NCBI taxonomy): domain Eukaryota; kingdom Metazoa; phylum Chordata; class Actinopteri; order Myctophiformes; family Myctophidae; genus Nannobrachium; species Nannobrachium achirus. Next base: position 70,098,123 of record NC_137812.1, read on the forward strand.
CAATACAAACAAAATAGAGGTTTAGACATTTTGACAGGCATCTTTATTGAAGCCTCAACTTGCCACTTTCCATCAAGCCAGGTAGTGCACTAACAAAATAACCACTCTTTAGCCAGTTCCATGTCAACATCATTGTCAGTATCATGGTCATGGATGTTCAGTTAGTATCGTGGTCAGCAACAGTCAGTATCATGGTCAGAATCACCTCCATATCATGGTCAGTATCACGTCAGTATCATGGTCATTATTATAATCAGAATCATGGTCAGTAGACAGTAGCATGGTCAGTATCATGGTCAGTGTCAGGTCAGTATCATGTCCAGTATCATAGTCAGTATCATGTCAGCATCATGGTCAGTATCATGTCAGCATCATGGTCAGTATCATGTCCAGTATCATGGTCAGTATCATGTCAGTATCATGGTCAGTATCATGGTCAGTATCATGTCAGTATCATGGTCAGTATCATGGTCAGTATCATGTCAGTATCATGGTCAGTATCATGTCAGTATCATGTCAGTATCATGTCCAGTATCATGTCAGTAACATGGTCAGTATCATGGTCAGTATCATGTCAGTATCATGGTCAGTATCATGTCAGTATCATGTCCAGTATCATGTCAGTATCATGTCAGTATCATAGTCAGTATCTTGTCAGTATCATGTTCAGTGTCAGGCAGAGTTGGGATCCGTTACTCTAAAAAGTAGTGCACTACATATTACATATTACCTTTGAAAAAAGTAGTGCCTTACACTACTTCATTACTCCATGGAGAAAGTAACTAGTTACACTACTCGTTACACTACTTTTGCGTTACTCCATAAAAAAAGTCTGAGATGCATTGCCAACATATATTAGACATATTAATATTTATTAGATACAATAATATCTAATACAATGCATTATATTGTTCAATGAATTGAGTCCCAGGGCTTACTGGTGGTCATTTGAATGAGTTTAATAATAATCTATCTATAAATGCGACAAATCTCTGTCTGTCTGTCTGTTTGTTTGTTTGTAATCCGCGTATCTCGAGAACCGTTCGTCCCACCGGCTTCAGATTCGGCACGCGCGTTCCCCGCCGCAGCGCGGAGTGCAGTGCCGGGCCTCGACCCGACCCGACTCGCGGTTTTCCGAAACCGGCGCGAAACGTTCGGAATCTCCTTATGCAGAGCTGATTGTTGACATCAGGCTGTTCCGGAGGAAATCGGCGCAAGCGCTGAGTCATTGTGACATCACTTCATAAAAGGCTCTGACATCACGTACGCCACATGAGTCAACACAAAATCTCTGTGAATGTTTATGTATGTATGTAATCCGCGTATCTCGAGAACCCTTCTTCCCACCGGCACGCGCGTTCTCCAGATATGGGCATAAAGTCTGACATCAGAGTTTTCTGCAACCGGTACTGTGTGTGCAGAGATCTTCATATATGGGCATAAGTGGACAAAGACAAACAGATGGTCAAAACGGGTCCTATGACAACAGGTATATTGGGGTTTGCATTAAAGGGTGGGGCATTCATGGGGTTTGCATTAAAGGGTGGGGCATTCATTCCCTATTTCAAATTCGGCACGTGCGTTCCCCACCGCAGCAGGTAGTGCAGTGCTCGGCCTCGACCCGACCCGACCCACGATTGTTTGAAAAAGCGACAGAAATCTCATATATGGGCATAAAATGGACGCAGATAAACAGATATCTCCATATATGGCATATATGGGCATACAATGGATGCAGAATCACAAAGATCTCCATATACGGGCATAAAAGGGACACAGACAGACAGATACAGAGATCTCCATATATGGGCATAAAATGGATGCAGATAGACAGATATCTCCATATATGGGCATAAAATGGATGCAGATAGACAGATATCTCCATATATGGGCATATATGGGCATAAAATGGACCCAGAACTATAACTGCAGTGATCTCCATATATGGACATAAAATGGACACCGACAGACAGATACAGATATCTCCATATATGGGCAAAAATGGACACAGGCAGACAAATGGTCAAAACGGGTCCTATGAAAACAGGTATAATGGGGTTTGCATTAAAGGGCGGGGCATTCATTCCCTATTTACATTGTTCCGAGTTGGCCAGGTCGCCGACTAGACGCTGGGCCGCCCGAAGGGCGGCCCAGCTTCTAGTAATAATAATAATAATAATAAAAACAATAAATAAAAATGATAATGTAATTATTTCGGAGCCTCTGGTGCCTTGTTGTAATTTAGGACTCCCATTGTGCAGCAAAAAAAACAGCTGCCATACATTCATGAGTTTATTCATTTATCCACCTGACATTATATAGCCTATATATGGTTCTGTTCTGTTTGTCAATTGTCAGTAAGTTTAAGTAGATTTCATTCCATTTGGCTCCTATGGATTTTACAGGCCAGGGGTGCACCCTCATTTTGGCGAGGGAGCACCCCCACCTCTCAGTAATTCCCGAAATTTACATTATAATACAGTAGATCAGCATTGGCTGGCCACAACAGGTTTGGCACACACTCCCATTGGTATGCAAATTTAGCCTTTTGTTTTCACCTGGCCGATTTGAGATGGGTAGTCTATCCTTCACTTAAAACATAGCACCCTCAGCCATTGTGGTCTGCCGCCGGCCCTGACCTAACCACTGCGCAGCACAGCAGCTGGGGAGAATGACCAACAAGGCGATTGATTTACTGTGTAGGCCTACACTCAAATAGTTCAAACAGTATCAAACTGATTGTATAGCTGCTGAAACGTCATGCTTAAAAAAGCGATATCACCGACGTTTTTTGCATAAGGATTAAGGATTATATTTATTCCGTCATCACAAGGACATCATGTCAGAGTGAGTTCACTTGTCGTGTCCTCAGAGTTCTCTCTTTCCCTCTCTCTCTATCTCTCTCAGCCTACATGGATTAGTAGGCTAATTCATTCCTTTGGCTTGCTTATTTCGTGGTTGTGGGTTATTGTATCACATGTAGGATATTAATCTAGATTGTTAAAGCAACTGTCGGGTTTGCGCACCGTAGATATGCGCTGCCTGCCACATTTGCGACTTTTTTCCCCTCTTTTTTCTCTCTCTCTCTATCTCTCTCAGCCTACATGGATTAGTAGGCTAATTCATTCATTTGGCTTGCTTATTTCGGGGTTTTGGGTTATTGTATCACATGTAGGATATTAATCTAGGTTGTTAAAGCAACTGTCGGGTTTGCGCACCGTATTATGCGCTGCCTGCTGTGTGACTTTTTTTCCCCTCTTCTCTCTCTCTTCCTAAACTTTACCTAAAGTAGGCTAATTCATTTCTTAGCTTGATGTTATAGGCCTACATATCCTTAGTTGGGGTTTTTGTTGTATTGGGTGACTGTTATCAAATGTCGGGTGCCTGCTGGCTGCTGCTGTTGATTGCAGGCAAGTCATAGTCACCGTGACCTGCTGCACTGACTGACTTGTGTTTGATTACCTTTTCTCTGGATAGTTATTTTAGTGAAATGACAGTTCCAATGTTCTAAAAGACAAGTGGTGATGTTTACAATCGGTTCCTGCTGAAGGCAGAAGCAGGAGCACGAAAGTAGCGAGTAGCGAGTAACGCAACCAGGCAGTATTTGTAGTGTTATTACTATTTCGGAGGAGTAGTACCGTTACACTACTCGTTACCGAAAAAAGTAGTATTATTACAGTAACGCGTTACTTTGTAACGCGTTACACCCAACTCTGGGTCAGGTCAGTATAATGTTCAGCAACTCAGCGTAAAGGTAAACAACAACGTAGCAGTGCTACTAGTGCAATATGAAATAAAAATGTACACTCTAACAGCAGTGTAAAGTTAACAATACCATTTTGGCAATGTGCAGTGCAAGTGAAACAACTGCACTCTTTTGGCAGTGTAAGTGCAACAACAATTACACAACAACAACACTCTTGGCAGTGTAACAATAAAATAAAAAATAATAAACTGTCTGTCAGACTGTCATTACAAACAATATTAAATCAATTGAAGACATCTTCAACATTGGCAGATAAACAAACTATGTTCAGCCTCACAAATAACAGTAAAACAATTTACCTCACATGTGGCCATTTAGCATAAACAAAATAAATATTGTTGGATAAACTTAAGAAAAAAGTGCTTTCAGCCTTTCAAGTAAATACAGATACCTTGAGATGCTTTTCAGTAAGACTGCAATGTCTGTGCAATGCAATGCATAACAATAGGTATTCAACAAAAGTGGGCTAACACAATACACCCTTCGGTCTCTTTTGTCCAGCAGAGGGCAGTGTTATCTCTGTGTCTACCCCTCTCAAAATATATTAGTATTTATTCCCAGAAAACATCCATCCATTAATGTCTTCTTTCCTAGTGCTCAAGCCAATGATTGTACCTCAAAAGGAGAAGCTTCTCAAACTTTTTATCTGCTAGCCTGTTCCTCTTCGGAGTCAGAATCAGGCTCCCCAGGCTAAAGAGTCTTTCTACTGGGGCACTGGATGGAGTGGCTGCATTGAATCTCAGAGATATTTTCTTTATCAAAGGATATTGATTGAGAGTTGCTATCCCTGTTGCTCCTGATTTGAGGTAATCAGCTACTTGAGTTTCAGCAGGGGAATCCACTTCCTCTGAGAAGGAAAAGAACGCTGCCTCTTTGGCAGACCCTGCGCTGTGCTGTGGTGTTGGGTTGGGTGCACTTGTACCTAGATAGATAGATAGATAGATAGATAGATAGATAGATAGATAGATAGATACCTTTATTATCCCAAGGGTGAAATTCAGTTGTCCAGTTGTAGCATAGCAGTATACAGAGAGGTAAGACAAAAGATAGATAAGAGTAAAAAAAAAAAAAAAAAAGCAGTACAGTAAAGAAAGAAACAGTAAAGAAAAGGTGTACCTGGTTGCTGCTCCTGCTCCAGCAGGGCCAGTTTGCGGCATTCTGCTAGAAGACGTGCCTTGGCCTGATCTTTCCTCCCCTGGTCATCCAACCAACGTAGCTTGAACCTGGGTAGTGTCGCAGCAGCCAGGAGAGCATCTTCATTTGCAAGAACCCTTGCAAATCTTGTTTTGACAGACTGAAATTATGTGCAAAAGAAAAACAAATATTGAGTTGTAGATAATGAGCAAATTGAGCATAGTTAAAAAAAAGATTGCATTATAAATTATATATATATATATACATGCATATAGTTTCATAATGTGTATTTCTTTAGGGACACAAATGTGTAGGCCTAACCTACTGTATATGGCAGGTGTGCTGTTAGTACATTGTACACTTTACAGCTAAAATGCTTGGCAGGTTTATTGTTTCACACATACAGTACACATCAATCACACCCATATGAGTGACATTTATACAATGCAACGCAAGAGGGCTGATTGGTTACATTTAAAGCAAAATAAATCAGTTCTTACCTGTACAATTGCATCTGGTAGGCCAACAAGGATTTGTAGTCCATTCTTCTTTTCCAGAGTATTGTATATCAATCTTTCCAGTGTGGGTAGAAGTGTGCCATAATAACAATTCTCCTCTCCCTGAAGAATGTCCAGTGCCACAGAAAGTGGCCCCATGACACTACAGTATTCTCTGAGAAACTGAAGTTCTCTTTCACTGAGAAATTTCATTTGGAGTTTGGAGAAGATGGCGTTCAAGTCCATCACTGGTATTCCAGAAATTCGATCCAGAGCATCATAAAAAGAATTCCACCTAGTTGTGCAAGGTACTAGCAGCTTCTTCTTAATAACATCGTCCACAATTTCAGAGGCATTTGGTGATCGACTGGCTTTGTTCCACAACCCTGTACACTTTGTGGTAGTGCTTCTGTAGACTGTTTTTGTTTCAGGTGTTGACAGCAACCACTTATCCACGTCAGTGCATGAGATGAGGTTCAATGTGTGTGATGCACATCTCTCATGTGGGGGTAAGGTAATCACATCTACATCATCATCATCGTCATTAGCAGCACCATCCAGCAATACAGCCTCCATATTTGTAAAGGTCACCTCATCATCCTCTGCGTCCATATCTTCATCCTCATCTTGTGGTGGTTGGTACATTTTGAAGGCCTTGACAAAATTAGAGCCATTATCTGTGACTGTTACTGTTATTTTTCGGGATATGCCATGAGATGAGTGAACGTTATCCAGCTCAGTTGCAATACTGTCATATGTATGCCGACCTTTAAATCTTCTGCATGCCAGGGCTGCTTTCCCACGCTGGAGGCTCTGTGGGTTTATCCAATGTGCAGTTACACCAAGAAAGCTTTTATTATGAGCAGTCCATATGTCTGCAGTGGTAGAGAGATATTCTAAATCATCAAATGTTTTTTTTAGCTCAACTTCCATTTTGGCATATTCTGTGTCTAAATATTTGGAAAATGTCTTTTTGCACTGCATCCCAGTATTCTTTGTCACTGGTATTTTGCTGACTATGTCTTTGAAAGAGACGGACTCAACAGTTGACAGTGGCCGCATATCTTCGACAACATACCTGCCAATCAATCTGTTTAGTTGCCTCTGGGTGAGAGGAGCCTGTGCATGGAAATCAAGTTTTGCCTGTTTAGGTGGAGGGGGTCCATCACTGGAGGTAGAGGCGGCGTTGGGATCTTTGTCGACAAGTTTAATAGCCCCATGAACTTTAGTTAGGTGTTTCAGGAGGTTTGCATTGCTGGTACATGATGTGGCCAGCGTTTTCTCTCCTGCACACAGTTTACATTTCACAGTTATATTTTTTTCGTCCTTTTTTCCTACAAAGATAAAATAATGGCTATATTTCCACCCAGCTAAACTGGTAGACTCGTAGTCGTCGGCGTTATCCATGTTGTTACTTGTTTGTGTTCGTCTCCGTGTTGCTTTCCATGTGTGTGTGCTGCAGTCACTGTTGTGCGGTGTGTTTGTGTGTATTTCCCTATCCTGCTTTTAAGCCGTGACATCATTTTGTAGGCAGAGGAGAATCTGCCCCCAGAGCATTTTCTGTCCCTCATTATTTCAAAAAACAACGACTAAAAAAAAACGACTAAAGTATAATTCTAACACTTTCCTTTCAACAACAAAGAGAAGAAAAATGTGTAAATAGTAAAAATAGTAAAAAGATTCACATTTCTGCCCCCAAACTGGGGGCAGAAATTCTCCTCTGCCTACAAAATGATGTCATACTTAACAGCAGGATAGGTCTAGAAGACCCGCCCAGGTCTGTTTCTGATTGGCTTAGCCTGTAATGTTAACCTAGGTCAACCAATCATCTCTCCTCTATTTGTTCACGTTAGTGTGCGCGCTGCATGACTGTGAGAGTTACCACAGACACATGCAGGCCAGGGGAAGTTTATGACAGGGCAGGCAGGGAGGGGAGGGAGGGGAGTGGAGGCTCCGCTCTGTCTGTTCTCCACTGCGGAGAGAGAGAGTTCATTTGGACCACTGAAAGTAACTAGACACTTTACACTACGGTAACTAGAACGACGTTATTGGAATGGGAAAGGTAACGAGTTACGTTATTAGTTACAGAGAAAAGTAGTTTCGTTACGTAACGCCGTTACAAGTAACAGCGTTCTTCCCAACACTGTACATGAGAGACAAGCGTATCTGGGTATCGAAAACCTCAAGGTATGTGTCCATGACGTGTCTACTGTACCATCACGCGGCCACTTAAACTTAAAATGTCCAAGGTCACATGACAGTTAGCACGCAGCAGAATATAGTGACGTTGGTAAACCTAGGATAGGAAATGAAGAACAATTTATTTGTATTAGGGGTTTTTGCAGGACATGCTTTGATTGGGTAGCAGGACGTTTGATGAAATTCACTCATAAATACTCACACTACTCACTTCACACTAGGTTGCGCCAGCAGAGTGCGCAAGTACTGCGTTCCGTGGCGTATCTGTTTGTGTTTGCGCCCGTACGCTAATCAGGGACCAGCGTTCTTGGTGACGTCACCACCAACACATGGTTGACCTGATAGACTGTAAATAACAAGGCGCAAGTTGGCACATCGTCAATGCGTTGCAATGCGACACATTGCGAGCTTGTAGATCTGCTAGTTTCAAAATATCTGAAATGGGATTCTGCATTTCTGCATAACAAGTACTTTTACTTTTGGTACATTTTGATACTTAAAGGGGATGACCACCCATTTTCAATATTGAACTATGTCATTAATATACCTTAGAGGAGTTGTGTGGAAATTAAAATAAAAAGTTCCCCCTCTTCTGTGTTGCCTAGATTTTGGGGTTTGTATTGTAAATTACAATGTGTGATGTCATCAAGTTTTACTTTACAATACAAACCCCAAAATCAATCCTCCAGTTCTAGGCAACACAGAAGGGGGGGGACTTTTTTCCTATTCCCACACAACTCCTCTAAGGTATATTAATGACATAGTTCAATATTGAAAATGGGTGGTCTTACCCTGCTATCCCGGACCTCTTACCCCACCATCCACTATCCAGGTCCCTTACTGCCCCCCCAAACACTCTCCAGGTCCCTTACCGCCTCTCTATCCACAGAGAGGCGGCAGTGTGCAGCTGAACTCACTGTATGCTGTGGTATTGTATTTGCTATTAGTCGGGGAGCCACAGGCCCGAAAGCTCAAAGAATAGGATTTTACCTGTGACGTCATGACATTTTTTTGTTTTTCCTATTCATTTGGTCATTAAGGTACACAGTATGAGAGGCCTGCTCTGCGGGAAACATTGCGAAAAAAGGTTATGGCCATTTGTATATTCACTCCATCGACTTCACTAAACAGGAAAATAATACAAAAAATAAATTTGCTTTAAGAAGCATGTGAGGGGTCAAACTAGGGGTTCTTCATGATTCTGAATCCATTGCAAGCATTTGTTTTGCATGAAAAAACATTCCTTGGGCTAGATTTCGGCCTCTCAAAACTGCGATTTTTGTTGACTCATCACTTCACCGTTTTGTGGGACTGAAATCTAGCCTAAAGAATGTTTTTCATGCTAAACAAATGCTTGCAATGGATTCAGAATCATGAAGAACCCCTAGTTTGGGGGATCTGGGAATGTGGTAGAGAAAGCCAACAGGGCAGCAGTGAGCTTGATAGCGTGAGGCCTTATTTTGTGATCGGCTTTGTGGATTGGCCAAGCAGTGCGTGACATCTCTGCCAGTGAAGCAATATAAACGATAAACGTGCACATTAGGACTCCAGTGTTGTCCTGGGCGAGTCTTTGCGGGTCCAAACAGATTTACAGAGTGAGAAATGTTCCGCTGGACGATACACGCGAATGAAGACGTAGACGGATGCTGCTGTGCTACTGCTGCAGTGCAGCACGAGGTGTACGCCTTTGTACGGTTCTGTTATGAAATTGACGACTGGACTAAGATTGATGCGCACGTGTTCAACACAGTGTCTTTGCGCCGGAGGAAGTTGACCACCGTGACGACTGGAAGAGAGGGAATTCAAATGCTACTGTTTAGGGGAAACCCCAAGATGAATGGCCACACAGCTGTGCAGATAGAATATATTGTCTACGTCTGGGGAGGGCCGCCTCCTTACTGCAACGTGCTTTGTGCATTTGATGTGGAAACCCACAGCTGGTCCAAACCCAGGGTGTCTGGGGCTGTTCCAGAGGAGAGGGCCTTCCACTCTGCCTGTGCGTTGGGGAAGGTTATGTATATTCATGGGGGACGACACAGCAATGGGACTAGATACGATGACACTTACATGTTGGACACCGCCACAATGGTCTGGTCTTTGATTCACGCCGGAGTCACTCCCCCGCCTGATTATTCTCCGATCAGAAGCTCTGCCACCATCATCGGTACAAAGATGTATGTATTTGGGAGCTACATCAGAGTGTTTGACACTGAGACCAACTGCTGGCTGAACACACCTTCTGCACAGCCTTGTCCAAGTGGAGGATATTGGTTGAGGATACATTCAGCCTTTGCCTACAATGGAGAGCTGTACATAACTGGTCTTGAAAACCGGCTAACAAGTGTCCTGTGGAAATTCAACCCACAGACCTTTTCCTGGAAAAGGGTTGAGCCCAAGGGGAAAGGACCGCCGGCTCGAACCTATTGGGGTTGCTGTTGCGTTGCGGGAGATCGCATCATCCTCTTTGGGAGGAACCTGTTAGCGAAGACCGGTACACGCCTGCAGATCCTAGACTTGAGTCCTAGTCTGAAGACGTTATGCAAGCTGGCTGTTATTCAGTATGATCTGGAGGCGTCTGAACTCCCACATGACATCAGGTGGGAACTGGCAGCCATGACTGCCAGCTTTGCCAGGCGAGCATAATAAGTACTGACAGTGCTTAATTAGTCAATGAATAGGTGCCGGATCCCAGACTGCGTGTGTAAACTGATGCATGTGCGACAATTTACAGGGTTTTTTCTCATTTCTTTTTCTTTTTCCTTTTTATACAGTATACTTTTTTTTACCTAAATGTACGCATGCACCCAGTATAATATTAGCAGCAACATTTGGCACATATATGTGGCCCCTCAAAACACTGGTAGTCAATCTATGTGTATATACAGTAGCTTATAGGCTATATGGTCATTGTCTTTCACTGTCACTTATAAAGCACCACATCAGAACATTTTGAACAAAAACATGAAAATATAAAGTAAATAAAAATGCTGCCACCAAAAAGGTTTCTATTTGTAAGGATGAAAACATAAATGACCACACAGCACTATTTTGATTGATAGGGAAGGTCCCGGATCCAATCAAATAGGTGCCGGATCCAAATATAGAGGTCCCCCCCACAAATTAAGCACTGGTTACTGACAAAAGGTCTGCGTTTCCCAAACTTTCTCTCTCTCTCTCTCTCTCTCTTTTTTTTTCTTTTGTTTAAGAGAAATTCAACGTTTGCCTGGGAACACTTCCCAGGGAACCAAACTAGTGAAAACAGCAGATCTTGTGGATCTGCTATTTTCACTACTTGGTCAATTGGTGTCTGTTTGTATGGCCAGGATCATATTGGCCAAGCTTGGCGGGACGTTTAATGGAATTAACTAAATAACACCGCTCACTTCACTTCACACTGGGTGTGATTATTGTGGTCTCACTGGAAGGCGAGACCAGATCTTTATAGGTCAATCATATTTAAACTGGGGACCCCCCACCCTGACGAGCACTAAGAGTTGAGGAATTACATTTTGTATAACACAGATCTATTGTGAAAATGGCAGATCTACAGTACATGCTCACACAACGCCTCGCAATGGGGCGATGCGGCGTTGTGTGAGCATGTAGATCGTCTATTTTCACAATTTCTGCCTCTAATTTTTGACAATTTGACTCTCAAAATAATTTGGGGACCCCCCTGGGGGTCCCGACCCACAGGTTGAGAACCACTGCCTTAGCCAATGAGGAGCAGCGTTCTTGGTGACATCACCACCAACAAGTGTGACCTGATATAAAAAATCAAACCTCGGTTCGAAGTGAAGCGGTGAAGCATTAGTTGTGGATGCAGTAGGTGAGAACTATTGCATGTACAGGACAGATAAAACTTGAAGGCCAAATTATCATGTGAAGCTTGACCAATCCTCAAAGTATCCATTCATCAGACCGGGAGGGACACTACACACATATTCTGGACGTACTGGACAGATAAAACCTATTAATTCTGAACTGAAATGGCCATATATGGACATGGGACACACATTTTGCTTTTTGAAAAAGCCTATTCATTATGGACTGAAATGACCATATATGGGCGTGGGACACACAAAGCCACTCATTGGAAGCGGTTTTCACCGCTTCAATAATAACAACAACACGTGGGCTCGAGACCAGTATGTTCTATCAGTTTGTTATACCAACACATTATAGACCAAGGTTATGACCGACAGTACAAGGGCAGGGCCCTTAGCCAATGAGGAGCAGCCAAAGGGTAGATCTGTGTGCCCATACATGGTGTTCCATGCAAGCCCGCCCTGTTTCGTAGGAACAGTATTTCTAGTTGTGGGCTCGCCTGAAAGGCGAGAACACTATATGTTATCCTCACTATTCATATAGTGAGTTCCGCCACATATTTCTGCCGCAGAAAGTCCAAAGGCAGGGCCCTTAGCCAATGAGGCGCAATTGGTGGAAAACAAATCTGGGAGTGGTGTTAGCTGGAGTATTGTTTGAGCTTCACATGACATTAGCACGCTGCAGAATATGTGTCCCAGCACGGCTGGCGGCTAGTCATTGAATTTGTTCTCATTTTCATTTTTTCATTTCATTTGAAAGCTGGGAATCATATCTACAAAATGATATATTGGTTGTGGAGATTGACCCAACAGTTTTGAAGATATGGCTTATAGAATGATGCCATGCTGAAATACTACTTTTGAGATATTCAAGTTCTAAATAAATTTCTAACCTGCAATGACCTGCATGATCTCTCACATTAATTAAAAAAAGTCTTATTTACATGCAGAGTTAAGCTCTGGCGTTTAAGTGAAATGTAGCCTGATATTTATTAAATGCTTTTGTGGCTTTATCACATTTTAGTGAAAAAAAAAAGAAAAAAGTAATTTCAGCTGTGGTCTAAAGTAGTGGCTTCCGAAATGACTGCCCCTATGTCACACTCAGTCACATAGTCACGTTGGCAAACATAAGAAATGAAGAACAATTCATTTGATTAAGAGTTTTTATTTTAGTTATCGTTGTGGGCTCTCCTGAAAGGCCAGAACACTATGTTATGTTGTGTATTTTGAGACGAATTAGACTGAAAATGAGAGTGTGAATCCATGCATATTTCTAAGTCTTTTCTGGAGAAGAAGACTAGTGGTCGAGAAAACTCAGAGGCAGGCAAATGTGGAGGTTCTTCCGTGGATTTATTTCAAAGATGGGTTCCCAGTGTGGAGCCCCAGCTCAAGCACAGCCTGACGGCTTGACTAAGTTTGCCCATAATAACAAGATTTTATAAGACATCTTTATACCATTCATACATGCAAAACAGATTCACATCAGTTATCTTCATTATTTATATATAGTGAGTTCCGTCGCAGACAGTATAAAGGCAGTTATTTATATAGTGAGTTCCGTCGCAGACAGTACAAAGGCAGTACAATCTGGGAGTGGTGTTAGCTGGAGTATTGGTTGAGCTTCACATGACAGTTAGCGCGCTGCAGAATATAATCACGAGAATATCACGAGAGAGCCCACACCGTTTCGTAGGAACAGTATTTCTAGTATTGTTGTCGATGTTCTGACATATTATCTTGCTTATTATAGTGATGTATTATCTGTTTATTGTAAGTCGCTTTGGATTAAAAGTGTCTGCTAAATGCGGCCCAAACTGTAAACTGTAAATTGTAAGTCCTGTTAGATATTAATATTGATGACATCAGGGATCTCCATATATGGGCATAAATGGATTTTGTTAGAGTGGTTCCCATGACATCACAACATATAATATCTTTTATGCCCATACATGGAGAACCCTATCTGAACCAGCCACACAGATATGGGCCATCTGGCCAGTGGTATGACATCAGGGATGACATCAGGGATCTTCATATATGGGCATAAAAGGGATTCTGGGGAATACCCATAATTGTGAGACATATGAGACTGATATCTTACAGATCTGTACTTAGGATTGATCAACATCTTAATCACCTCATTATGAGACCCATCAAGTCTACTTTTAAAACTAAACATAAGGTTTCTCGTTGCGTTTCTCAGAAGAGCCTGAAAGGTGGTGAGACCTGAGTCACAAAACAACTGGCTTAGAGGTCAGGTTTAGTGTTAGGACTACACATTTAGAGGTCAGGTTTAGTGTTAGGACTACACATTTAGAGGTCAGGTTTAGTCTATAGGACTACACATTTAGAGGTCAGGTTTAGTGTTAGGACTACACATTTAGAGGTCAGGTTTAGTGTTAGGACTACACATTTAGAGGTCAGGTTTAGTCTATAGGACTACACATTTAGAGGTCAGGTTTAGTGTTAGGACTACACATTTAGAGGTCAGGTTTAGTGTTAGGACTACACATTTAGAGGTCAGGTTTAGTGTTAGGACTACACATTTAGAGGTTAGGTTTAGTGTTAGGACTACACATTTAGAGGTCACATTTAGAGGTCAGATTTAGTCTATAGGACTACACATTTAGAGGTCAGGTTTAGTGTTAGGACTACACATTTAGAGGTCACATTTAGAGGTCAGATTTAGTCTATAGGACTACACATTTAGAGGTCACGTTTAGGAGTTGGGGTTAGGAGTTTTCCATAGTATGCTTTGTTGTGCAGCAATGTCACACACAGAAAATGTTAGAGTGTGTGTGTGTGTGTGTGTGTGTGTGTGTGTGTGTGCGTGCGTGTGTGTGTGTGTGTGTGTGTGTGTGTGTGTGTGTGTGTGTGTGTGTGTGTGTGTGTGTGTGTTTGTGTGTGTGTGTGTGTGTGTGTGCATGTGTGTGCGCAGTAAGGTGGAGGCTCATGTCAGCCTCTCTGACAATAAAGGAATGTATGCTGTTGAGTTGTGCTAATGTTACCTCGGAAGAAGGCACTAGAATGTGTCATATACAGTAGGACTGTACTATACTCGTGCAAAAATGTTACATTTTTATATCATTTTACTTTGATGGTGCATAGCTAAATGATTTATTATGACGGTTTAACACAAGACAGATCATGACATTAAAAATCTCTGAAACTTTTTGAGAAGAGGGTTATTAAAGGTTAAAACATGTCAAGTAGGTTTAGTTGTTTGAATTCACTATCCACAACTTTTTTTTATGGGTAAAGTAAAATCAATATAATCTTAAAATAGTTTATGGGGGAAAGATATAACAGGCATCATAACTCATATTATTATATTTAATTACAGAAGGAGGATGAGCATTCACTCTAGCATGAGATATGTTTTTCTTTCATGACCAATATTATAATGAGAATGTTAAAATAACTACAAAGGGAACTAAATCTAATTATAGTCAGTGGTGCTAAAACCTTTTCATGTGAAGGACCCCCAAAAAGATATTTATTTGGCCACGAACCCCCATCTCAAAATATTTAGTTCCAGGGACCACCCAGGAGCAAAATTTGAGTTACAAACGTTTGCTTTAAAAGAGCATGCATTGTTGCATTTATCTCTGACTTACTGTAATTTGCTCAAATAAAAAAACATTTGAAACATAAAAATACATATATTCAAAGATTTGCACACAGTTTTTCAACTTTTTCAAAAATAGCAGATCTACAAGCTCGCAGCGTGAGCTTGTATATCTGCTATTTTTCACTGTTTAAAGCATTCAATAATTCTAGGCCTAAAAACCATGCCTCTGAATATAGAGGAGACTGATTCTTCTTTTCATGGCTCCTTGCAGAGGCCTGTGGCGTTGGTTGGTTCACACAATGTGACTGGATGCAGACACATAAAGGCTTCATTCAGGACGTTTCAGCTTAATGTTTCTCCTCTCCTTTCGTCTCACCCTGGGCCTGGGGTCCTCTGTCTGTGTGAGACGCAGAGACTTTGAAGTCCATCGGTCCGTGCATTTACATTAATGTCCCATATTTCGCTGACCAGAACAATATGGGTCACTGTGTTATTTGGCCATTTAGAGTGTTAAAGGACAACTTTGTTTTTTTTACAACAAGGGTTCATATTTTAGATTGTAATTAGAGGAAAGAAAAGATGATTGTTAAAATGTTTTCATTTACCTCTTTCTATTGTTTTAGCAATTTTAGTATTTTGATTTCGGTGGGTTGGGGGCATGCGTGGCTACATTATGTCTTTTTAGACACATTTTTCCAATTCAAAGGGCTTTATTGGCATGAGAAAACATAAGTTTACATTGCCAAAGCAGAAGTGTACATAATACAATACAATACAATCGGAACAAAATATGTACAGGTGAAAAGAGTATAACCGTGCTTCAAGGTTACGTGTAGGCAAAGCAGGGATATATACAATGTTTTTTTTAAGGTGGTTGGATTCCATTTGATATCCTTCTCCTATCGCAGCAGCTCACACATCTTGCTGCTGTGTTTGCACATTGTTTTAGACACAATAAGCTGGCAATTTCTTTGTTACTATTTACACCACCACCTAAAAGTCACATCTGCACATGAAAAATGCAGGTGGGGGCATGCATGCAAATCAAAATCCTCATGAGTGCAAATTAGTTTTTGTGTGTGTGACGTTTGTGCCGTCCACCCATCCATCCACCCTCTAGAGACAAGTTTTCTATAGGATTATCTATCATGTAAACTGCTGTAATGCCGTACAACTGAACGTCCCCCGCGGGATCAATAAAGGACCATCTATCTATGAGAGTGTGTGGTTACAGTCAGCACAGAGATCTGTTGTTTCCATCTATCTATGAGAGTGTGTGGTTACAGTCAGCACAGAGCTATGTTGTTTCCATCTATCTATAAGAGTGTGTGGTTACAGTCAGCACAGAGCTATGTTGTTTCCATCTATCTATAAGAGTGTGTGGTTACAGTCAGCACAGAGCTATGTTGTTTCCATCTATCTATGAGAGTGTGTGGTTACAGTCAGCACAGAGCTATGTTGTTTCCATCTATCTATGAGAGTGTGTGGTTACAGTCAGCACAGAGCTATGTTGTTTCCATCTATCTATGAGAGTGTGTGGTTACAGTCAGCACAGAGCTATGTTGTTTCCATCTATCTATAAGAGTGTGTGGTTACAGTCAGCACAGAGCTATGTTGTTTCCATCTATCTATGAGAGTGTGTGGTTACAGTCAGCACAGAGCTATGTTGTTTCCATCTATCTATGAGAGTGTGTGGTTACAGTCAGCACAGAGATCTGTTGTTTCCATCTATCTATGAGAGTGTGT
This sequence comes from Nannobrachium achirus, assembly GCF_963921795.1. Taxonomy (NCBI): domain Eukaryota; kingdom Metazoa; phylum Chordata; class Actinopteri; order Myctophiformes; family Myctophidae; genus Nannobrachium; species Nannobrachium achirus. The sequence continues at coordinate 70,114,863 of NC_137812.1, forward strand.
GGTTACAGTCAGCACAGAGATCTGTTGTTTCCATCTATCTATGAGAGTGTGTGGTTACAGTCAGCACAGAGATCTGTTGTTTCCATCTATCTATGAGAGTGTGTGGTTACAGTCAGCACAGAGCTATGTTGTTTCCATCTATCTATAA